>NW_020448408.1:353822-762025 GCF_003343035.1 Apteryx rowi | reverse complement strand
GGCCCCTCCGCGCCGCCCCGCGCAGCGCGGGTGCCCGGCGAGCCCGCCTCGGCCGCTTGCCGGCGTCTCGGAGCCAGCGCGGCCTCCAACGGGCATCGTTTGAAGAGGGGAGGCAAACCAGGCAGCCCTCGAGGTGCCCCCGGGAGGTTTCCTCGTCCTTCGCAACTTGCCTTCCCCGTCGACTTTCTCACCGCCCGGGAAGCAAGTCCCGCACCCCGGGAAAGCGGGAGACCCCGCGCAGCCCTCCTGCGCACGGCGCAGAGGCCCGCAGCGATAGGACGCATCTCCGGAGCAGCGCGCACGGACATGCAACCCATCTCTGTTCAGGGGCGCGTGAAGCAAAGCTGAAGTTATCACCCCAGGTACTGAGGAGATGGGTAGATCTGCCTCCTCACGAGCCCTGTACAGATACAGCCACATGTAATGAAATGGGGAAAGAGAAATTAACCTAAATAAGCTTCCAAAATACTTAGACACTGCTAGAATTTCCTTTCTGTAATGGGTAGCACATGCCACAGAAATGATCAAGGGGTGAGATGCATAAGCAGTAAGGGAGAAGCCTGGGATGTGCTTGGGATAGCCACATACTCAATAGGGAAGAAAAGATGGCTTTATACAACTTTTAATTAAAGATTTAGCTGCAAAATCTAGACTTTAAATAATAAATAAATTGCAACAATTCTATGGGGATATGGCGCCCAGGAAGTAATTTCCATTCCCCCCCCCCATCCTATTTTCATTTCCAGAACACGAGAGATTGTCTGCTTTCCACTATCCCCAGCAAAGAAACATGTCATCGCATGACATGACAAAGTTGCCCACAACAGTGTGATCCATATAAACATACTGCTGCACATTTTGGTCTTCTAACAGAACTCAGAGATAAAAAAAAATTGGAACTAATTGTCTATATATAATATAAACTCAGTGGTAGAAAACTCCCTTTTTTCCTTGGCAGGTGGTCACCTTATCTAGTAAGCACACTGAAATTCCCCACTTGTATAAATATATCAGGTTTATCATAGTTTTAGCTCCTCTCCTGTTGTTTTGTATTTTGTCTACTCATAAGTCCCAGAATGACTTGGACCATTGACAGAGGACTGACACAGATTACTTCATTGGTGGGCTAGAGATCAGAGCTTGAGCTTCTCACTTGTTCCCACACAAGTAGGAAAGAGGGAAAAATCAAACATATTCAATTCTTGAGGAGAAGCAGCATGATCCTCATCCACCAATGACGTCATACACAAAGTCATGGTAACAGAGATTCATGAAGGCTATCACTTGACATTTAAGCAGGAGAAAAGTGAAGAAATGATGGAAATAAAGACATTCTTGAGAAGAGCTTTATTTTGGAGCAATGAGGTACATCTCACATTTTTCTCAGAAATAGGTCTGCCAACAATCAGGTATGTAGTAGCTGAAAACAGTTACCCCGTGAGAGGCATTGGGATGGAACCAAACTGTGCAGAGGACAACTCACAGCCCCACATGCCACGTTAACTCTTAAAATAGTCTGAGGGACTAATTTAGAAGTAGGAGCTCCCTGCTGCACGAGCAGAATGCTTGCCCCGCTGCAATGAGAATTTTGCTCTAACTAGGTAGCAGGCACTCCTCACTTTTTCTAGAAGCCCTATCACCACCTGCTTGGTCTTCCAGTAGTCAGTAGAGGCTTCCTTCCCTTGGCATAAAGGCCAGAAATGAGCGTCTGCCAGGGAAGCACTGGAGACTTAACTGCATGGGAATCAAGAAATAAGGACAAAGGCACAGAGCAAGAAAAATACCCACAGCTCTAGATTATGAAATATTTTAAGGTATTTCTTGGCATTACTCATCTTTATCTCCTGCACAATATAGATGCTATAGAAATTTTATCCTCCCCAAATTCATTCTAACTTTCTGGCCCAGAACTAGTTCCAAGCAATTTTTATCTCCTGTCTATGTAAAAGGAGCAATGCATCCTTGTCACTGTGAACTTCTTGTGTTTTATAAACCAAACCCAGTCCTCTGCATTACTTTAATGCAGTATTATGTGAATGTATGCATTATAATCACCGACCCTACTGGATCCTAGTGTAGTCTGTCACAGGAATACATATTTGAGCTCTGGGTAGCACTGCCATATGCATTGCAGAAAACCTTCCATATGGTTTCTGAAAAGTGGTTACAGCACACGTGCACCAGGCACTTTTCAAAGTAAAACAGATCTGTTCATTTTTATTTTCAAAATACCAAAGCAGTAAAATCATGTAATTGAGTAATCACTTGCCAAATTTCCTTTTTTAATCTAATCTATTTTGAGTTACATCAGAGCCAAAATGCAAATTAAACTGGTAAGGTTCCAAGATTTTTTTTTTTTCCCCTTTTAAAAAACACAATTTAAGGTACTCATAAGTAAGGAAATCTTAAAAACCATTTGTTTTGTATGCTGTAAACTTTGGAAAACAAGTTTCAGCCTGAAGTAAATTTTCATAGATAATAGGTTAAATAGAAGCCTTACGTAAATTTTGATCTCTTCTTAACAACTCTAATGTTCATTTTATAAAATTTGATTTGAAAATAATTCCACTGTTTTAAAAAAGGCTCACATGGTCAGAAACTAGGCAAAAAGCACGTCCTCTTAAAATGTATGCATACATTCTTTTAGATCTAACTACTACCTCAGGAAAAGGACAGATTCCAGAGATTGCTTATTTGCAGCCTTCCTCAGTCAACTTGTTTTGCAGCAGCATTAAAAAGCCTAAACTTACTAGCCAGCTCAGACAACCTCTTCAGTATTTGATCACAAGGTGAGAAAGATCCTTATTACTCTGTCACATCCTCATGAAGACATAAATCCCAGCACATAAACAAAATGGTAGATAAAAGTAGCCTTCAGTGGTACCCACTGCTGGAAACCACTGCTCTCTGGGTTGCAGTTGTTCAGATTAAGTCTCTCTCTACAAACAGGAAGACCTTGTGAAAAGCTGTGTGATCTTTTTGGTTGCCTTCTACCACAATGTTGAAGAGACCGGCAACTACTCAAGTCATGGCTGCTTTCATGTTGCTTGTCTTTTGTTCCCTCAAGATTATTCTTTCAAGATGGAATCTGCTCACGACACCTCCTGGCTCCTTTTGAAAGGTTGCAAAGGCATAACTGACCATGTTCATGTTAAAATACTTTAAAGCTGCACCACAAGTTTCTCTTTGTTGAATAATAAAAAAAAAATCTGATGGTACTCATGAAAATTTCCTTTTAAGGAAAGGACAAGTCCGATTCTTAGCATGCAAAATCTAGTAGAGGACATACAGAAGACAGAGATATAGGAGTTATAAGACTATTGTTTGTAGAAGACTGACCTTACAGCTGCCTTTCTAAAGGGGATTTTGCCCCACTTCACCATGCCTTTTCTGCTCCATCCCCAGCAGTGCCACTAGTATTCGTCAAATCCTGATGACCTGGTTCAGGGAGCTAAAACAACTGAGAACTAAAGTGATTTTTCCTCTTCTGTTTTTTAAGGCTGAGCTTTCTACCAGTTTAATTCCTTGAGACTCCATCTCACTGTAACTGCTAGGTGACAGCCAATGTCAGTACATGGGAAGCAATAGCAGCATGCAGCCGAGGGACATGAGGACACTCTTTCTTTGGCAGCTGTTAGACCAAATTAGCTACAATGTCAAACCACACCCTCAGGTCTCTGATGGTTAGAGAGACTAAAGGCATGGTAGAGAGGGCAAAGGAGAGACAGGAAAAGCGTGAAATCAAAACAGACCAAGGATAAAGAGAAAACGCATACTAGATGCAAAGTAGGGGCTGGACTGTGAGTGTTGATCGTGGGAACAGATGGAGAGATACAGAGAGAAATGACACCCATAACACTCAAGATCATATGTGTGAGAAAGGAGGGGAGCAGATAGAGAGAGTGGTGGGAGAGATGGAATTCTGTAAGACAAGAAGATGATTTAGGAAAAAATGGTTTAAGAAAAATTAGAATCAGGACATGGTGTTCACTAGAAAAATCACTGTCTAGTTACACTAGTGTGGTTAGAAAAGAACGATTCTTAAAAAAAAAACAAACATTTTGATACTTTCTCTTTTAATATTTTACATTTGCAAGGATCACCTGTTCTTTGCACACTGCAGTCACAAAGTAAGAGTTAAAAGGTATGCCATATTGTCAATTTTAGCCAGCCCAATCAATATTTATTATAATCTCTAAAAACCATCAACTAGCTGCATAACATTGTGCAGAATAAACTAGAACCAAATCAAATAAAATATTCTTCAAGTTCTGTACAGGATTGACATGCAAACAAAAAGATTTTGATACTTCCATGGCTTTCCATTGGCACAGAACACAGAAAGGAATATTCATTAAATCTGACTATAAATGTTTGTCTTGTGTGGGAGGTCTTAGTATAGTAATATGTATTAGAAACTTGATATTTTTCCAGGCAAGCCTTTCCACTTCCATTTACATATATCTAATTGTAAAAACTCATTTTCCTACCTGGAACACTGTTAAATAAAAGTACAATACACATACGGATGGGAGCGAATAGCTTAGGAGACTTGTGATGAGTTCTACAACTGTTCCAGCCTCTACATCACTGGGTCCAGTCAAGTCCAGGTTGGTAGCAATGGAAAATTACTACTCCTTACAGCCTGTGGGGGGTCTTGTAGACTGAATTGGTGATCTCACTCTCATTCCTCCTGAACAGGGATTCTCCCCCACCCTCACCAATAAATCACAATTGATGCTACTGGCACCTGTGCCAGCAGAAAAGATGATGACTGGCAAGGAAATGTCCTCTCACACACACAGAAGCAGATTCCTTCAGAGCACAAATGACTTCAGTTTGCCATCCTGTCAATATATAGTTATCTTCTCCAAACACTGAAACTCACAGACAATAGAATTAGTATACTCTGTAACTGCAACTTTATTTAAAACATAACCAGGCAATGCACAACAACTAACATAAAATGTTGCCATTCAACCTCAACTAATTAGTTCTGTTCAGCATGGTTAGCAGCTGGTCCCGTTGCATTTACAGGGAACATATTTCACTCTTTGCAGCGGCTAGATGGCAGGGAGTCTGGACTGTGCCTATAGCTCTCCCACTGAGAATTCCTTGGGTACATGGCAGCTTTCAGCTGGCACAAAACCATTCGTGTTGGCTTTTCTGTCCTATTTAGACACTGGGACCATGGGCATACTAAAGGAGTGTTTGCGTCCACTGCTGTCACCTGGTGTGTAACTGTGTTAGGGCTCATCATGAGTTGCTCTGATTTTTACAAGAGCTGCAGTTTGTGACAGAAGAAGTAGATTCAACTCTGACATCCTCCCTTTTTTTCACAAAGCAAATCTTAGAACAAGAGAGAGAAAAAGTTTTCCAGCCAGAATGCACTGATCAAAGACAACTGAAAGAAGGCTGGAAGCTGTCCTTCCAAGATGAGGCTATGAAACCAAATTGAAAAAACAGGTTACTGGGTGAATATGCATGAAAAAAAACAAGGTAGTATCAGTTGGTCTCACGGAAAATGCAAGTTAGAAGAGAGAGGCTTTCACGTATTCAAACAATTCTTCAGACATGATCCAGAGACAGTAAGCTTCAAGCTAGAGCACAGGTAAGTATGAAGTATTGTAAATAAGTCAGATTTGAAGATTCTCCCCTCACCTCCCCCCGAACAATATCATGTGCTGCATTAACTGACATCCTGAATATTAGTCAGATGGACCTATTAGCTACAGCATGTATTAATGATTTAATAACATAAAATTGGTGAATGTTGGTTATGAAAGAATGCTAAGAGACCTGAGCAGAGATGCACGTCCTTGGTACAGCTTACCATGAGAAAAATGATACTTAATCGCTAAGGGTTACACTAATAGGAAAAATAAATTTTCAAAGCATTGGATTTGATGCCAAACTAGGAGGATAATGTTACCTCTTGACTTATGCAGCAATCTGGAAAAGATTAAGAGACAACATCTTACGCTTTATATTTATACTCAGATAAACTATGAATTCTGAATTCATGTTATGAGTTGTTGTAGGATACATTTACAATAGGAAATTAAGATACCATTTACCTTAATACTGACAGACTAGAGTCAGAGGAACTACAGGAAATAAGAAAATATTTCTGGAGTAATAAATAAATTGAGTGCCTATTCTGAAAGGTCAAATGCAGTTTTTCTGCATAGAATTAAAACTTTTATCATAACAGATCATAAACTATAAAACAGTTGTTGTCTCTATCAGAAAATTATTCTACATTTGATGTGTGAATTTCATGTCTTATACATGAGGACAGACAGAACTCTCCTACTGCATTATTGGAGGCTTATCAAAAACAGGATGCTCTTTTCTTGAGAAGATGAAAAGTAGAGAGATAAGCAGGGAAATAAAGACTGAAGTTTTAACCAATAATATTTTTGTGTGGTTATCAGAGGAATGTAATAATTAATCTTTTAATCATTCTGAAGATTGTGTGAAATCATAGTATCTCATCTTTTCTAGCCTCAACCTGCCATTCTTGATCTGAATTACAAACAATAAGAAAGGAGATGATTTAATGAGCAACTTTGTCATGTTGCCATTTGGCCTTAGTCAAAGGCAAATGTCTAGTTTTGCCTCTAAACGAAAATGGGAGAGACTTATGTTTAAACTACGTTCACAACTCAGACAAACATGAATAGAAATGCTAGGGCTATTTGTGTCTTCACATTTTCAAAGAAACACAATTAAATACAGACTATTATGGAGAAATGAACATTCATTTACTAGCAAATAAAAACAATGTTTGTGAAGAAACACATGTATGATAACAGGTCTAAAATTTAACAAATTACTAAATCCAGACAAAAAGATTTCAATCACAGAGGTAATAAGAATGTTCTTATTATAAAGGAAAAAAATGTCAGCATGATTTAATCATACTCAATAAATAGGCACTTCAATAAAGTATATATTTACACTGGCTTTCTGAATGCTAGGGCATCAAAAAGTACTATGGCTTTATTACAATGGATGGAAGATGGCAACTACTTAGAACCCAGTGCCAACATGGATTATAACAAATCCAGTGAGTATTTTGTTTTTCAATTATTCATAGAAAATTTAATCCTGATTAAGTATCCTTGGGCAGGAATTCATGGGTAGTTGATGACTGAAACCAACATTTATTTGAAATGCTTCTGTTAAATTAATCTGTGTATATGGCTTAATTATGATTGAATCCTCAATGTAAGAGAAATGAATTATATCAGGATTAAAATTCTAGTACCACATCACCCATTCCATTTTCTTTGCTCCCCCCCCACTTTTTTTTTTTTGGAAAATGTGAGCCTGCTGTTTTAATTACCTTTATGTTTCTATGTCTTCTAAGCTGCAGATATTGTTTAGACGTTCATTACTAGTACTTTCAGTCACCTTTATTTCAAAAAAGGCAAATATAAGCCCTATTGCTATTCTCCTTAAAACTTTAACCAATATGAACATTAGTGGCAAAAAAACCTTTTGTTTTACACCAATAATACAGGAAAGTTTCCTGCAGTTCATTGTAAACATTTCATACAGGTTTCCCAGAGGACTCTCCCTCTTTTGTTTCCCCTTTTATACTTATACATAAAATGCATTTTCTCTAAAGTATGAAAATAAAAAGAATCTGTATTCATCATTATGCATCACACCAATTTCACAACTGGCCTCTTTCTGACTTGTTTGAGCTTGTAGTCATTTTAAGAACTGCATTTTGTAAGACCTTCAAACCTAGTATTGATATAAAGTAAGGATTTTTGCATGGCTGTTAATGGGAGAGAAAAGAGTCAGTCTGTCATGTAGCACAGCACCACATGCTACACATAAACAATCTTCATAAAAGTATTTAGATTTCGGATTCTTCCACTCCACAACACTTTAACTGATTAATCTAGGGACCTTGTCAGAGTGAAGGTCAGTGAAGAGCTCTCATATTATCATTCAGTTTTCCACTGAAACCAATGTATCGCACCTGTGACAAAAATATCTGTATATTTAGGTCATTATTGCACATTTATTACATAACATATTCTTCCTAAACACCTCAGAAGTGATGTCGATTTTTATGTCCAGAGGATACTGTTAGTGGCAATGTCACTGATGACAGTGAAGATACTTCCCAATATAGACTATGAGACAGAAAAAGTCTGTAGAGGATAACCATGGAGATGCACTGACAGAGGATAACACCTATAGTAATAATCTAAACACAAAAAAGGGAGAAAGGGAGAAAATAAGTGAAAAATCCCCAAACAGATTTTTTTTTTTTTAATCAGCATGCTGTGCAAGTGCTTGAAGCTTAACTTTAAACCTTTTAATACTGCTATAGTTACAAAAGATTTGAACATGAGTCACAAGTCCAGGATTCAGACTCTCACACCTGGGGTTTTTTAAATCAGTAGATAGCCCCAGGCAAGTCACATAACCCTTCTGGCTGTCTCTGTTCTGGGGAATTTCAGACTTGCAATTCGCCACCCATGCAGTTCCACAAGCAGAGGTGATATTTAGACATTCTGTTCTTACAACAAACAGAAAAAATGCCTGAACCCACTTTGCACTAGCACAGTCATGGAGTTATGATGATAGTTATTTATCAGCCTCACTTAGCTAGCTCTCTTTTCAGCGGAAGTTTCTTCATCTGGAAAAGATGGGTAAGGCAACATTTATCAAACCCATAAAGGTTACTGCTGTTTGTGAGTAAGTGAAAGTCCAAGTTTATGTACAGCCTTTTAAAATACATGTTTTTCTTAAACAAATATGGTATTTATTGATCACACATTTCTTAATTATGTTGAAGTGCATTTAAAGAAGGAAACACAGCTGAATTTTTGTAATTTAGGAACTGCAGCTGCAAACAATAGTTAAACCTACCCCAAATGCAAATACAGGGCAAATATGATCTTCCTACACTGAGCTCAAATTATTGCAAAAAAGAAACAATTTCATTTACTGATTCTACCTCAAGAGATTGAGAGAACACCCCCTCCTCTCCCCAAATGATGAGGTTTTCATCCAGCAACAACAAAAAATAACTTGATGTATAGGCTCAGAGGATTCTTTTTTAGGTTCCTCCTCTTAAAATCAAATATAGTATTTGATTTTTATGTATTTTAGTGCAATGCTTTTTCTCTGTGTATATCCTCCATATAAATAAATGCTCAATTTCAGAAAATATTTGCACACAAATGCACAGATGGTATTAACTATGAAAAAAGATGCAAGCTCTACCCTGGAATGAGGTAGTCAACCACCTGAGAATAGTAGCGCACTTTATCTGAACTTAGAAGGCTCCACATACTAGTTCCCTAGTTCCCAGTATGTTAAGCAACTGAGAAACCCAGTAAGTCCACCTTTGTTTTTCACTGTTTAGAGTTTACAAACCGAAYTGCATACTTGGACAGATCTCTTCATCTAAAGAATACAGTTCAGCTACAGGTTCCCTGACCTATTTAGCTGCATAAAGCTTTTAAATGATGAAGACTAAAAAGCAAGCAAAAAAGAATCCACTGATTTATCTTTCTACTAGCTTTGTCAAAAGAATCCCCAAGGTGTTTTTAATTAAAAACCAAACAAGCAAACAATAAAACACCACCACCCCCTTCACATTTTCCTTTAACTTAACAATCCCCCCTCCTTTAACCTAGAAAGGATTACGCTTATATGATTCAAACTCTGTATGCCTTTGTAAAATCTGATTCACATTAGCATCAATGAGAGTTGTGTGACTAAGACTTTTCAAGTTGATTTGGGGTCATAAGATTAACAGCCTAAGAGCATGAGTTTGCTAACAAACATTGAACATGAAGAGCAACTACTATTCAAATTTCATCTCTTTTATCTTGCCTGTACATACCTTTTCTCTTTGATATTCTCTGAATATTACAGAAATGGTTGCAAGACATGGGTGGCACAAAAACCAGAGAATGCAGGCCTGAAAGAGAAAAGTGTAAGTTAGAAAATGATTATATGCCAGCTTAGAAGAAAGAGATGACAGTTAGAAGAACTGTATTTAAATTTCTGTCTATTTTATGAATCCACTGTTTACTTTTCAATCAACAGAATGAAAACCACACAATGAAAGGTGGGATTTCTTTTAAAAAAAGCTCTGTACTCCTTGTCATATTAAAATGACTACTCAGAGTAAGATAATAGGGTGCAATTTAATCAAATAAGACATTTAAACATTAACTTTCTTAYGGAGTAAAATAGTTTAGTGTTTCAGTCAACTGCATGCCACAATTATATTTACAGCAAAAGGGATCAGTCTCTGATGTAACCCATACTTTGGCGAAGGTGATATAGAACTCCCTTTTCAGTGTGCTTCTCTCTACTGTGATGATCTGGTAAAGACCAGCAGCCAGTGACAAAGCTAGGCAAACTCTGAGGCCAATAAGCAGTCCACTTGCTAAGCCATGGTGTGAATGGTAGCTGTGGTGATTAGTATCTTCAAACTGCTCCCAAATTAATAAAAAGCTCTGGAAAAGAACAACAATAGCAAAGCACATTTAGAGTAAATAAGATTACACTAAACCTCAATTAATCTTTGCATCACAGATTAAATTATCAGCACAATTGGCCAGGCTCTGCTCTGCTTGTTGGAGACCATCATACTACACAAAAAACTAGCCTGAACTGCTTTTTGGCACTACCTATTACTCCAAGTGCAACTGGCAGGAACAGAGTTTGTCTCCTGCATTCCTTAACTTTTACAAAGTTTGACAATTTAAAGTTTTGTCTAATTTGGATAGAAGGAATGTAGCATTGTAGCACAAGATCCAAAATAATCATCTAGTTAAACAGTCAGCCTACTCAACAGGAAGCCCACTAAAACGATCCTACAGAGCTATGGGGAGGTGTCTCTCTCCGCTTGGGATCCACAACCTGTAAAGCTTGTTTCAAAGGCAGGAGACTACGCCTTTTCTTTCAAAACCCTAACAGGATTCACTTTTCTTTTTTAAATATGGGGAAGTAAGAGGGTGGTGCTGCTGCCCCTTTTATACAATAGCCTAAAGGCTCAAGCATTCACCCAGGTTGAACTTGGATCTCCCACAATTCCCTCCTTTGCCTAAAGGATATCCAACTCGCATCTCCCACCTCCTTGGAGAGTGCCCTAACTGCCAGGCTATAGGCTGTTCCTGGGTGGGCCACTCTCCACCCCTTCTACTGAAGCTGTGCCATTGTGAAGAAAAGAATTCAAAATCAGCTAGGTCAGAAAGTGTGAGCGAGCCTGACTCTGCAAGCAGCTGGCTCAGAAACCTCCTAGGGACTGGGAAAGGGAACATCACAGGTTCCAAATGCTATTCCAACATCTGGAGAAATGCTCTAGCCAACAGATTACTGCATGAAAGGCAGTAATCCTCCTTAGCTCTCATAAAAACCAGCACTGTATCCATTTGCTACAGAATCCAATTTTGTGGGAGTACTGTGAGAAAGGATATCAATAGAGTCTCTAAGAAAAAACAGACAAAGGAATGCCTAGTTTCTGAATTTTCAGGTGCCTACTTGTACAGTGCATGAAAATTGGGTCTTGCTGAAGAATATCTTTTTGGGACTTAGGGAATGTTAAAGTTACAAACTAGAATGCCCAGAAAAGTTTAGACTCTTCCAGCATCATGTAGCAGCTGAGTAGCATTTTAAGACTTGAAAATACAGTGCAATCTAGTTCATCTACTGTACATATTTAACTTGCATTTAGGTTTCAGGTGTCTAATGAAGCAGGCTTTCTGAAGGAAGGTAGTCAAGTGTGATTTATAACTGAGGTAGCTCTGAAGGCCTTAGGAAGGAGATGTTGCTTGCCTCAGTTTAGAGATCTAAGTTAGTCAGATTCCTTTCTGAACACATTCAAAGGCTCTCCAACTACATTAACTACATAAAGACAGAAAGGTTACTGATATTAACTTTTTCTTTTAAATGTGTAATCCACCTGTGCATTCCAATGATGGGTCTCCTAGAGTCTCATCAGTTCAGACTGGTTAGTTTTCTCTTAAAATATCCTTAAAGAGCACTCTCTCACTCTTCACTTCCCCTATGCAGGCCATGACACAGCAAGCGTGACTGCTGCTATTTCAGTTGCTTCCCAGCTACTGGGATGGAAAAAGGAAAGATGGGAGGGGGACAAATGTTAAGCACACACACCTTGAACACTGCTGATTGTTAGTAAATGATCTGACTGACGTTCTTTAAATGATCCCACCATAAAATTCTATTTGTGGGCAACTTCAAACAAACACCTCCAAATGATCAAGTTACTTGACAGAGAATCCTATCAAGGAGTAAGACTGAAATAAAACTAAATGGCTCCTGAAACCCTAAGAGACAGCACAGCATTTGGTGAACGCATGGATAAAAGCATTAGTTTTGGTGTGAAACTGATGAATTTCCATTGCAGAAGTTATTTTGGTTCAGGCAGAACTTGCCCAGGAAAGAAATGAGGGTTCCATCAGTTACAGAATCACTGTAGTTTGACAGAGCATCATCCTTTTTGGCATTTATGTGTGGGGATAGCCAAACTCTTTAACTACCCTGGACTGGATGYATGCTGTCTGAGAAAATTTCAACAAACAAACAAACAAACAACACCCTCCCCCCCCCCAAAAAAAAACCCCCCACCCTGCATAGAATCTTTTTGACACAAGCAGGTAATTGGGGAAAAAATATGGGAAACTGATGGAGATGGAATTCTAATACTACTTCATGAAGAAATTTTAGGTGGATCCCAGGCACACCTCAAACTTAACGGGCAGAGCTCATGAGGGCTTGCATTTTCCTTAACCTACTACCAAAAGTGACAGCAACGAAGGAAAACATTTTCACGAGAAGATGACAAAGAGCTGGAGTAAAGGAACCACTGGAATAAAGTCCAGGTCCTAGTGGGAAAATAGTCTCTAACAGCAGGGTATGCTCTGGACTGGCCCTTTAAAGAATATAAACCATGTAAACAACACAGAAATCAGTTGATCAAAGAGTGTGTGTAGTGACAGCAATGTAAGATCAAAGAAGTCCAGCTTCCTTCAATTTCACTATGCTATTCCAAAATAAGCAGATGGCAGAGATGGACCCATTTGTGCACTAAGCTGGAAACCTGGCCCAGGTGAACATGTGCCATTCCTCTTACTATAAAAGCTGGAACCACGCTCACTGGAGAAAAGCAGTATTCTGAAAAAGAGAAATATATAGCATTTGTAATAGGGAGCTTTTCTAGATTGCAACGGAATATGAGATCTGGTCTCAATGAAGGAAGTGTTTTCATAGACAAAGATGATCCTGAAGCCCAAATTTCTTTGTCTGTGCCACAGATATTAAGGTCAATAAGCCCTGACACCCCTTACCTTGACCAGAGAAAGGCATACATCAGCTCACTTGGCTGTGATATCAGGAACAAGCTGAAAAAACCACCCAAACACCAACTCGTTCAAGCAGAAATCAGACATTTTTTGTTGGCATTGAGCAGATCTATGTTGCAGCTCTGGAAAGAGCTTGGAGAAGAAATCAGGGTGAATATCCTAATTATCCAGAAGAACAACTCTGCTCAGATTGTCTACAAAAAAATTGGATGAGCTGGGTAGGTGCACAACTGAAAAGGTGACTCGCACTAGTTATACCCAACATAAAAGTCACAATTTCTTCTTGAAAAAGTAAAGGAGAACGGCCATCTCCTTGTTTACATAATGCACTGTTCAAAATGTCTGACATCACCTGTGCACATCTTATCTATCTTGGTTTTCAGTGGACATCAACCACTGACCAGTACTGGTCTCCCTCTTAAACTGCTACATGAATGTTTGCTATGGACATCATCTTGATGTTCCAGATATACAAGTTTATCCTCCACAACCACACAGTGAAGTACCAGACACTTCTCTCCTATCCTGAGGAAACAATCATGGTATAGTCCTTCCTTCCCCTTGCCATGCCAACACTGACTTTATGGCACTCCAAGATAACATACCAATCTCCAGTCAAAGCAGGTTCTCATGGGACAGATCGCTGAAAGAGACAAGGGGAAGGGGGAAAGGAAATGGCAGAAAGGTGAAGTGGATTAACTAGCTGCTTCTAACTGCCTTTAGTACTTTGGTATCTGATGTTATGCAGCACCAAGACAGTAAAAAATGTTTTAGATCTGGGGTCAGAGGTAGAGAAAAGGAAAAGCATACACTCATTCTGAGCATATCTTTGGGGTGCATCTAAGAGCCTCTTTGATGCACAAGTTCTAATGCAATAAGAGACAACGTGCATTTTCATCAGCATCAAAGCTATCGGCTTTTCTTCTGGAATCACTGCAACCTCTCCAATCAGCCCAGAAAGGTGACATGACTCAGGTCTACGTGATGAGAGAGGCCTAGGCCATCAATAAAAAGTTTTGAACAAGTCTTGTGTCTCAGCAGCACTGAGCAGAATCTTTAATGAACAGACAGTGGCCTGAGAATCCTTTGCTCTGAGGTTGAAGAAAAGAACAAGTTAAGGCAAAGGGAGATGCTGAATGGAAGACCTGTCCCTCCTTTGAGATGTAAGCTCTTGTAGCCATGGTGACCACAAAAGATTTGCTGACTTGTAGGCTACATCCACCCTACACTGATGGCAACCTGTAAACACATCCCAGGAAATTGCTTGTGTTTCTGAAAGAATGAAAGAATAGAATTCACAGCATCAGTACGAAGAGGGAAAAAAAAAAAGCTGAGAGTTTGCAGAGTAATTTAAACTAGTAGCAGGCAAACAGGGTTGGAAGAGTTTGCCAGTTAAAACTGCAGTTAACTTGAAGAATAACAAGCTTTCCTAGGCTGTCCAGTTGCTTGACTTCCCTCTTGTCTAAATGGGCAGACCTCTTTTTTGATTCAGCTGTAATGAGCAACAGGAGAGCTCCAAGCTGTATGGACTTCTATATAGCTACTCTATGTCCTTGGACACTTGGAATTTGCTATCAGTTTTCCTGACTATGAAATGACATGATCCCAGAGACTTCCAAATTGCTTCAGCCATCTCCAAAATAGGTTTTATTATTACTAACGGACCCAAGAAGAGAGCAGGTAGTGTAGAACATCAGTAAAACTAACATAGCTTAATCTCAATTTTCTGCTTTAGGGGAATGCATGTGGGTTCTATTACCCTCTATAGCAACTCCTTACAGCATTTCTGATTATCCATATAAGTCTGTCCAGCCTCTGGTACGGAAGCTAGCTTACCCTTCAGAATCCCTGCAAAAGGGTAGGACAGATAGAAGGTTATTCTAGGTTTTCATAAATAAAAGTGCTCATTGATTGCCCTGTTACAGCAGGTCCAAAACCCATGTCAATCTAGACAGACCAATGAACAATGGAGTAATCCAGAGAATGAAGCCTTAAGCTCAGCACCTTTGATAGAGGTGATGTGGTCTGGGTTCTGCTCCCCTGAGCTCAGGAACTGCATTCTATAATAAAGAGAAGAAATCTGGGAAAAGATATATATCGTAGGTACTGGGCCATGAGATGGAAGACACCTTCTCTAGAGGGGGTAGGATATTCCTGGTGCCAGGAAACCCTTGCTGGAGACAGAAGGCACTGCGATGGGGTGCAGAACCACCCTGGCAAAGACATATTCTAGTACCTGTATTTGTTCCTACAAGACTCTTGCCACCTCCGACATTCTCAATGGTACCAGGAAGGGAAATTTAGTAGAGATGTGCCTGCCTGATGGCTGACTTTGTGCCAACACTCCAGTGGTGCTGAAATAGCCAATGCAGATGCATAATGGACCAGTGCTGGGAAAAGCAACATATATGTATGGTGTTTGTCCTAATTTTTACTACGTGGGTAACAACAAAAAAGATCTAGCTGATACTGAGTGTCTTTTCTATGTATATTGAAAAGAAAACAACAATAACAAAAACTTTCCAGTCTCAAGCGACAGAGCACCAACACATCCATATGCACGTACAAGTGGAGAGACACAAATAAAATTAAGTACTTGCTTTAGAAGTCTTCTTTACTACCAGCATGTAAAATTTCTGCTGCTAGATGGGTGTCAGATTAAGGTGTAATGAACCTACCCTGAAATTTCAACAGTCCTGTTGACCTTAATAGCCCTTGGTTTATGTTCTTAATTAGCAAGAATGCTGTCAGCTCCCAGCTACTTTTAATGTTCTAGTAGTCCACTTGTTTAGTTTGGAAGCCGCACTAATTACAGATACTACTCAAATATTACAAAATGTAATCTCTTCCTCATTATTGTCTCCAGTTTCTCCCTGCTCTCCTCATTCTCAATGACTTTCAGATTCTCTTGTCTTTATGCCGTGATTTTAAAAAATTTGTTTACAAAAGGCACTACCAGGGTTGGATGATCTCTATTACAATTTACTTTTAAGTTACTGGTTTACTTTCTAACTTACATTAATGAAAAATATTTGAATGAAATTATATGTCAGACCATTTGTATATTTGCAAGACCAATCCTGCACATCAACCTTTCAAGAATTCCCTTATATTGACTGAAAAGACTACTAACTATCCTATTTGAGTGGTTCTATGGAGGATAACACTGAGGGTATAGTTTCAATTCTTTTTGGTGACAGGAAAGCTGCTGTTAGAAATTCTTGGCTTTCCTCCCAAGCTCTACATTCACCCCGCACAACAAAACCCCTCGGTTATACTAATTACAACATTATAACATGACATTATAAGCCAAATCAGTAAAATAATTGTGCTAAAATCTCCTCCTCCTCTTTTTTTTTTGGGGGGGGCAGGGGGGAATCTAGATCATTTCACTGATTTGTTTTACAGTTTAATGCTACAAACAATTGGCACAACCAAGAGTTTGGAAAACTGTGGGAACTTTTTAAGTGGTTTTGCTGCTGAACAAAAACATACTGTGGAGCTACATCTTAAATTGTTAAAGTAAAGAAGAGGCGTTGTTAACTATTAGAAATACTGGGTGCACATTATGCTGTGGGTTTTTTTTCCAGTCTTGATACTCCCTCCCTCATAAAATATTGAAATTAGTTGGTTCACAGTTCTGTCATACTTAATAGCAGCTGTATATTTCACCATAAACATGAATATAAAATACAAACCTGTGTAACAACAACTGCTACGGCAATGCCAGTAGATGTTGGAGTGGAATCCCATTGAAGAGGTCTGCTATAAGATTTCTTCATTCTGCCTATTGTCCAACCCATACACAGACTCAACAATAAATACAGCATTTGTATCTGAGAGACTATGTCACACACTATTGGAAACAAAAGGAAAATAAATAATCACAACAAAAAAGTAATACAGAGTTTCTACAGCAAAAAGAAATATTCTATATACCCACAAATGAAAGATGGACATTTGCTTTGACAATACACTTCGACTAGCTGAGGTTGCTTTGTCACAAAATGTGGCTATTTCAATCTGTTTTCAATGATCAGATAGATCACTATCAGCTTTCCTCTACTTATGCTTTAGTTCTGCAATGACATGGGCAGAGCGCTGCATCCTTCCAAATTCCACTCTTGTTGTACCAGAGAAGTCTGGGCTCAGGAGTCCAGACTGCATTAACAGATTTACAAATGCTAATGGACTAAAATCATATTACGTATATTAACCACACTGTTTACTTCATTCTACTAATATGAAACATGATGAAATTAACTCCTTTGTTCCAGCAAAACTTTCTTGCTCAAAAATCAGATAGTTGCACTGTACTTTAAATTGTCTGTATTTTGTCTTAATGATAAAGCAGCTTGCAATAGAAAGCACATTAAGGACAAATTCCACTCTCAGATACATAAAGGGAAAAAGCTAATGACTAACCCTAATACAACTTCATTTGCAGCAACAATCTGCCTGTACTTCAGTTCATTAAATATAAACACCTTTTTCCTCATTTTGCTGTGTCCATTTTTTGCTCTGTTTGAAAACAAATAATATATACACTATAAAGTTACACTTTTAATCAGTGTTTCAAACCTGTGTTTGAAGCTGTATCTGATTAAAAAAAACAAAACAACAACCATCAAGTTAGAATGTATTCAAGACTTTACTCATTAGCCTTGCTGAAGTACTACTGCCATTAAAAAGAACTCTAGGTTACTTTCAAGTCCAAGCACCAGCTTTAGGAATTATTCAGTAAGTTTCAATCACAAACTTACCTTCTCTAAAGCAAACTATCACCCAGAGAGAAAACTGGCCCATTGTATTGGTGTAGCAGAGATGTACCAGCAGTTTAAAAGATCTGTTCTTATAGCATGTAAATTGCAAACTTAGTTCAGAAATGAGAGATGAGCATTACATAGAACAATGCTTTTTTATTCACTTGTTCAATATTTTAGTTCAAGTAATTTTTTTTTTTTACATATTTGTCATTTCACTTACATACCAGATACAAAAAACAATTATTTCTACATCACAAATGTATTTTTATACTGTAAAAAACCAACCAACCAAAAAAACCCCCAAACCTTGTATTGTATTACAAAAAATAAATATACTTCCACATTTACTGAAAACTTTATAGAGAATGTTGCCACTGTTCAAAGATCAGTAAGCATACATGCGATATGTGTCAAATGAAGATCAGCTACAATATTTCCTTGAAGCTCAGCAATATTAGCAAAATATGGACGTAAAACAGATTTCAAACCATTATTCCTGGGATATATTTGGCCCTTTTCTGGTTTATATGTTTATATGTTCCTAATAAATATTCAGGCACTTTTGCTACTTAAAAACCCTCAGGAACTTTTAGTAAACACAAACTTGCTCATTCTTTAATAATATGAACTGCCATTGGTCTTGGACAAAACGATCTTGAAACTATTTTACAATGCCAGCTTTGGAGGCATAATACTCTGTAGAAAAAATTATTACCTGAGCTTTTGGCATGCCAGATCAGTGTCACAAATTCAAGTTATGGAAAAGACTAATCAAATCTGGATGTTCTAGAGAGCATTCACCTATTTTATAGTTTGTCACTCCTGAAGGTAACCTCTTCCCTATGTAAAAGCTATAGCCAGATATTGTCTCTCAATCACATCTTGGATGTAGATATTACTGTGCTTCAGTGTAGCAACAGTTCAAGTGGATTTCCAGATAAAATGGTGCAAGAGAAAGGTTCAATACAGGCTTTTAACTTTGATGCCTCATACACCTTGTCTGAAACTAAGAAGGGTCTTTACCATTGAGAGGAATTCCAAAATGTCCATCCCACTGTAGTCAGGGCTAGTATAAAGCCATGCACAACTGAACTGGTAAGAAACTTGTCTGATCTCACCACAAACCATCTTTTTCTGTATGTTCATCAGCCATAATAATATTCTTTGACTTTTCTGGTTTTGATTTTGTCAAAAGTTAACGGACTGTCAATTACTTGTGTTACTTTCGAGTGCCAGAACTATTCAGGTGATTATGCAATCTTAGGTGATTATGCAAATTTAGGTGATTAATTAGCTTTAGGGTCAGGTCTTTATACATGGTAAAAGACAAATGATGCTGGGGAAAAATAATTGCTTGGGATAATATCTGAACAGGTTTCTAGAAATAAATTCTGGCCCCACTGAAGTTAATGGGAATTTTTACCACTGACTTTTAACTAGGATTTCACTTCTAATATGGGAAAAATGGTAGCACCTTCAATCTCCAAACTATACTTCCTACTATCCATTCTTCAGAACTGTAACTGAAACTGAAGCTTTCCACATTTCTATTCCTTCAGCTCTCTTACTCTTTTGAGAACTATGAATTTTAAAAACAGTAGGAAAGGAAAACTCTCTTAGTTGAATCTCTTAAATGTAGCTATTAATTTGAGAAATATTGTTTTATTCCTATTTACTTTTGCTTTAAGAAAATAAAACTGTGGTCTTTACTATAATACATACACATAAAATCTAAGATGCAGATATTTCAGGGTGCGTTACAGTTAACACTGGGTTTCTCACTGGGGAGGAGTTATAAGCACATCCATATCCTCCATTTAAATATCATTTCAGAAGACCAGAAGGAAAGTTTAATAACAGTTGCTGAAGAGACTGCAAGGATTTGCTAATTCAAATGTTCAAAACAAGAAAGAGTATCAATTATTGTGGTGCCAAGTGCCATCAAGAGGCTGTTAATTCCAACTGCAAGTTTTTAAATGGACTCTATGAAGGAAAATATTTTTCTGTATAGGTTGTTACTCTCCAATACTATCTCACTATCACAGTACTACTTTCTTGGGGTACTTCAGGCCAATCAAAAGGTAATATATTAGCTTGGAAGGAACCCCTCTATGCTTCAATAGTGAACTTCAGAGAAACCAAAGCAATGTTAGACACTAAAGAATCTAGCAAGTGCATTTTGGGATGGGATGTTGTAGAAATTCAGTTCCAATAAAAGCTCAGAATACCTATACAAAGTTGAGAAAAATGCTTTGTTAACATCAAATCTGGACAAAAGCATTTTTTGCATGTTCTAGTCATAGCACTTGTGCTGCAAACCACTTCCTTTCTCATTACAATAAATTTTAAGTTTGCTATTGAGATGGTATAAAATGTGATAAAATTTCCTAAAAAGATCATGCAAACTCAGCAAAATTCTTTAACATGTTGAAACATTTACTAATGTGACAGTATTTAAGGGTTTGTAGGATGGAGTCTTAAGACA
The DNA here is from genome assembly GCF_003343035.1 of Apteryx rowi. Classification (NCBI taxonomy): domain Eukaryota; kingdom Metazoa; phylum Chordata; class Aves; order Apterygiformes; family Apterygidae; genus Apteryx; species Apteryx rowi. Next base: position 741,404 of record NW_020448408.1, on the reverse strand, counting down.
ATAAAATCCTTTAAAAAGTCCTAAACTAAATCATAATCACCTAACTCTTTATATATAGTATCTATTGTATACATCCTGAATAAAACTTGTTTTTCAGAAAAGCAACTTTTAGTTATTTCATATAAAAAATCTAGTGGTATGGTCCAATATCATAATTTGGTCCAACAACAGCATTAGATAATGCACTATACAGACTAATACATAGGAACGCATAAAAAATGATGGACAAGCATACTCACATTCTGCCAGACTTCCCATAAAAGGTGCTCCTATTCCATCTTTAGAATAACTGATAAAAGAATAGGAGATGATATTTAAGTGAGTCAGTCTTAAATTTATACTCTCTCTCAGAAGTATGCTTAGGCAATGATGTAGTTCTAAAAAGTCAGCCCCATGTTTTGTCACAACCACTACAGGAAAGATCATGTACTGATCTTTACGACACCTTCAAATATTATAATTGAAAGCAAACGTAAGTAAAGATACCTTGAGAAATGCAAGTAGTTGGCAAAAGCTGAACCAGCCTGCAACAGTAATGCAACTGACAGCACCTTTAATACAGTATGCATAGGTCCACGTTTCTTAATTGTTTGCCATAGGGACTGCGCATATATGCAAGCAGTTAAGAAGTATGCTAGGACAAGCAGGAAAAAGAATTCATGTAATCCTGTAGGGGGAAAAAAAAAAAGAAAAGAAATACAGCTTAGCTTTTTATATATATATATATATATATATATATATATATATATATATACACACACACAAATTGTTACCAGCAGTGCACAACTAAAACATTATAAGCAATATTAAGCAATAATCACCCAAAAGTGATAGGACATATAAAATGATTAAATCCTAGCTTATTTTATCCAAAAACAAAAAAAAGTCAGTTAATTTTTCAGGCAGCTGATTATAATTTGATCTGACAAAGTATTTTTTACTGAACAACACATTTTCTGAGTGTAAGAGATATTCTGTTCAGAATATAATAGCTTTGTAGCAATTACTGAAATAGTATAAAGTGGCATAGTTTCTTAATAAGCAGAAAATAATTGTAGCCCATTTGATCAGTCAGAAACACCTTTAATAAATGATTCATTCTGAGTTTGTTTTTTGTTTCAATTTTTAAAGGCACAATCTGAAATGACAGTAACCCTGAACATACTTCCATAGAATCTATTTAACCACTGGGTGTCACTCTTCCTCCATGTAAAAGAAAAGTATGGTTAGTCTAAGAAGTAGATAGTAGATAGAGAAATCGAAAGAAAAGTAGCAAAGAGAACAGTTATAATTTCATAGAGTGGGCTTTTTTTGCTCCAATCTGAAAAGAGGCCCAAAGATTTTGATATCATCTGCAAAACAAGAGTACTGTGGTTTTCAGTTTAGCAGTTGACTGGTAAGATGCTTCCCTAAAGATCTGGATCCTGGAAGCCTTTTCTAGCACCTGCAAGCTTTGGAACCCATCATATGAGTTCCCAGAGGGTCAAGAAGCCTGGGTGTTAAAAGCAAAAATGGGTAAACAGAAGTTTCGCACAGAAAACTTCTATGTTTTTCTTCTTCAGCCTTCCTTGAAACCAAATGGTTTTCCACAAAAATCAGATTCTGACCAATGTTTTTTTTGCTCCAGCAAAATAATTCTGTTAAAAAATTTCCAACCAGCTCTAACCAGAGATCAGAAACAGAGCAATTATACACATTTCAATATCTCAGCTGAAGAAAAACATTGGAGTTGGATGAATTCTGAATATTCCCCAGTACCATAACTTCTACAGCTAAAGTTAGCCAGCTTGAACATATATACAATGAAATGGAGAACAAGAGCATAAAGCTTTTAAAGACTCATTAAAAACAAAAATGTCAGAGCCACTCTGTTTCTCCTGAACACCTACAAAAAAACACAACTTATGATTGACAAAAGAAAAACATGTATTTCAGATCAAATATCTTATTTTTCCTTTCACTCTGTATCTTTGTGCTCCAAAAGAAGCAGAAGTTGGAAAGGATTTTGTAGAGCAGGATATTTCTCATCATGAAGAGTGGGAACACCTGGAAAATCAACTAGCTTTTAATAAATAGTAAAATATTCAGGACAGAAAGCACCCTGCAGCCAAAGACAGATTGTAGCTGAATGGTTTGAGACCAAAAGGATTTAAGAGAAACCTGAACTGAAATACAAATATAAAAAAACAGCAGTGATCTTCAATCTGTCTTTAGTAAGTTTTCTGACTTTTAAGTAACCCAAACTTGACAGAGAAAATAAAACACAGGTACCTTAGAGTACCTAACTTCAAAGATTTTCAAAGATCAAAATGCTGCCTACCTGGTCAGCTGCCACTAGAAATTCTAGATTCCATTGGTCTTACATAAAAGAGTTATCTTATAAAATGACAAAAGATTACTTGTTAGGGATGGGAACCCAGGCCTCCTCTCTTGAGGGAAACATCCTAATCACAAGGTTAGAGTCTCAAGCTCTTTACTGTACTTTCCTTGTAGTCCATTTAATTTTGAGATCTCCTGTGTCAGGGGCACAGCTTTAACAGCTAAAGGGAGACCTAACTAGAACCATCTGTAACTATGTAGTTTTAAGTCTCCTCAGTGAGGAAAAAAAAAAAAAAAAAAGAAGAAGAAGAAGCTGGATCTTTTCTTTGGTGTTCTAATATTCTAAACTGTACACTCTATGAAAAAAGGACAAAAATTATCTCCTAAAGATGCCATCAAAAAAAAGAGAAGAAATCCTCCTCAGTTCTATGAAAGTAGACATAGACATTTAACTTCAGGATTCAGAGCAGAGTTGCAGGTTTTCATTCTGAATGAACAGATGCATTACTCCGCAACCACGGAAGAGATGAGATGTAAGGCTCATCCCATTTCCTACTTTTTAGCTCTAAATAGCTGCATCCAACACATTTACACTTCTCACCACACACGCTAGCTTTTCTGAGTTCTACTTCAGAGTGCTCAAGTCTTACTACAAAATTTATACAGAACTGAGGTGTCTCACTAGAAAGTCTGTATACTACTTTAAGGGCCATATAATGTCTTATAGTGCATTTGCCTCTTGATTTAGCAGAGAAATGCTACTGCTGCTTTTCGGAAATAACTGACTTAACCTAGAATTCACTTCTGGATGTAAAATTCACCAAATAAAAACCGTAAACTATGTTTTCAGATTAACAAGCACAATTAATAAGTTAAAGAGACAGGTCACATAAACCTGAAAAACTGGATGATTTACATTGCACTTTCTTACAGATTCCACTAAATATTTCAGTGTGAAGATTTTCTTCCCTTCAAAGCGGAAGCTGTTTTTGTTCCCTCTATATCCTCTTGAGACCAAGAATGACAGCAGAGCAATTGATTCTTTGCATAGTAATTAGGCTAGATCTGTGTATGTAGGCAGACTAAGCCTGCTGAGCTCTTCCCTTAACACAGTCCTAAGTTAGTCACATGCTGACGAGTGAAGCTAAATATTGCAATGATGCATATGCTGGTGGGTTTGGATTGTCCAAACCATATAGTTTTTTGTACGCACTTCCTTGGCTGTGATCTTGAGTCACCTCTAGAAGTTTTCCTTCACAGGTTTACAGATTCAAATTTGCATTTCTTAAATAATAACCATGATTGACAAATGCCTCACTCCAACCTGCAGCCTCTGACCAAGTTATTTGGAAAGATCTAAACACTGAACTGGAACTGTATTGGGAAAAAGTTTATGTTGTGTGTGAATTCATACTGCACTGAATCAAAGTTTAAACAGTTAAGGAATTTAAAGAATTAAATAAACAAATTCATTAAATTTAGGAATTAAATTCACATTGAAGTGAAAGTTTACAATTTCAAAGGGTAAAATACTTATCAGCAAAGGTGTAAATATTGTACCTCCTTGTGCACCTATTTTGCTAATTAGAGAAGTTTTGGACAGTCAGTCTAGAGAAAGAGAAGGATTTATCTGTAACATTAGAAAATTCATTAAAATTCACTCTTCTTTGAAAAAGTAGAAACTGAAATGTAAGAAACTGTTGTCCATTCCCCAGTTCCACACTTTTCCAAGCACAGTAAGTATTGATTTGTTTGGGCGATCAGATCCTTAACTTATAAATCTAATTTTAAGAAAAAAAATCTTACCAGATTCCCCTGCGCTAAAGTGATCTAATGGATTCCCTTCTGCATCTGGGTTTAGTAAGACCATTTCAAACTGAATATCCTCGGATTCAGAATAATTCTCCTCGCAGGTAAACTTGTCTACATAAAACACATACCATGTTTCTGGATAAGGAATCTGGGACACTGTCAGATTTTGCTCTGTGTGGTTCACAGTCACTTTGGAAGAAAAGAAACAAACAAAAAAGTGGAGTAAGCACTTGATTAATCTTTTTTTATAGAATTCATCTTTGAATGAAGACAAAATTTAAATTCACATCATCACTTGTATGTTATAAACACCATACAGTGAAAAACAGTCTTTGCTTTGAAAGGCAGCCACAACACTAAAGACCCAGCACTCCATCCTCATCTTTGGTTTCAGCTAGGTACAGTCGAGGGCTGGTGAGGAGATGTACAGGATTCTATCTTTCAGCTTTTGGGTTTGCTTGCAATGGCTCCATTCTGCCAGAAGCCAGTAAGTTCATACAGCATCTACTGTCTTTAGCACACTTCCACCCTCTTGTACAGTATCCAGCAGAATAGCTATTCTATATTAACCAACAGATACTTATGCAATATAAAAATAAATATAAAATATAAAAATACCTTTGTGAAATTTATTCTACTCAATTTTCAAAGATACTTTGAGCACAGAACAGGAACAGCGACATGAGAAAACAGTAAAAAATAGCGTGCATGCTTTAAAGATTCAACTTAGCATATTTTACAGTATCTTCCCCAAACAGTAATAGGTTGATTTTCATTTGACAGCTAAGGGCTGATACCATTGTCTAATAAAATTGTATGTTTCAAATCAGATAACATTTAAGACCAACTACATAAGAAACTGGAAAGCTTCATCTGGTCACCGATCTTACCATGATTCTTAAGGCAACTGTTCATCACTACACACTCTGAAATAAACATTTGCTGCAAATGAAATCTGTGGCTCTTTGTGTGCGTGTTAAACTGCAAGAGTCACAAGTGCTGTTGCACTGATTACTGAACTCTAGTGTTCATCAGCTCAACCACAAACAAAAGCCCTCCTCTGTAGAAAAAATGACAAAATAATTAACAGACTGTAGATGAACTCACTAAAATAGGTTAAGATGACAATGGCTAAGGATGAGGAAAAAGTTCATAAAATTTCTACAAAACAAGCTATTTGTCTTTCATGCAAGGAGCTTCCATATGAAAAAGCTGCAAACATGCACACAAAACAACCCTTTGCAAACTCATTATCCCGAAGTATTCTGTAGACAAAATTCAGAACTAATTTCTAACTTCAAGCCTACCTGTGAAAAAAGCTTATGTCATTTAAATAAACTTGTTTAAACTTTAAGGAGTTATTTTCCCTTCTTTGAAGGCTTGTACTGATCAACAGTTGGATCCAGGGAGAAACATATCATGTGTCTCTCTGCAGCATTTGTCATAGAAGTACAAACTGGGGAATACATGAACCAGAGAAAAACATTCTAATAAAGGCAACTTGTCTTGTTGGAGCTACATATCTTATCAATCAAAAATACGAAGTGATACAGTTTGGTACAAAAAGGAAGCTTTTTAAAATACAGATTAAGGATCTCATATAATGCTTAATCCAAGAGAAAGGGAAACTGCAGCTGAAAGGGGTGGCTCTACTCTCCACCTGCACTCTCAGCTGAGCTCTGAGAATGCCTTATTTCCATCAGGATCAGGGATCACAGAGTGAGTTTGTTAAGTTTTCCATCAAACTGCAAGCTAACTCACAGGGAATGAAGTAAGATAAAATAAAAATGTAATTGATATTCCAACAGATCAGCAAGCAGATCCGGCTCGCCCTGTGGTCATAGGATTCCTAAACACAGTGGAAAACAGTGAGTATATTGCTGGGACAGACAGGAGGGGAGGACCAACTGCTAGTGATTTGAGCAGCACTTCATGTTTAGCTCAGATCAAGTGTAACAGGGAACTACATCCTTAAAAGTGACATCTTTTTAAGATTTCATTATGACAACATTCCAGGAGATCAGTAAGTTACTCTAGGCATTCTGGCAGCACAGTGGAAATATATTCAAAAAAGAAGCTGTACGCACTTAAGATAGCATTGAATGATGTTTCTAATATTAATTTAAATTTCTTACAGGTAAATGTATACTTTAAGTAGGTCTTGCAATATTATGATGAATAAATGGTGCAAATAGGTTATTTTAGCATGTTTATTTTTTGGTTACATAACTGAAAGCTTCAGTGTTTCACTGTTCTACCTTCTACATCTAGATAGACACTCAAATTAAGCATTTTCCTGACTAGCACATCTTTCATATTGAATTTTTAAAGGCTCTAGTATGTTTTGTACATCAAAGAGTTGACAGGTTTGTGCTACCATGACAGTGAAAATATACTTCTATTTTTGTTTTCTTGTCTTTGAAAAATGACATTTTACACAGAATTGAAGAACAGGAGAGATGTTTCTCTATTAAAAAAAAAGAGAGCAAGACAGCCTACATATTCTATACTGTTGCAATTAAAAGCATTTGAATGGGAGATTCAAAGACGAATACCAAATTACAAAATTAAAGGGTGAAAGAACATTAAACGATAATAAAAGCAAATGTAAAATAAGGCAGCATAACTCAGACAAATTAATTTTCACAAATACCCTACAGACATAAGTGAAAAAAAGGAACTAATGATTATGAGGTTGTGAAAAAAAACAGAGAAAAACATTTTCAGGTGGAAAGTTTCCCTTTTACTGCACACTTGGATTAAATGCTCCCACCTTACAAGCACTCACTTCAGAAGTTTAGAGATATCTGCAGCAGGCTCCAGCAGTTTGCCTTTATTTTTTTTGCTACTGAAATAAGAGTCACAATTCAAAGTGTACCTCTGCCCACTCCAAACATTTACACGTTGTAATTACTTTAATTTCACTTTATGATGGTATTATTTGTAAATTCTTTCACATACTCAACATAATCTTTTTACAAAAAAACTTTAGGGAAAAAAATGAATTTTATTCCAAGGGGAGATAAAAAGTCTCTGTACTGAATGAGTAAATGAAAAGTCCAGCCAAATATCTATCTTTGAGTTCTGTACAAATGAGAACATGAGGCTAGAACCTGCCATGAAGTTTGGCTGTTTGCATTAAAGTCTTCCACCATTTGTCACGGATTGTTCATTTTCCAGCAGTATACTAAATTATAACTTGCAGACAAAGTCCTCTGAAGCGATGAAAGCAAAGCAATTATATTTCCTCATAATCTTTTTTAATTCTAGAAGATTGAAGTCCTGCTTTCACTTAAGTCGATGCAAAGTCCAAATTCACTGAAACACCAGCGTTCTAAATACATAGATAACAATTCATAAGGGGAAAGAAGTAGTAACTCACTTGTCAGCTGAGCTTTAGAGAATTTCTCTGTACAGCTGTGTTGTTGGATACTGTTCTGCAGCTTCTGCCATTCCTGTGCTTTAAACAGGTGAAGTCTAGCTTCTTTTGTCACAGCTACTGCTACGTTGTTGATTCTGACACACAGAACAGCATGGTCGCCTTGATATTTAAAAAACAAAATAAACTGTTCTTGCCTTGATGCCAGTTATACAAGCAACAAAAAGCAACTCATTTTTTTAAACAAGTAATAGAACTACAGCTTCACTTTATTTCTAAAACTTTTACCACTGCTTTCCATAAAAGTCTGTACTATCTTTCATAAACAATTTCTACATGCCTCAGTAACACAATAGTGCATACACAGTTTTTTATGATGGTACTTAAATTTTCACCATGATGTCATTAACCTCCTCTACTTCAAACAGCCTTTCTCTACCCCACTTTTTTTTTCCCCTACAGACTTCCAAATCATCTTCTCTTCCCTTCTCCCACCCCAAAATTTTACCTGTTCCAGTAAGGACAGTGCCACAATCAGTCCCAGTAACTGATTCAAAGTCTATTATTTTGTGACTTTTATAGCATGATTATGAGCATCATAGCCTAGCTCTTGAGTCTAATACCAGAAGAACTTGAGTAAACGGATCTTCATGTTATGTTCAGACTAGAACTAAAATACTTGCCTAGAGATGACAGAAGACAAATAGATACCAACAGATTTACAAAGAAAACTAAACTTCAAAATGTTCTCTAACCTGTTCAGACTACCTACATACTTCATCTTGATATGGAGAAACATTTTATCTCTTTAGAACAAGCTCATTTAACACAATTTATCATCTGGGTAATTCAATGGTCCCCAAACACATTGTGATATACCCTTTCATTCCATATTGCCATGCACTTTAATATAACACTACTCTAAATTAAAAGATAGGGCTTGACAGAAATAGAAGTACACACTGGAGAAAAATCAATCAATACTACAAGAATTCAAATTTATTCAAACTTAAACCAATTTTTATGTGTTTTAAACTGTGAGAATAATCTCCTTTCCCACCTAACCTAGGCACAAGGTGGATGTTAGTAAATAGACTACTACCAGTTTCAAATAAGTCTTTGTCAGGAAAAGTTTGTCTATTCAGAGCCAGTTGCAAGATAGTAGTCCTACAACAAAACCTCAAAAAAGGTGATCTCTGTAAAGCATTATATGGAGTACAGATCACCTAAGTTTCTAATGAAAAAAATATTCTGAAAAATTATCAGCAGGTTCTATAAAAAGATCATAAGGCTTTCACTGAGACCCAGAATATGTATAACTGTATGTGTGCATGCACAAGGAGGAATATTTCTCAGGAAGTATGCAGCATTAACATACTTGTATAATAAAATATATCTGAACACCTAAAACACCCATCTTAAATCTTGAAGTTTTTTTCTCAGCTTTAAGTAATGCATTTTGTTGTCCTCAGATCTATTTAGAGTATTTCTGCAGTTATCCTCTAGGACACCAATAATTAACTTTGCTTTCAAGTCACTCCACAAGCTATCCCCACCCAATCTCAGTGCTGAGTGAGAGATGACAGTAGTCATATTCCACCTCCTCTTGGTTTACGTTACCTTTTCCTTCACCCAATTAGATTTTTTTCATGCAAACATTTTTGTTTTCCTCTCACACTACTCCTCCAGGCTGGGAGGAAGCTCGTATACATCTGCAGCACTACCAGCACAGTTGTCTTTCAAAGCCTTCTGCAAAACTTTTCTGCCCTGAAGCTAACCGAAAAAGAAAACAGTTAAAAGCTACTGAAATGCTGACCATATAGGAACAGCATGCTGATCAATGCAGCACTGTTGCATACAGCACTCACTATACTTGCATGCTGTCTCTTTTTGCAAAGTAAAGCTTATATAGCAAGGACAGTCTTCTCCAATGTGTATTTCTGCAATGTCTGTTCTAACAGGGCTCTGTCCCATTGTTTGGCTTCTTAATAATTAGGGATTATTATTAACAAACCGTTAATAACACAGGAGAGAAAAGCTACGGGGCAACTAGGTGAGAATTTACATCCTGATGCACGACAGCATGGAAAAAAGCAAAAACAAAACACGTTTAGTGTTAAACACCATTGTCACTTCTGTTATTTCATTTGGTTAATAACCGAGTAATTCCATTAGTAAATACAAGATACATGTAAAAGTTACAATCTGCTCTCCCAGACAGTTTCCGCAAGTCAGTTTATGGGACACGAAGGAAAACACAGTGCTGAGTAGCCACAACAGTACTTTTTTTCCCCGTCTTTAATAGACAGCAGTGCTTATATACCACGGGGGCCTATAAACTTTTGCTTGCACTGCCTGGGTGCAGCCCCACCTATGAGGAGGAGAGCGGCTGAGGTGAGCGCCAGCTCCCGGCTGAGCTGCCCATCGCCCCTCCCGGCGCTGCCCAAAGCGCCTTCGCCTCCCGGGCAGCGGATCGAGCCCGCTGCACGTCCCGGCCGCGGGCGGGCTAGGAGACGGCTCCCGCCGCCTGCGAGCGCCCCTCGCCGGCGCCTCCCGCCTCTGGCCGTTGCGACCCCCTCCCCCCCGGCTCGCGTCACACCCACCGCCCTAACGGCTTTGACGCGGCGTAACGGTCTCCCCGCCCCCGCCGCCGTTTCAGGACGGCGGACAGGGACGGCGCCGCCGCCGCCTCCGGGCACCTACCGTGGAATTGGAAGCGCGCCACGGGCCGCCAGGGCTCCAGCCGGGCGGCGGCGCTGGCGAAGCCGCCCCGCAGCGTCTTGCCCTCGGCGCCCCACCAGCCAGTGGCGCACAGGAGCCACAGGAACCGCCACCTCATCCTCGGCCCCGGCGGCGGCGTCGGCCGCTGCCCCCCCGCCGCGCCGTCACGTGATCCCCCCTCCACACACAGCCGTTACAACCGGGCGCGGGGCAGGCGAGCGGGGGGGAGGGGAGCCGACAGAGAACCAATGGGAGCCGCGCGCGAGCACTTGCCGCGAAAGAGGGCGGGGCCAAAGCAAACTAGCACCTGCCCCGCCCCCTTTCCTGCCGTTTCCTCTGCCACACGGCTCCGTTTCGCTGCTGCTACGACGTGTCCGTCGCTGTGCTCGGCCGTAAGTTGACCCAGCGTCGTAAAAACGCCACGGTCGCCCGGAACGGGGCAGGGGGGAGCTAGAGCCGTGACAGGTCCGCCCTGTGCGCCCTCGCCTGTGCCACGCAGCAGTCGCTGGAGCTCGCCGCAGGGACAGCGGGCTCGGTTGTTTAGGCGCGTGTGGGGAGGGGAAGGACTTTTTTTTTCTCCTCCCCCCTCACTTGGGCTCTCGCAATCACTATGACCTTCCCCGTGAAATGTGAGGGCAAAGCTAAGGCGGCGGCGTGGCGGCGCGCATGCGCGGTAGGGAGCCGGCCCGCCAAGTCAGCGGGGGCTGCCGTAAAGCGCGGACGATGTCGGAGGCCCCGGCGCCCGCGGCGCCGCCGGTCTTTGAGAAGCGGCTGCTGGTGACGGGCGGCGCGGGGTTCATGTGAGCCGGGGGCCAGCGGGGACCCCGGGCCGCGGGTCTCCTCCTTGGGGGCGGGGGGTGGGACGTGGCGGCGGGCCCGGAGGGGTTGCGCTTCCTAACGGCGAAGCGGGGCCGGCGCCCGCCCGGTTAACGGCCGCGCCGCCTCCCCGGCGGTGCCCCAGGCCGGCTGCTGGCGGCGCTGCCTCGCCGCCGGGTTGGGTTTGCCTGTGCGCAGCCCGCCGGGACGCGGCCGTGTCTGTGCAGGGCCTGCTCGCGTCGCGGAGTTTGGGGCGATCAGTGCTGCGGGGTGAGCGGGGGCCTCCCGGCGCTGACGGTGGGGCGGGGGGTGTCAGCCTGGCCCCAGTCACCAGCTGTCGCTCAGCCTGAACGCGGGGTGGCTGTGCTTTGGGCCGCTTGCCACTTCTCTGCTCTGCTCCCCGGTGCTGTAGGACAGGCGTTAAGGTGTAGTCTTAAGTCTGAGCCCGTCGGTATGCTCGGAGGCTGGACCCCTGAGAGGACTAGGTTTTGGTGTGCAGCCCCTAACTTGGGGCGCTGGGGAGGGGAATAAACCCTGCCAAACCTGAGCTCTCGCATAGCATCTGCAAAAACAAAAACAAACAAAATCGGGGAAGGTTCTTCTGTTCTCATTTACTCTGCAAATAAATTGGTAAATGAGGGGAAGTCAGGCCAGGAAGTAGTTTTAATCTGCTTGCACAACAGCAGTATAGGAAGCTGGATATCCATTTGGGAGAGGCATGGTATGTGAGGGAGCCTCTTGTACACAGGGCTGTGTACCAAAGAGATGCATTTCAGTCCTTACTTCTCACACCTAGGAGTAGTGATGGAGAGTAGATTGTTGAGAGTCGGTATTGCAAGTAAGGAGAGTTGACTGTTTTGTTATTTGTATAAACTTAAGAGCCTAAGAGTGTTTTAGAAAGAGAATTGGATATAACACATAACAGGTTTGTTCTTGAGATGGTTGTGAGTGCTGCTTTCTTTTGTGGTAGCATTAACTTCTCCAGTTTTTAGTTCCTTAGCAGTATGTGATTATGGGCATGATCAATGTTAACATATTTTAAAATGTATTCTTTTTTTTGGTGAATTCCAGTTTCTCCATTTTTGAGTGCAAACTTCTCTTCCCACTCAAGCCAGCCCATCTGATATTATTAAAGTTATTTCTTATTTTTTTGTTACTTTAAAATGAAGTATATAGTTGTAAAATGTGTGTTTTTCTTCTATCCTCAGTGCTTCACATGTAGTTGTGTCTCTTGTAAAAAACTATCCAAACTATCTGATTGTAAATCTGGATAAGGTAAGTGAGTTTTTGCCTTCCTTGCTAAAGAAAACTTTGTTTTTAATGGTTTTTAACTTAAACTGTCATGCTGATTTTTTTTTCCTGTTTTTTTTTTTTTGTATTAAATTACTGTTTGTTTGTTTTTTCTTATGCAAAAACAGTAACTCACCTGCTGATCATGCTTATAATGCTATGCTCACATGTAGTAGTACATAATTATGTACTACTGTTACTGGAAAAAAATAGAAGGAGGCTTTTGAAGTTCTAAGCTTCTGTTTAGCTGTTAAGAATTTTTGAAGCTGATATCTTTCAAACTTTTGCTTTTTTAAAGTTTCATCATGTTTTCTTGCAAAGTAGCTTTTCTTCTGAAAGAAGGTTTTACATTATTTTCAAACTTACTTGAAATACAAGCTTAATTAAGTTGGATCTGAGCTTGCTTATTCACTTCAATGAAGACTATTTGATGATATTTTGTGGGTATTTCTCTTTAGCTCGACTACTGTGCAAGCTTGAAGAATCTTGAAACTGTCTCCAAGAAGGAAAACTATAAATTTATCCAGGTGATAAAGCCTTCTCTTCTAGAAAACTTAAGTTTGGGCAGAGTTTCATATCTTAGTATAAAGGTAATGTGGTCTCCATAGCTCCCCAAAACGGAAGCCACTACTTCCCTTTATGATACAGTTGAGATTACTTCTAGTAATTCATTGTCATTGTGTGTGGCACTCAGATGGACCTACCAGCATTTTCTTCATCTGTATACTCAATTYATTAATAAAAATATTCCTGCATATTTCACCAACTGTGTATGTGGAGATCAGCTTTCATGTGGTACAAGCCAAAGTCTACATCTAAGAATATTTTTAGAAGAAAATTATTGATTTATACAATTTTATTGAAAGCTATTTCTTTAAAGAAAGAGGAACATATCCAAAAAAGTAAGATCAGATTTGAATTTCAGTTAAATAAATGGAAAACTGAGATTCAGCCTGCAAGAGTTTACGAGAAACCTAGTAGCATGAATAGTGATAATAATGATTAATAATTCTATCAGTTTAAAAGCAATTTATGGGCCTGAAGTATTTGCTGGAGCATTTCAGTTCTGTTCAGGGCTGAGAAATAGGTAAATCAGTTTAACTTCTTCCCATTTTTGACATACAGTGCTTCTTAGAGGCTGTTGTTTAGAATTGTTGCTTGAGAACTTCTCAAAATGTTGGTGCGTTGGAACTATTTCTAGTTAATTGCCTTGTTTTTGAAAATACGTGAGTAATCCTCCCCCTCCCTGTAACATCCCTTCTTCTCAGGTCCCAAATAGCTTTTCTTTAAGCTAAGCCAATTGATAAATATCAAAAACTTCTTCTCAGCTTGTATTTAGCTTTCAAAGCTGCTGCTGCTTCTGTTTCAAACCAAAGAATGGCTCGAATGTCAAACACTTGACCTTTTTTTCCAAATATATCAGTTGTTTTAATAATAATAATAATAAAAAATTTTAAGACACTTGTCTGCTCTGTTGAAAGAGAGAACCACTTCACCTTCTATAATGCCACTAGGTGTCACTGTCTGCCAGCCAGACTCCAGTAACTTCTTTATTTGGTGTAGGAAATTGTCATTACAACTTCAGTATTCAAGGTGCATGCTACAATTCTGTGCGTGTTTTGGGGATGATCTTGTTTCTAATGTTAAATAATAATGCAAATCCTGAAATGAAGTAAATATGATTGAGGCTATTGCCCAAAATTCAATTGGGAGCCTTACTTATATGCTTTCTTTTACTTATTTATAGATATTATTTTATTTAAAAATTTGGATGCGAATATCTTATTTGCTCTTCCAGGACATAATTTTGTGTTTTGGTTGGACAGTTTTATTTTCTGTTATTGCCACTAAAGAAAAAGCTGAATAATACTGTGGGTCAGATATAGAATACATGTTTTGGTTTTGGAAACCTACTCTTACTGCAGAACTCTTTCCTTTGCTTCCTTTGTAATGGTTTGTATTATGTGACACTTGTTACAAATTAAAGCTTACTATTTTGTTATCAACAATTTTATTAATAATTTTTTTTCCTGTTTAGGGGGACATTTGTGAACCTCATTTTATAAAAGAGCTTTTTGAAACTGAGAAAATTGATATAGTCCTTCATTTTGCAGCCCAAACACATGTAGGTGAGCATTGCCACATGTTTTGTTATTATGTTCATGAGATGCATTTGTTTGAAATACTCTATTGATACTTTTCATCCTTTTCCCCTTCATACAAAACAAGGATACAGAATCAACTGTATCCTTGTACCAACTAATATCCTTGTACCAATTGTATCAGCTATATGATTCAAGGTCTCATGGCATTTTTAACTTTTAAGAGGTTTACAGCTTTAAGTGCTTCATCCAACTATTATCCTTTTTGACCCCCCATAAATGATAATATTAATTTTTTACATTACGCTTTAAATTTTGTCTAGATACACACATGCAATTGACACTGTAACAGAGGAGATAAGAAGACAATTGAAAAAAAGAGTTCATATGTAATCTTTTTAGTTTTTACTTGACTGGATCCAACCATGAAGAAAAAACTACAGCGTAGAAGCTAAGAGGGAGGTGTCAAGATTCTAGGAAGAGATAAAATTAATTATACCTAAAAAATGCCTATTATAGATTACCACTATTCAGTAAAGCTGTTAATGAGAAATATCCCTATGATATTCCTTTCATCAYGAAAAGAAGTCCTTGAAGTATTTTCCAGGAAAATACTTTACTTCTCAAAATTGGCAAAATTGATGTGCACAGAGTCATTATATCAGTGGCATAATTCTAAGAATTAAAACAGTTACTAGTTTATTAACAGTAACAGATACATATTACTGCGTATTACAACTGTGTTTGAATGATGCTTTTCTTACTGAGGTTGGCCCTTCCTGGAGGAAAGTTATTCTGCCACTTAAAGTTGATTTGAAACAGCATTAGATAACTTTAATGCAAATGTCTGTAGACAGCAAACTTTTGCTCCTGGTTGTGGCCTCTTTTTAGGACCAAATATTTTGTCTTTAAGTAGGTGTAGAAAACTAAGAGTTCTTCATTTAATGATGACCTTGCAATCTGTCAATCAAATAATTAGTGATAAAGTACCACCAACAGTCTTGTGTCTGTGTTGCTGCCTCTTATGATTTAATAGGAAGCCATATCTTATTTTAATGGTTGGTTGTATCTTGCTTGAACATTATTTTTTTTCCTTCATTCTGTTGCCTAATTTAATCGTAATTTTGGTTTTTTGTTTTTTTTTTTGTAGATCTTTCATTTTGGCATGCCCTGGAGTTCACCTATGTGAATGTTTATGGCACTAATGTGTTGGTTGCTGCTGCATATGAAGCCAATGTGGAGAAGTTTGTCTATGTCAGTACAGATGAAGTATATGGAGGTAGCATTGATGAGGTGAGTTTGAAAGTGCATGAGAGTTTTTCTAGCTTTGCTGGATTTGGTATTGAAAATCATACATAAAACAAGTAATTTTCCTCTGTAAATATATGACCTCTGAATTAATCTGGACAGTGCTTGAACTTGTAAACAAGCATAGGTTGTTTGTAGAAAGATGAGTATCAAAACTGTCCTTAAGGTTTTTCATAGCATGTTTTAAATTGAATGCATGTTACTGTGAGATTAGGGTTGTTAATGACATGTGACTATATCTAAGAGGTAGTATCAGAGGAATGTATTATACAAATTTTACTTTAGAGCATTTGTGTGACTTCAGTAATGCACATAGCTTGTTCTTTTTTTGCTCTATCTTGACTGTGAACTTGACATGCAGGGAACTGGTTTTATGCTCGAGCTGAAATATTAACAGAATTGTAGATACTGATATATCATACAGGAAAGGATTCCTGCATTAGTGGAAGAGGTATGCAGATGTTTTATTGTTCTGTGAAAATCTTTTGATTCTTGTCCATTTATGACTGACCTTAATTCAGGAAAGGAAAGCTTAGTTCAGTAAAAAGATTACACATGGTTGTCCTTTTAAAGGCATAAATAATGACAAAAGTGCCTTGTGCCATAATCTGTGAAAACATTAATATATTTCAGAAGAGTTATGCGCTTTCTTATTGTTTCAATGTCTTTATCAGCTCCTTCAGCACAACTTAAATCTATAGGCTTTAGACACCTAGGATATTGTTTTCCTGTGTGTAGACCAGTGGTTTGGCCAAGATAACTTTAAGTGAACTTTTTCTGCCTCTGGGCCTTGGAAAGATCCCTCTCATTTGTCTGGACTTATTCTCTTTGCAAATCAGCTGGTCTTAAAGAGAYTTTTCAATAAAAAGTCAAAAAATCTTGGTCAATTAATTTCAGAGACAAAGGTCAGACAAGAACTGTGAGTGTTTTGTTCCCATGTTTAGGTGATTATTGAGTTGCATCTCAGCTGGTGCAAAGTCCCTCCTTCCTTTGGTCCAATATTGTGTCCTTTTACAAGTGAAGAGTGACTAAAATGGTTGAGGTGTGTCAGGATAGCCACAAGGCTATCTGTTTGGGGACAGGACAGAATTGTTGAAGCTTTACTTTAGAGGGCTGTGCATTGAAATTCTGCGTTTTTCTAGAGAAACAAAGTTTATAGACAAGGGAGAAAGAATCCATTTTATTTGGAACTGAAAGYTCAATTTTCTAGCCGTGGTGCTCAGTGGCAATGTGATTTTGAAGAGGATTGCACCTCTTTGTGGTGATGCTGATTATTTTTTAAGATAAAAGCTGAGGACCTGCTACTATGAGGTATTCTGATAGAAGTATAAAAATACTACCACTGATATTCTGGCCACTTCTAGTGCTTGATAACTAGACCATCTTGTGTTAATCCTCTGCTTTAAGTGGAAYGGTGACTTTCTCAGACTGTTGTTCTTAGATGTTTGTGGATGTCCATTTCAGTTGCAGCTGTACTTTTAATGTGAAGTTTTGTAACTTTCTAAGACTATCTGGTCAAAAGAAATTATGCAAAGTTTTTTTTCTTTTGGTTGTAGGAATTTGACGAATCTTCACCAAAACGTCCAACAAATCCCTATGCCTCCTCAAAAGCAGCTGCAGAATGTTTTGTTCAATCTTATTGGGAAAGGTACCAAGTAAGTTAATGCAAGCTTCAAAACTCTAAATCCCATACTTAACAGCATCCATACTATATGCATTAAGGGGGTATAAAAGAAAAATCGGTAAAGATAACACGGTGCCACCTCTTTCCTGGTTGCTGGTTTTGTAGTTTGGTTGGATCAGTGGATGTCCATCACTCTTATTTGTGGAGATAGCGCAAGGGGGTGGGAAAAGGTCAAGTATTTTCAAACATTCTTAAAAATGTGAACTGTAATGTCTAAAATGTTCTCTTTGATAAAATGTTTAAAAGAACATTAGCAATTTGAAAAACTGGGTTAAGCATGAAGGAAATCTGTTTATATAGAAGTAAAATATGCAAAATTCTAGTTGCATTAAGGATTGGATTATAGTGAAACTAAAAAAAGAGAAAAGGAAAGAAAAAATTAAACTGATAAATATTATTCAGGTCTGTTTAAGTAGAAGTATTTAATTTTAATGCTTTAGGTTTTTTTTTTTTTTCCCCTTGGTTTTTAAATGTCCTTCTGCAAAGTTGCTTTTGACACAAAGTTGACTTGAATATGGTGTTAGTAACTCTGAAGACTTTACCTGGAATAAGAAATAGTAAGCAAGTCTCTAGTCAACCATATGCATACACACACATATATATACACACAACTCTCCCCCCCTCTCTCCCCCCCTCTCTCCCCCCCCTCCCCCCCCCTCTATATATACACACACATGTATGTATGTGTAGGTATGTAATGTTCTGTGGTTGATCCCTAACAAGACTGGGAAATTAGGAACATTTGTCGCTAATGTTACATGACAAGCTGAGAAGACTAGAGACCCATGTGTATGTGACAGAAACTTATATAGCTTAATTTATTAATGTGCGTAACGGACTTCAGATTTTTGACTGGGCGCTACATATGTTATTAATCTGCAGGAAGCTACAGATTTTTACTCATAAATACTTGATTTCTTATGTAATCACATGCATGTTTAATGTTCTTTAAGTTTCCAGTTGTTATCACGCGGAGCAGTAATGTTTATGGACCACACCAATATCCAGAAAAAGTAAGTTAAATGCATGCTTTACTCTGAGCTTCGGTACAGTATAAATCGGGGGTTTAGAGTGATTTTTTTTTTTTTCTTTGTAAGAATGAACTAATTCTTCAAAAAAGTATTGTCTTGCAAGTGCGTTAGACGGTGCTTAACTGTGCCTGTATGTTTTGGTCTCATGCTAATGCATCAACATGATCGATGCTTTATTGACATCCAGAACACATGTATAAGTTAGAGCTTTTCAGATATCTACAAGACTGTTGCCACAGTAACTGTTCTGGAATTTAACTGTCATGTCTAGCAATGTCTCTCCCCACTTCCCCCCCCCTAATTATGTTAATTCACATTTTATGTGCTGTCATTGGGGATGTTAAATAACTGAGATAAGCATCATTTTAAAAGGTAAACTGGGAGAGAGCAATATATCAGGTATAAAAGCTGGTGTTCCAACCTGTAAGGCCGATAGATAAAATGAACCTATAGCAGTCAAATATGGGGAGAAGTGCAGCAAAATGACATGTGTTTTTTTTGCATTTATCCATACTTATCTTGCAGGGGCTTGTACTCTTAAACAAACTAGCTCTTCTGCTGCATATTTAATATTAAGCTTGTTTGTATTCTGTAGAATTGTTATAGTGACTTTATTTCCTGTCTTGAACTTAAGAAAAAGCAACTATAGTGTACAAAATACTCTGCTTACACCAGGAAAAAAGAATACTTGCAATTTCTAGGCATGATGCATCCTTTGACTAGACTTTTTAAAAAAACGTAAAATACTAAAGATTATTAAAATGCTTGATGATACTTACTGGTGAAGCATCATATTCCTTGTGGAATAACAGCTTCTAAAATAAGTTGGAGTAACAGGTTTCTTGTTTAACTGTTTAGGTTATTCCAAAGTTTATCTCTTTGTTGCAACAGAACAGAAAATGGTATGTAACTTGCTTTTTTTTCTTTGTGTGGTATTTGTGCTACAGAAACTGTGTCATAATTAGGTAGTATGGCTTGGAAAACAATTTCTTAACTATGTTATGACTTGCTTTAGTAATTTTTTTTTTTCCAAAAGAGTTTAAAGATTGTATGCAAGTAAGCTATTTAATTTAAGACACCTTCATGTAACTTTAAATAGAAGCATTCAATTTAATAGTTTTCATTTTAAGCAGTTTTGCTGTTAAAAGATTAATAAGCATCTTCTGCCTTTTCTTGTTTTTTTTTTTTTAAGCTGTATTCATGGTTCTGGACTTCAAAGAAGGAATTTCCTTTATGCGACTGATGTGGTAGAAGCATTCCTTACTGTCCTGAAGGAGGGGAAGCCAGGTGAAATTTATAACATTGGAACTAATTTTGAGATGTCCATTGCCCAACTTGCTAAGGAGTTAATCCATTTAGTGAGTAAACAGTTGTTATACTTTTTCTTAGCAGTCAGTGTACGTGTGAAGAGTTGTACTGTAAACCTTTTGTAGCACTGTGAGATAGTTAAGTGCTTGAGGTGGGAAAGGTCAGTTTTGAAAGTCTTAGTGATGTGCTACCCTTTCTGTGGCAGCTATAGTATGTAAATGCAGTACAGGCTATCATGCATTGTATTACTGCATCAGCTCTCCTGAACAGGGTGTAAGGGGTATAATGAGTGAATACTGTTTGACTTTTCATGCTGTCTATCTTAGTTTTTGTTTGAGAATGTGGCACTATTAAACTTTAAGTTATAAATGTTTAAGAGCTTGGATGAGGCAGAAAAATATTGGAATTGTTCTAAATAGTTTTGATAATTTTAGCAGTTTGACAACTCAGTTTAGGCAAAAGACAACTTCCCTTGACAGAGTTAAATATTGATAACAAATCTAATTTTTAAATGTATATAAAAAGGCAGTGTAAGATATGTGGGTTCTCCCTCCCTCTCCCCCTAACAGATAAAGAAGACCAGCTCAGAATCTGAAATGGAGCACTGGATGGATTATGTCAAAGACAGGTAAGAAATAGCAAAGCATACGCAGGATAGTTTTATTCTGAAGGCTTCTGAGTCTCTTGCTCAATATAACTCTTCTGTGAAAGAGTTTCCGCTCTGCAGAAGGGGAAAACTCTCGAAGGAGTAAGAGCTGTTTTGCATTCGTAACTTCTTTTTATGGATTTTACATCTATGAACTGTACAGAACACTTTATAGAAAAATATGAACTCTATTTGGATCTTTAGGTCAGAGTTTTGTATTTAAGGGGAATATGTACTGCTGACCTCCAAAGGCTGACTGTCCTCAAACTTTGTTCAGACTTCTCAGTAATGAAGTCTGCCCTAGGAAAGGGATAGTTTTTGCACAGTAGCTAAAGCTTTTCTTAATGACAGTTTTTTCAGTACTTTGTTGTATTCTGCATCACTTTGAGATGAATCCCACCGTTTCTCATCTAGCTTTAGTATTTTGAAGTTAATGGAGCTAGTTCAGATTTGTGTATGCTTTATAAGACTCACTTTCCACAGAGAGAAATAGGCACCTACATAGCGTAGTTAATTTTAGTAATTTCAGCTTAAGATAGTAATCTATCTCAAATGTAAACTTTGAGGTGCCAAAGTTAATGCAACAACAAAAATAGATAACTTTTATAAATATGCTTTTTGCTGGATACTTTTTTGTCCTTAGTTTCAGGCTTGGTTTGGCTCTGTTCCTCTATTTGCATTTCTTCTCTGCAGCAACAATGAGTCTCTGCTTGCTTTGCATCTCTCTATTGCTCTAAAGCGATCGGATATAAGATATCTACTCATTGCAGTTAAGTAGTATTTTGGGCTTTAGAATTCTTACCTGTGGCTGTGTTGGTTTCATCAGGAGTTAATGTTTTGAATCACCTTTTTAGGAAGCTTGTTGACTAAAGGAAGTAGTACTGCTTTAGTTGTTTACCTTCTGTTCATATTTGGATTGATATGTTCTATTAGCTTGGGATTTATATCTTGACAGTGACTTTAAATGTACTTTTTTTTTTTGAAAAAGAAAGCATTTTCCAGAATCTGGTTTGAATATATCACAGGAACTTTGTGAACAAATTGCATTTGGCTCATATATGAGCATTCAGTAGGTCTCACTGTAATTCAGACTGAAACGTTTCTTGATGTGTATTAGGCCCTGTCCTCATTTGTAATTTACTGGAGGGAAAAAGAACATYTTCTTAAGAAAACAAACCCTCAAATAAAACGTGGTGGTCTTGATAAGAATATGAACGCTGCCTCTAATCTTCCAAATAAACATAAATGCACTTGGGAAAACTAACCACATAGGATGTGTCTTTTAAGAAACAATTTTGAGGCTTTTATAAAGGATTTTTAAGATTCCTTGTTACCAGTTACTTAAAGAATTAATAATACAACACCTAAAGGGCATAGAGGTTACTTGCCATGGAAAAATTAGTCCGGTTTTTGCTTCTGAGTTTAACATTTTTAAATACCTCAGATAAATGGTTTGCTTCTCTCTGTACATATAACTTAACTATTCAGTATTTTAGTGCCAGTACTGTGGGAATGCTAGACTAGACTGCCTAACTGTCAGATTGCGGCAGTAGAAAAGTGTGCAATACTTAAATGTAGGGAATCTTTTTCAGCGTTAACTCTTGCAGCTTTGGATTCTACGTATTCAGTATTACTAAGTTTATCCAGCTAATGAGGCACTACAATGACAATGCTTTGGAAGTCTATATATAATTTCAAATCTGAAGGGTGTGAATGTCTGTAGGCTTCTAGGATGAAAAATGGAAACACTGATACTGGAAAACACTGGCTTGTGTAACAACTGCCTGAGGAACTGCACATGTACTGATTAGCACAATTATGTTGGCAGAGATTGGATTTTGCCAAGAAGGCATTAATTCATATTTATTCTAGTCACTTCCAAGTAGACTGCTCAAACTGAATTGTGGCAGTTGTGTGCAGCTACAATAATAGATTTTGTGAAAGCAATATAATCTGTTCATGTTATGGGAATCTTCAAAATTGAAGCATATGTAATATGATGGCTTGAAGACAATGTGAAGTGCTGTGTTTCTAGTTAATAAAGCAATCTAAGCAAACTGTTTTGCCTGTGCATTTCATACTTTGTCAGACCCACCAATGACCTGAGATACCCAATGAATTCAGAAAAAATGCACAACTTAGGATGGAGACCTAAAGTGCCTTGGAAAGAAGGAATAAAGAAAACAAGTATGACTACCTTTTATACTAATTGAATTGGATGTGATGGGAGGATGAAAAGGGAGAGGGGGAAAATGGGTATATAACTTAAAGAGAAGCTAAGGAGAATGAACTTATGATTTTAATTTTGCGTAAAATGGGCTCTTCTTTAAATAGTGAATTTACCAGTTTGTTTAAAAAAAATTAATCACAGTACAATAGCATCAGGTATTAGAACTAACTTCTCTTTTTAATTCTAGAATAAGTCTTGGATTAGGACTCTGTAAAGAAGAAGGTAGATATTTGGGATCTGACTGAATAACATTTTGTATAAAGAATTATTATTCTGTTGTTACTCTTGCAATACCTGTGGAATCTTTGACTTTCCCCGCTGTTACCTCTGTTCAATTTGATTCACCAACATTCTCTTTGTACTAGTTGAATGGTACAAAGAAAACTTTCACAACTGGAAGAACGCAGAGAAAGCTTTGGAGCCCTTTCCTGTGACAGAGCCGTTTGCACAGCTTAATGTTCCATAAGGTGGAAGAGGACCTGAAGGAATTTATTCTACCTCACACAGTCTTTTCTTTGAAGTCTGCAATCAAGTGACCACACTGAACTTTTTAGGTACTCAAGATATGTGAACCATTATGAGTAGAGAACTACAATACCGCATGACTTTGGAAGGGCTTTCAGCACTTTATACGTTTAACCTGTTAATTTCAGCTCTTGGTGCAATATTATATCCTCATTAGGTATTAATTTTCTTTTTTTAAAGAATTCTACAAGATGAAGAATTTTTATAATGCTGTAAACTTATATAGCTGATGTCAAACCTGCCTTATTCATTTAGAATAAGAATATTGTGATTACGACTATTAGGACTTCCAATGAAAATTTTTATTAGTTCTGAAATCTTTTATCTGTATTAGTCTGTTTTTGCAGTGTAATATATTTCTTCTGTCACAGTGAAGAGTTCTGCTTTATTTTTAATGAAGGGGAAAAGAAGCTGAAGAATATAACTCAATTGCTAAAAGCTAGATATCAATCCCAGATGCTTCACAATCCTTTTCTGTGTTGGAGCAGTATTACTTTCTGTAGATGACTGTTAAAAGACTATTATCTACTCTAACTTTAAATGTCTCTCCCTTCTCCCCCCTTGCCTTCTCCCCCCCCCAAAAAAAAAGGGGGGGGGGAGGGAGCAGATGTTATCATTGAATTTTTTGGAAGTTTTTTTTTTTTTAACTTCAGTGTCTGATTTAGATGTCATCTGTTTACTGTACTATGGACTCTGTTAATTTCCTTCTTCCTTATCTCTTTAACTGTAACAAGCTTGAAATACTGTAACACAGCATTCAGGTGATGCATCTTCCTTTGATATGAGGATCATGTATGGAGAAAAGCTTAAACAGTGTTTTTTTTGTTTTTATTTTTTCCCCACTCTTTAGTGAATTGTGGGTTGGCACACCTTATTCAATGCAGTGTTTCACAAGTCTTCTGTCACATATTTTTTAATGATGAAACAATATTTGAGTTTTCATGTAAAATTTTGTGAGGAAACTTCAATTCTGTAAATGTGTCAATGAGATTCTTTTTCAAAGTTGATTTATTAATAAAAGTTACTGTGTTTTTTGTTTGCCTGGCTCTTCTCAATGAATTAATTAAGCTAGGCCTGTACATATGAGCTGAAAAAGTAGGCGATGGTGTTTTTGTATTAGTTAACTCTTCCCCTGTCCTGAAGAAAAGCATCTTCACTACTTTGACTTTGAGGTGACATAGATAAGTAGGGAAGACTGCTCCATTCTTTAATCACTGTAGCTTTTGTACTTTGTACAATCTCCAGTGCTTTGTTTCTGTGGCGTGAGTTTAAGACCCATTGCTTCCATGGGGCTAAAAAGCTACCATGTACTCAAACTTTGCTGGCTTCTAAGGTTGTCTCTTGATTATTATATTGACACTGCTGCAAATTCTCAAGTCTCTCAGGAAAAATTACAGTTAACTCTCAAAACAGATATTCGCAGTAATCTTTCCCTCCACACCCTAGATGTAGGAAGAATGCCTTAACTTTGCCCCTGCTAGCATTACAATAGCAACTGGACACTAAAACTTAATACCACCTGATCGATCTACCTTACAGGTAATGCTGCTTTTGGACCCATAATACCTCCAATTTCATTGCGCCTCTGTGGCACTGCTGATAAAATGTCACTCTTGCTTGGTAAGATTCACCTTAAAAGAAGAATTTTAAATAGTAAGCTTCTAGACTTACCTGTGCAACAAATACGTATTATGAAGTCTAGGAACATACTGTTGAAGATAATTTTTCTGTGACAATGTGGAATGATAATACTATTCTTTACTAGAATTGCAATACGCTTGTATTTTGGGGGTTTCTTGTACTTGGTTTGGTAGCCAAAGCCTTTATTTGCGAAGGGCAGAAATTGAAAGACACCTATATGTTACATTCTATTAGAATATTTTGCATACTGGATGCTAAGGCTAAGCTTGTACCACTGAATCATTTAAAACTCATTGTTAAACAGACTAAAAATTGCTGGTAATGTTCAAGTATGTTCTTAATATCCACATTTTCTTCAGACAGAGAAATATCTATCCTGATAATTTTGCATTTTACAAATCTATACCAGAAATAGCTGCAAAGATGCATTTTTAGCTATGCTTAGGCTTACTATGGCAGCTGCACTAGGTGAGATGCAGTAAAAATAGAGCTCTTTCACCTCTGTTCATACGAAAAGACTGGATATAAGAAGCATCTTTCTCCTTTAGAATACCAGAGTCTTTCGGAAAAATAAAAAATCAATTAGCTTGTGATAAAGTGTTACCAAATCAGAGGAAAGGTGTAGTCTGATTGGTTTATTGAACAGATCTTTAGAAAGTATTCTGAATTTTTAGAAGATGAAGATAGTCTTTAATGACATTTCTGCAACTGTCTAAACAAGCAGTATTATTACAAAAAGTGGATTTTTCAAGAGGATCTATTAATTTTTAATGGCAAGTATTCTAGTTTACATAAATGTTTTTGAAGATTTAGTCCTTCCAAGTTTTTGAGATCTTGCCTTGGTGTTCCTACTTATCTCTCTCCTCCCCCCCCCCCCATTTCTTTTATGCAGAAGGCTTTTGCTTTGAGCTACTTAGATACTGTAGATCAGGTTGCCTTAGCAGGTGAATGCTCTGGGAGAAACTGCTTTTTCAGGGAAAAGTCTTTTTACTGTTAAATAAAATAGCTTGTTTTGCTATTAGCCTTCTGGCTTCTGCTGTAGAAAGAGACAGACAAAGGATGAACTGGTGAATTGCTAACGTGAAGTGTAACAATTTTTGCTTTATTTCTCTTTTTTATTCAGGAAAGGTAAGAACATTTGTGCAGAACACAAAGATAGTGATATAAAATACAGTGAGCAAGGCAATCTTTGGCTCACTTTTCTCAAGGTTTGGGTTACAGAACAAATTGAATTTACACCAATAAGAAAATTAATGAAGTGAATAAATATGTATGTCACTGAAATTGGTGAAGGCTTCTTAAGGGGAAAGGCTGGCCTCTGATTGAAAAAGTGGGACCTGAGGAACTTGGGTTTCTATCCAGGTTCTTTCACAGACAAGAAGCTCGCACTTGGGAAATTATTTGGGGGTGGCCATAGTCATTCCTAGGTCCATCTCTTTTGGGGATTAGTGTTGGGGGATGGATCAGGTCTTCAGGAATCACCTCCTGAAATCCCACAGATTTGAACCTAACGTATTGGGAAAAAATGCTGCTGCATTATCTTTGTATGCTAAACTGCAATCCGGCAGATCCCTTGCAAAAGCAGCACGTAAAAGAGAATTTGAAAGAAGGGTGAAGCAGAAAGCTGAGGCAGTAACTTCTACAGCCAACCTTCCTTGTGAATTGAGGCCTTTTGAGCCTTTGTATATATATCAGGTTCCAGTCTGCATACGGGAGATAAAACTTGCTTTCTCTCGTTTGACTTTAATCTTGAATCTTGGGATCTGTGTATTTTTATTTGTATGCTGCTTAGCGTGATGGGATCCCAGTTTTGGTTGAGTCTGCTTTATGTTGTTGTAATATGACAGACTAGCAAATAGCTTTTCTTGGCCCACCCTCTTCTTTACTAGGATGGAGTGGGAAGACTGGGGGTGGAAAACTGTTTTTTTACCACTGGTTCTATTCTAAGGGGTATAAAATACCACAAATTCAGTTCCCCATTAAAATAAAACTGTAAATAGTTTCATCTGTACTGAGAGTGTTCCATTTTGCTAAAACTTTATTCTGATGCTCTCTTTAAATAGCCATGAAATGCTAATATATTTCTACTTTTCAGTTATTGGGATTCTTGTACAAAAGATTAAATTTTGCTGGGGAGGAAAGAGGCTTCTTTTAATTAAACATACTGTATCCATCTCTGAATCATCCTTTTCTTGTTGATTTTTTTTGCATTACTATTATTAGTTTTTATTTCTGTTGTCTCCCCTGGCAAAAACAAATGTTTCTGAAAGTAATAAAAATCAGAAACAACCTATTCATCTATAATAGCTTTGGTTTTTGTGGTAATGGGTATGGAAACTCTAATGTCAATAGTGTTTTAACTTGCATGCATGTAATCACACTTTTGGAGTTTTTCTGTGCCAAAGATCACAAGATTATGTTAGCTGCATCAGTATGAGACATGCTCATTAAGGGATTACATTCATCATTTCTGAGCAAAACAGTCATTGCCAGTGGCAATGGAAAATCATGAGAATATGAGATTTTTGTATTAGTATATTATTATTGCCACTCCTTTCTATTATGGTGTTTTTTAAAAAAAACTCTCCCTAACTGAAACTTTGTTTTCAATTGCTAGGGAAGCAACTGCTGACCCAATCATCTGTCTTTCTGCTTCTGGAAGTGTGTCTCATGTCCGGATCTGCAAAGTGCAGCTCCTGGAGAATGCTGGTCACAAAGGACTTTCCAGAAGCTGGACAACTTGAGAAAAAACACTTTTTGCTCAAAAGTAAAAGGAAATTTGGTGATGTACGTCACCATATACTTTTAGGGCTAGCTTGGGAAAAGACTTCTTCTTCTGTATTGCGAAAAGGAGCAATATGTTCAATTCCGCTGTTACCAAGGAAGACACAGAGCTGTGTTTGGCTTTACTAGACTTAGCAAGATGGAGAAGCAGTGGACAACCGTGCGAAGCAGCATTTCTCCCCACAGAGCACACAGGGAACACAAACAGGAAAAACTCTCACAGGTAGCGCATTCTGCCGTGCTAAGAAGTGCAAATAAACGACTGCAAACAACAGATCCATTAGCAAGACCACACACATGCTCTTGTGCATCCTGGATTTTCAGACTTGTAGTTACAGAAGTGAAATGACTGCCTGCTGCAATAAATACCTAATTGACAGTGTGGAAATAAACTGAATTTTCTTATAAATATGCTTAGTTAGACTTTGTGATTTATACATGCTTGTGGGACTTCTGGTGTGGAACACCTGTTGCTGAATGAGCCCTTTGAAAAATGAGAATGGAGGTCGGGTGCTTTTTCTATTCATGTTTCAGGGTGCCAGAACTGATGTACAGAATTTGTCAGACTTCAAAATAGAGTCATCAAAAACTCTGAAGCTAAAATACTCCTGATGTAATGCTTTTGAATCCCAGAGAATAATTTAGTTCTTGTTATCCCCCAAACAGTACAGGGAACTTTAACAGAAAGACCTTTATACTGATACTAAATGTATGTAGTTTATGTGATGCATATAGTTTTGTGTTAACGCTGTATTTACCTTTGCAGTAAGGCTGAATCTTAATTGAAAAGACCTGAAATCAATTAGTTTGTGGTATTCCTTGAATTAGGTAATGGAGCTAACAGCTACTTTCTTATTTAAATTCTCGCTTTTTTTTTATTATTTGCATGTGGTATTACTCTAAAAATAAGGTGTGCTCAAAAATATGCTGTTGGGCCTTCTGAGAGCATGCTGAGCTTAGCAGTGAAAACGTTTTCTCTATGCTGTAATGTCGATGTGCTCTGGCAGAGGGGAACCAGCCCCTGAGTGGCCCGAGCGCGCTTTCACGTACTTAATCGTGGAATTGATCGTACAGCACAGGAGAGAAATGATCGCATTCGATTATTGACTAAATGATTTATGGGCAAAAATGGCTTTGTGACGAGACTTCACAAAAAAATGAAAACGAGCCGAAATAGCTCAGTTGGGAGAGCGTTAGACTGAAGATCTAAAGGTCCCTGGTTCGATCCCGGGTTTCGGCAGACGCTGCTTTTTTTTTTCCTTTCTTTCTCCGTCACCCGCGACGCGGGCCGGCCCCGGCCCCGGCCCCGCTGCCGGCGGGCCGCGAAACCCTTTTCCGCCGCTCTCGGGACGCCGCTGCTTTCCCTCCTCCCTGTAAGTACAGACGAGGGCATGGGCGCTAGGAGTAAGAAAGCGAAAATAAGCAGAGAAGGAGCTGGACGGCGTGAAGGGCAGGAGCACAAAGGAGGAGAAACCCTCACCGAGGGGAAGGAAAGAGGCAGAGACTCCTCTCCAAAATCTCCAGTTGCGATCAAATTTCCTGAATCTCACTGTTGCTCAGATGTCAACACATAGTTGAACCTRCTTCTGTTTCATGCAAAGGTTAAAGGATAGCCTTTAAGGCCAGAAAAGCCTAGTAGTGAATGTAATCTTGTCTTTACAACTCAGATAACCCCCCTGCCCCTTTCTTTACTTTCACGCTGGGACCAGTAACTTGGATTTTTCTGAAGTGTATCTTTACGGAGGGCATCTCTTTGTGATCTGAAGACATTAAGAGACAGAAAATTCACTAATTCTCTTGGTAATTTGTTGCAACTGTTCCAAATATATTCCTTATTTTAATTTGAATCTGTCTGTTAAATTCTAGCTATTATTGCTGTTAACCTTTTTCACTGCTAGGATAAAGATCTCTTCAGTACCTGACATTTGCTCCTCATGAAGGCCTGGAAATCAAATCATCACCCTGCTGTTGTTTTGATACACCAAAGAAATCAAAATCTTTAAATCTCTCACTTCATGACCCTTTTTCCTGCTTTCAGACAATTTTTTTGTAGCCTTTTCAATGTACTGACACCCGAACAATATGCAGGAAAACGCCTTCCAGTATTGGTGTCACCAGTGCAAAGCATAGAAGTAAATCATCTCCTTACTTCCACTCAGTAAGCTTTAAGCTAGTCATGAAACGGTTTCGCTTTCTTATCACAGCATCACATCAAGAATTGCTGCTGAATTGCTTATCTGAGGAGCACTTACTGCTGGTGAATATCCGATTAATACAAATGGCAGAATTGTTACTTAGACTAGTAAGTAGTAACTAGTAGTAACTAGTAAGTAGTAACTAGTACCCTACTAGTAAGACAGGTGAGGGACAGTATAACTGTGTAACGGTATTACCATTTTTCCCCCCAAATTTTTAAGCCTTCAAAAGCATATTAAGACTGCCCAGTCAAGCACTCATAGATAGAAGGAAATGTTAAAATCAAGATTACTTGTGCAGCCTTATCTGTACTCTTAAGAGTGTAATGCAAGAAATACATTTTTTTTTCCAAAGAACTTATTTATTCAGCAAGGATTTTAATGGTAGGATGGGAAAGAACTAGGCAGATATTCATTTGTACTGGATGTGTAATCAAAGAGGCAAAAAAGAGAAAAATTGTTTTCTTTTTGGCCATTTCTATACTGCTAAGTAAGACCCCAATTGTCCATTCTGCCTAACTGTTAGCTTGTGCTCTAGCTCTATTTTGCACCCCATAAGTAACTTTTTCTGAGTTACATTTGCTCTTGAGGGACTAGCCCTGTACAGTGCAGTCGCAGGCCGGTTGGCCAGGGTGCCAGGACTTGGTCCCAGGCCTGCTTTTATGTACCAGTATAGACATACCCTGTCAGTGCTACATTGGAAATTTAGGTCTGGTCTGCCACAGAGTTCCCTGAAGCACCAGCAAAGGTGTGGGCAGCTCTTTCCCACTCGTGGGGTCTTATTTTCAGTGTGGGCTCCCAGGTGCACAGATATATGACAGTTACACACTATAATTTTGTATAAAATTTCTRTTTTTAAAAAAAGGATAGTAATACCAATTATCTTCTCAGAGTTTGTGTGAAGTAAAACACAATTTTCTGCGAAACACTGAAATACTAAGGGCAATAGCCATGGGGACACTGACAAGAAAATCTAATTTTTGCTCAGTATGGGATTTGGAGAGCATGTGCTGAATAAGGCCTCAGGTCTTATGTGGAAGAAGAGGATGAAATTAAGTATTGCAGAGATAACCTTAATTCTGGTATTTTTTAACTTCTGTCTGTTTGATTTTGCAGGCTTGATGCAGGTTTCTCATGTGATTTGGCAGGCTTTGGGAAAATAACCCCAAGTGTTGTTGCTTTATTGCTTTTATGTCCCACCACATTCAGACATTTTTCATTCTGCTTTATCTGCTTTACACCATCGTTTTGTTGGCATTGCTGCTTTCCAGGTTTCTTCTTGCCAGTGAACATCTCTATTTCCATTTATTTTTCTATTAGCTTGTTTTTCCAGGATGAACCCCCTGCTAGGAAGCAAATCCAGGCTACTTTCATGTCTGCCTCACTGAGCCTTTATTTTTTAATCATCAGGTTCCTTCTGTGCATCTGGGAAACTTCTTTGTCACCACGGATATGGTTGCAAGTATTTTTAAAATGAGCATCAAATACTGAAGCTGATGCCTCACAGGGATTCAGAGGAAAGTCATGGTTTATAATGTTTCAGTCTTAATCAAACATTCAAAATCTGGTAGATTTGGCTGATATGTTTTTTTCCATGACCATCTTTGGCTACTGAGTCACTGTTTTAAGTGAATGAAAACTGCAGCAGCAGCTCCGGGAGAGGTGTATCACACACACTAGCTCTGCTGCAGTCGGAAGCACAACAACTCGCAACAACAAGGTATGACACATGATGAAGAAGCTTAAGGCATTACTTTGAAATACCTTCTGTGTGGTATTTGTAACAGTGGCTGAACCAACTTATTGTGCCGGGCATATTGCATAGGTTTTTTGAGGGCTTTGGCAAGTTCAGATATTGCTCAGGCCAGATGTTTCTTCTCCTCCTTCATGTCCCCAGACTTCCATATCTACCCAATTTAAAAATACCCCTCCTTGTCCCTCCAGACAGTTTCTGCACCGGATGTTTGTTATTGTCCTGTCTGCTTCTCAGCTGTGAATAAATTTTACTCATTTTTACATGTAGTAAAAATTCCTTCTTTTTGCACTGAAAATTGAGTTTGTCTGTTAGAAAAGATTTGTTTCTGTCTCTTAACTAAAACTTTTCTGACTTTGACCTCTGCACCTTTTTCAGACACCCGTTAAAATTCTGTTAGATATGCAGTATGATCAGTACAAGGGATTTCACAATCATAAGTCAGGACTCATGATTATTATTACTTTTAAAAATTTTTAATAACAACTCTTAGTTATTAGCCATCTGGTTTCTGGTCCCATAGAAGAACTAGAATTATGTTTTTTAACTTTCTGGGAAAGAAATCTATTTAAAAAGAAAACCAAAGTTTTCAGCTAATTATGCATTTCCAGGATCTGTCCCTCTACATTGAAGTCTTTAATTTTTTTTCCATGAGAGAGGAAGTTAGGAGAGATTTATTCCATTTGAGTTTGTCTCAAACTGTAAAGAAAGAGCTGTAAAGCAGCTCTTTCTGATCCAGGTCCTGAGGTGTTTGGGGGTTTYTTTTTTTTTTTTTTCTTTTTTCTTTTCGCTAGCAATGTATCACAAGGCTCCTGCTTTGTGCTTTTGTAGTAATGTAGAATTCATGGTACATGTAATCTGGGATAGTTCACAAGGCAGATTTTGTACAGTTAAATGAATCTTTACCTTCAGTCTTGCTATGCTTATCAACGTTATCTTTATTTCTTGGGGTCCTCAGGGGAACAGTATATTTTTTGTTTGGCTGTGTGTTTGTCTACTTGCTTAAAGCAAGGGAGCGTTCATTACTTGGACCGACAATGTTCTTGGGATTTAGCCCACATGACATGAGGGATGAATATCTTTTGTTTCATTTTATATTTTCTGTCAGGATAAATACTAGTTTTGGTATCTTGAATAAAAAGTGAGAGAATTATATCTTCTGGAACTGTCTCTGGAAGGACTAATGTAAGATCAGGGCATTAAAGATTTCTGATATTATTTCAAATACTATGTTTCCACTGTCTTTCAAATTATTTTTTATGTGGCACAGATCCAGATCTGGTTGAAGGCTTCATATTTCTTTTGCTGTGATTCGGACAATTTCTTGCACTGCTGAATCGTAGAGATGAGGGCCTCTGTCATACCCCTCTCATGCTGGTCTTTGGCTTACGCATTTCTGACTATATGCTGAAAGATGGGTCATGAAGGGAGCCTGTGTGTTAGCCAGACTGCAGGCTTTTTACAGTTTTTGCACAACATCTGTAAAGGTCCACATGTGCCAAAACCAGAATATTAAAATAGCTTACATTTCACTTCACATTTTGTCAACCAATATGAATCTGCTGTATAGAAATTGGGTAGTCTTCTACCGTAGTCATTTAGAGTAGGATTCATCTCACTTAACTTTAGACATTTAATAGGTCAGTGTCTGACTAAGACTGAACTAGTCACCCCGGCCTCGCTGTAAGGTCAAGGGAGAGAAATTGGGACAGAGAGATGTCATCTGACCTCTCCGAGATGCGTGTCTGAGAATGGGATGAGTCATCCTGCGGAGGTGCTTGTTTCTCTTCACTGACTATTTAGGAACCACAGGGTAATTGAGATTTAGCTCTCTACCTTCCAGATACCTATGGTTAATATATATAAGGTACCTGTGGTACCTTATATTCTTTGCCTGCCTTTATAGTCAGTCCAGGTTAGAAGATGATGAAGTAACTAGAGATAACAAAGTCTTTGGACAGCCTTTAGACATGTGGCACTACAGCTCTGGTGCGCAGACAGGTATAGTCAGGCTCTCTGGCAGTAGATCTCTTTGACAGTATTTGCACATTGTCAGCTGAAGATGCTGAGATAAGTGATGTTGCTTACTCAGGATGGTTTCCCCTGCCAATCAGCACTGTACTTATCTAAACTGTAAGTAGCTTGAGCTTTCACTCGTGTTCCTATGGATGGTAGACATTGGAAAAAGTGTGTCTATTTAGATGAAAAACGACATGGTACTGAATCTCATTAGTAGAATGATGATACTGCTTCATGATCTCTGAAGCGGTTTCTCAGAGGTGTCAAACAAGGTAATAAAACAGAAGAGAAATTTTGCAAAGGAAATGAAAATGTTCATAAATTATCTCGGACAAAAAATGAATAGAACTACACTAAGGCAGTGCCTGACTTAAAAATATAAAAATGTGTCAGCAGTTTCTAAATAATGTTTATTTAAGGCTGTGAAAAGTTCTAGCAGAGTTGGCACAGATATCTGCCGTACTAAAGCCGTGTAGGATTTTAGGACCTTTTTAAACAAATTGTATATATTGTGTGCTTCAGCTAGCATGTATCGTTGGAGAGGAGAGAAGCAAAGCGTCATCAGATTTGGAACTTTGGAAGTGGATGTTTTCAAGCAGTGGGACTTTCCTATTATGGTCAGCTCCTGACTTGTGAGAGGTAAGTTCACTTGGGCCAAAAGGCCCATTTCAATGAGGAATCCAGACTGGATTCGTCTGTCTAAATGTAGTCCTCTAAGGTATATTGAGTATCACTGAACAAGCACCCTAGGCTCCCCTTACAATAAATAAATGGAGGCGGTTGGGCCTTTCTTTGATGCAATTCATCCCCTCCTAATTTAGGGATAGAAAACAGGTCAAGGGAATTGCACCCTAAAAACATCTATTTCTCTCCATTGAGTGAGGAGCCTATAAAGGAAGCCTAGGGTGACCAGTTAGATGTAGATTGTCTATAATCAGTAGATATCTAATGTTAGATGAGATAAAATTCACCCTCTAGGGTGACTAGGATGTCTGCTGATAAGGCCGGGGAAAGACTGATGAGTGGAATTCACAAAACAAGGAGAGCTTGAGTAAACAGAGTCCAGACTGGTGGGATACAAGCACAGCAGCCTTGTGGCTGCTGAGAAAAGGAAACTCACCCAAGACTGTGAAACTGTCTTTAACTCATGTTGAATTCCTGGCTGCAATCTTGTCGTATATTGCCTGTGAGGCCCGATTAGATGACTCTTCTCTGAATTACTCTTCTGTTCTAACAATGTTATAACAAGTATGTTGGTTTTCAGTGAGACTTCTAAAGGAAAGGACGTCAGCAAATTAAAAAGGCCCTGGATAAATAACGTAAATGTGAGAGGGCAGGAGCTGATGAGACTGTTCATCTCAAGAGGCACTTTGTGTAAGGACAGGATCATGAGATCTCCAGAGCTGCTCGGCATGGCCAAACTTTGTACTCGTTCTCCCAGTCACAGGACAGTGAGATGAAGAGTAAGGTTATGAAAGGGCAGTGTTGGATTTGTGTTGGAGGAAGGAAGAGAGAGGACACAGGTGAATAAGAGCCTGTGCACGTGTATGTGTATGTGTATGTGTATGAGAAGGGAAAAGCAAAAGGGGATGAGAGGGAAAAGAAAAGTATGGAGGAAAGAGTCCAGGAGGTCTACACTTAAGAAAGGCAGGAGAGAACGGAGATGAGCAATTAAGTAAGTAAGAAAGTAAGAAGGAAAGTACCTCCAACACAGAAATAGAAATCGACAGGCCTAAATACAGGGATGTAAAAGGTTGAAGAATTATCATAAGACTCACTAGAAATGAAAAAATAATCTTGCAAGGGTAAAGAAACCTACATTGGTGATAGGAGGACACAGGAGGACACAGAGTGGCAATTACTGTTTTTCCTTCCTATGTCATCCCGTATTGTAATTTTGAAATATTTAAAAAATTTGGAAGATTGGAGAAACTGTTTTTCTGAGATGTACTGCTCTGAGGTGTAAACCGAAGAGAACAAAGTTGTTTCTCTAACTGCTGTTTTTTTTTCCCAGATTTAATTACTTGTATGTTTTTTAGTAGATCTGGTTGCACTTGGTTACCTTACAATAAAATCAAATAAAAAACAGTCAAATAAGAACAAGAGCAGCAGATGTAAGGAAACCTATCTTCCCATTGATTTGTGTTCACTGCCTGGCTTTGTATTTAGGAGATGCAAGGTTTTTTGTTTTCTTTTTTTTTTTTGGTCAGGTCACTTAAAATGGCTCACTTGTGTGTGGATTCTCTGATGTCTAATAATGTTCACAGTCCATAGTTTCAGACTTTACCTCAGCTGGGCACTTACCAGCTCTCTCTCTTCCACTTGCCCATCTAGCATGTTCTAGTTTTCCTGAAACTCCTAGGAAATTTATGTCCTGTTATGAGGATATCACTCTTTAGGATCCATTCACTACACTGATTAGATGTCTATTGGCTGTTATGGGAACTTAGACACCTAGCTGCTAGGTAGATGCATATATATGGTAAATGTAATTAAGCTATCTTAGTCTTGAATTGACTCCCATCCTGTATAGGTTTTTTTTCAGACATTTCTCAGTGAGAGTTTCAGAAATAACCCAATAATATATACTTGGTGGCAGTATTGGAAAAGTATGCCTTAGATCATGTTGCTTACTCTGTGAAATCCAAAGCACATAAAATCAAAGCAGTCAAAATCATCAACCGAAATATTTATCTATCACTTAAAATACTAGCAAAAAGGGGGAGTCACTGTAAGCTTTGGATAAAGATTAGCATGGGTTCATTTCCGTTTAAAACATTCTGATTATGGCAAGTTTCATGTCATGCATAAGAAAAAGCTATGTGGCATGATTTTTGGAGTAATGAAAAATATAATAACTAGTTTCTTGCCAACTAGTAAGCCCTTTTTGTCCAGACTTGAAATTTTGCTCCCCGGAAGTAGAATCTCTGCTTTCTTAAATGAGATTTATGACAGTGTAAATACCCCTAAACTAATGTAAAGGTGGTTTGGCAGAGCAAAGAATCAGATGTGTAATATTCTCTTGCTTTACAAGAAAAGAAAAGAAAAATGTTAACAGTGACCAAGATTTCCAAAAGTGTTCATCAGTTTTAGGTGCTGAGCTTTAGATACCATGGACAGACTTGACTGAGTTTACTTCTTATCATATGATGTCTTTCTTTTCTGTTTCCTCTTTGTGTTTGAAAAATCTTTTTCTTCTGCCTATGGAGCACATACATGCTTGTTGCTTTTCCTGTCTCTTTTCTTTACACTTTGACCTTTACCCTTTCCCTTTCTGCATTTTTCCATGTGGAATTATCTTTCTTCTTGTCATCTCCAGAATGATCATTATGAATCATCAAGTGGTTTATTCTTTCTATCGATATATTGATTTCCACATAAATTCATGTGCAGAATGTTTCATTTTTCCCAGAATTTTTTCAAAAATTACGAAGGCTAAATCTCTGTCTTGGTGCTAATCTGTCCTTGAGTACAGTAGAAGGAACCTGAGAAACAATACCGTCTTTTAGGGAAAAAAATGCACTACTGCCTACTTACTGCTCAGGAATTCTGTATTACTCGCGTGAACTGTGTTTAGTGATTTTTTTTTGCCTGTACCTTTGAGTATTCTGCTTCTTTATTCCCTATCTTGCCAAAAAAATTATGTGAATGTATTAATTCCAAAGATGAATATATGTCCATGTTGATATATTTATTTGCTGCCCTTTGATGATAGGTTGAATAGTTTGATATTAAGGGTGAATCTGGGCATGAATCCAGGCTACAAGGTAGCTGAAATA
This sequence comes from Apteryx rowi, assembly GCF_003343035.1. Classification (NCBI taxonomy): domain Eukaryota; kingdom Metazoa; phylum Chordata; class Aves; order Apterygiformes; family Apterygidae; genus Apteryx; species Apteryx rowi. The sequence continues at coordinate 704,062 of NW_020448408.1, read as the reverse complement.
CTGGGTTCCTGTACTTCGATATAAAGCCTGAATATTTTAACTAACAAATTAAATATGATTTCAACTTGACCCCAGCAGCTCAAAGCTCTTGAAAAAACAATATGGTCAAAATTTGAATCAATGGGACTTTAGCCACTACTCTTATGCTGAAATTAGTTGTTTGAAAAGTTCTTTGATGACTCTAGACCAACAGTTCTTAGCAACAGTGGAAACACATGGCAGTACTCATTTTGAAAAGCTGGTAAAACCACATATTAAATAAAAAGTCATTCAGCATGCTATTTGAAAAATCAGGATAATACTGATACTGCACAGCTATAATAATGGCTCCTTTATTTAACTGCAATAACTGAGGAGAAGCTGTGGTAACATTTGGACAGCAAGGCTAAGTAATAGACAGTGCCTGCCATTTTCCCAAATGCCTAATTAAAAGACAGCTGTCTTTTTGTAGTTTTATTTGGTGTCTTTCATGCTGTGAGTTAGGCAGCTGTGGGTAGCTGCTAATGCAGGCCAGCCTGGAGCAGGCACCAACATGGGGACACCAGGATGATTGATCTGTCTGCCCAGTGCTCCCTTGCCGGGTGGGGAGATCACCCGTCCTGCACCTGTCTCCTTCCTCCCACCCGTGGACGTAGACCCTCACTGTATGGTGAGGACAAGGGGTTTGGTTTGTTGTCCTGCTCCAGCTGTGATGACCAAGTGCAGGGCTGGCTGGCACCCCTCACGCGAACTGCACACCTTCCTATCCCATTTTCCATTTCTTTGCCCTTCTTTTTCCACCCTTTCTCCACTCCTGTCTCCTCCTAAAGAAACAACCCACCCCTAAACACTTTTTTTGCCAGCGGTCCCAATTTTGTTACATCTATACCTAAATTTGGTATTTCTGATACCATTAACTGGGCAATCTCAGCCTTATATGGTATTGCTGTTATGGTCACCAGGGTGCTGCTGGCCTTGCAAGATTGTACTCCTCTAAATGTCCCCAGTGCTCCCCTCCAATTATCTGCAGAGTTTGGCTGTTCTCATGTAACTCCTCCTCTACCACCTGTGAAATCCAACCACTCCTCATGGTGCTATTTGTAAATGTGTCAGCTTCTTACCCTGTTTTCTGCCCCATCCAGCAATTCGTCATGTCATGTCCAGCAGTTTTCCATGTCCTGTTCTGTTAGTTAAATCTCAGGCCAGGCAGCCCAAATGCCTGCAGCTCTAATACTGTTCAAATTCTGAAGAGCTGGGAAAAAAAAAGATAGGAGAGATTGTGCCTCAGATGGAAAGAAAAATGCAGAAAAAGGAAGGAAAGATACAAAAGACATAAGAATAAAGATGCTGGGGTTTGAGGAGGAGCAACCAGTGACTGAAGTCTTGATGTAACCAATTGCTTATGTAATTCTTTTCTTTAAGCACGCCCAGTGGAATTACTTCCCTGCCTGAAGTGCAACATGTGAAACACAGGTTTAATGATCTTGCTCAGCCCAGCTGGGAGGAGGAATGGAAAAGGAGGAAAGCATGTCTCAGAAATCCTAGGACATCTCAAAAAGCACTAGGTATCTATTTGTGGATGACTGAGCTGATTGCCACTGACAACGATACATCACTGTAAGATGACAAAGAAGTGTTTTTCTACAAAAAGTATATGCAAATGTGGTGTTTATGGTTAAATACATTTAACTGAGGATTACATGTGAACACTGATGGCGGAAAATACCTACATACCTAGCTGTGCAGGAGCAGATTGGCTAATGCAAGTCAGTTTGAATTGTCTCTGAACAAGGACAAAAGAAATGAGGCTATTCCAGCGCTAGACACATGCACATGTGAGAAAGCATAGACCATGGAGCACCTCCTGAGCTCCCTGGGCACCTGAAATTTGGATGTGCTGCTGAAGACTAGAGACTAATGCTATATCTATACCAGTACTGCATGCCATAGCATGTTCCCAGTTTTGTAAAATTATGTAGTTGTGATGGGAGTAAAAACAAGAAAAAGTATTTGTCTTACACTGTTCTACTTGTTATTGTTTTCTTTCCCCTGTTAACTAAGTAATCTTCATATGTCTATCTACTATTCCTTTTCTCCACTTTCTTATCTAGCTTCTCTGAAAATTAATCATTTCCCCTTCCTCTTGCACTACATTAGAAACACTTTCCTTGCCTTACCTTGCCTTGTCTTTCTCAGTACCTCGCCTTTCTCTGTGCTCACTCTTTCTGCCTCATATGGGATCTCAAATGGCACTAGCCACCTTTGTATGGGTCTCTGGATTGAGGCAGCTTTGATTATAATGGCTGCTCAGACACACATTTTACAGGTAGACACCTCAATTTAGGGATTCAGTCAGCCAGCTGTACTCCATCATTTTTTTCTGATTCTTTTTTGGACATGCCAGTAAATATGTGTAAAGTGATCATTTTAATTGCTCTAAGATGGTGTGTTGGTAACCACTTCAAGACAATGTCTCGCCTTTCTACGTGTACTGATCTTTCCCATGTCAGAGATGTGTTTTCAGGGGAGGTGTAGTATTACAGGGAAGCTGTGTTGCTCAGATTGGTATTGAGCTAGTGCCCCCATTTATAATTTCAGAGTTTCTTCAACATGTTTTTCCAAGCACTAGGCTTGCTTTCTGTCTTTTTCACATATTGTGTAAAGGAGAGCAGCAGACAAAAGTCAGTTCCAGGTAAATTGGATCCTAAGAGAGATGAGTTGAAATGTATTTTAGATTACATGGTTTTGCTAATTGGCTTTGTGTTTCCATAGATGGAGTAGAAACACATTTGAATGTGTCTGGCAAATAACAGATTTTTGATATAATGATTTGAAAGCCTGAAAGTGCTGATTATAGTGTCTGCAGCATGGATGAAGTCCTTAGCTGTGTGATGGTAATATCTGTTGCATAGATAACAGACTTCTAGAATGATGTGGTTGAACATCCATGAAAATATTGAATAGTATAGACACAACCACTGCTATAAGCACAGCTGTTTTTTATTATATCTATTTACAAAACTGCCTAAACACTGGAGAGAGAAAGAGAGAGAGTGGGAGATAGAGAAAGACTTCAGTGAAATACTGGGAGATGCAAGTTTTTATTCTACGTGGTAGAGGTGAACTAAGAGTATTGCTTCATATTCCTTTCATGACTTATCACTAGTTTATTTTGATTTATTCATTTTATCCCTCTAGCACATAAGAATTGCATTGTGGGCAAGAATTGCTGCATGCTAGCAGCTTTTTAAAGTCATTTTGTAGATGCTCTGAATAAAGCCGCTCGTCTGTGTGTCTGGTGTGTGTGTATTGATCTTACAGACTGTCTCCTGCCAGGTGGGTAATAAATGCTCAGCTGTGACAGTTCGGAAAGGCTAGCAATCAGACCATCCCCATAACAATCTCTGGAGTAATGGTGGGGAAAGGGATTATCAAGCAGACAAATACCACTCATCTTTTAAAAACTATTAAATAATTAATTGTGTATGCAAAAATATTATTAAAAAAGGAATCCGTCTCCACTTACCACTTAAATACTACAGTATAAGCACTGGAATTCTGCCATTAGTGGATGGAGTCTCCATCCCAAGCTGTTACTGTTAGGTTTATTAATTTTTGTTAATGATGCTCCTATATCCTCTGCACTGCTAGTTCATTTCTCCTGCTGCTTCTTTGGTGAAAAGTACTTTCTTGCAGTGAATGAACTGAAAAAAGAAGGGGTTTCCTTTCTATCTATCATCTGTTTTCAGGGTTTGGATTAAAAGAATAAATCTGTTTCTCTAGCCACCTCAGCTAAAATGAGATCATCAATTTCTCAAAGCACATGACGGACAGACACGACCTGTAGAAATAAAACCAAGGCATTCACCCTCTTGACAAGCTGCCAGAGCCCTCAGAACTTGCTCTCACACTGGCGTCTTTTCTGCTGTTGATGTCATGTGCAAAACACGAGGATTTGTGCAGCGTTAATCCCTCTAATGAGGGCTTCTCCCAACCTCTATATAAACCCTCACTCAAAGCCGGGGCTTTTAGGCAGGCACCACAGAGCCAAAACTCCTGTCTTTTGAACCACATTCAAGGCAATTAGAGACCAGGATTAAGCAAACGCCGAATACCAGCATCCTCAGCAGTGAGGGGAATTATTCCACTTGGCTGGGGCATGGAGCGGCTGCGAGGCCAGGCAGCCAGGTTGTCCTGCTGAGAAAATCTCTGCGCTCCACTCGCTGAAGTCCCGCAGAGAGGGAGAGCCTGCACCCAGGAGCAATGGGCTCTCATGGGTGGCTCTTTGGGGCCTTGCTGGGCTATTTGAGCTACTCTTGTTCCCCTGGGGTGGAGGCACAGTTTCCCCGTGTCTGTATGACGGTGGAGGCTCTTCGGTTGAAGCGATGCTGCCCGGCGTGGGGGCTGGAGCCAGACAACGTGTGTGGGATCCTGCAGGGCAAAGGGCAGTGTCAGGGAGTGCACGCGGATGCTCAGCCCTGGAGTGGCCCCTACACCCTTCGAAATGTGGATGACCGGGAGCGATGGCCCCTCAAGTTCTTCAGTCAGAGCTGTCAGTGCACAGGTGAGAGGGGATGCTGGCGGTGAGGGGATGGACAGATCTGCTCTAGGCAGGGCCAAAGGCTGGAAAGGTCCCTGATGGGGTAAGGCATCAGGAAGGCTATGAATATTATCAGTTTCCTAAGAATTCGATCAAGTTTATGACCAAGCCAGGATATTCCTTGTATGGAGTAAAGCAGGTACTGGCTTTCAGAGTAACAGGGTTAAAAAAGCATGTTCTTTCTTTTGGGTTTTCACTCCATTCCCCTAGAGTTCTCCCTGTAGCTCCCGCAACACCTTTTTCCAGAGGATTTTGGATATTTCAGTGCTGTGTTCAAACCTGGTTCTTCTGTGACTGCTAAACCTGGTGCTGTGAACCTGGATCAGTTTGCATTGTTCATGTTTATTCCTGCTGCAGTGGTACTTTGCAGAATGGTATATCCCTGCGTGGAAAATGTGTTGATGTCCAGCCGGGGTGTTTTCCAGGGTTGTTAACTGAGACTACACCTCACTTTAATTCCAAACAGGTCCACATTACCACCAGAAGGGCAATGCTCCCTTTTCCTCCCCATCTCCAGCTGCTCAGTCCCACTCTTGCCTTTATGTGGGCCTGCGTGTGGTGTGTTGGGAAGCAAATAGGACCAGGGAACTGATTTGCCTGAAGGCTAACCTGGCCAGAAGGACTGGATTTTAGTGAGACCAGTTCACTAGTGCTGGCATGAGGGAAGGAATAGGAAGGCAAGGGCAGGGCAGGGTAAAAGGCAGGACCCTCATTTAAAGAGGTTAAAATGACCCTGGAACCAGCACCCTGAGTGCTTCACAGGGCTGCCAAGCGACAGTATTGGGAACGCCAGGCAAAAGGTATGGCTGTAGCACAAAAGTCACCTGCTGAATAGATTTCAAATGCAGCCTGGGATGTCTTGTTGGAAACAAAGTTGTTTGAATTTTCTAACATGGGAAAAGTAGTGCACTTTCTTTCAGTCTGATTGTCAGAAGTAGCTCACCTATTTTGTCTGAAATTTACCTCGCCTCTCATTATCACAAAACCCAAATCAGTCTGAGGAAGACACACAGCAGAAAATTTCAGGCCATATAGTTAAGTTTTGCAATGTTGTTATCAACTGAAAGCAGAGAGGTAGTGGCAGATGACCTAAATGGATAGATGGTATTATTGAGGCTCATCTAAAATAATAGAAGATTTCAGAGTATAAATATGTTTCTATTTCATTCTTTGCCTAGATTTAAAATGTTCATGTGGTAGTTCTTTATATTTTAAGACACTTTACAGAAAATAGTAAATATAGTTTTTATTTCCTTTTAAGTGTTCTTAAATACCTCCAAAACTAAATGTAGGTATCACATATGGCACAGACCCCGATTCAGAAGAGCACTAAAGCATATGGGAATACCCTAACATTTATGCAGTCTGAATAATTAGGGGATCAGAATCCGAGAGTAAATTGGGGAGCACTGTTGTCATACCCATAGGCAGACATTAATTTAAATTGCTTGTCCAACTAGAGATAAGCACCAGTATTTGATATTTGCAGGACTGGGTCCTACGTTATGTGACTCGAATGTAATGTAGTTTCATTCTCCTTTTTTCCTTCGGGGCTGTCCGTTTTCCTCAGTTCTTTAAATGTGGTTTCTCTCTTTGCATTTCTACTCTGTTGTTTTTATTTTGCTTGTTGTATTCCTCCTTCTCCATTGCTCAGCACCCAGACCTGAATGGATATGATTTACAAGTCTTCTTTACTGAACAGCTATCACAGATGGCCAAATTTTCAGAGGTCCTTTTATCTCAAGCTATTAAATTTTTAGCAGAAAGCTCAAATGGAGTCATTTATTGAGAGATCTCTAGATTCCTTGTTCTGTAAGTACAGCAGTGATAAAACATTAAGGTGTAAGCCTTAATGGTAATTTTAAGAAAAGTTTTCTGGGCTCTGTTCTGATGTGATCAGCTTGATAATGCAATGCAAAGACTTTTCTAGGAGAACACTAAGAAGTTTATGACAGCATGGGAATTGAACTAGATTTGATGTTTTTGTAATACTGGTGATTGAGTCTGTGTCTACTAGTGTATTTTTTTTTTCTCTCTGTGTTATACACTAGTTGGCTGCCTGTGCACCAGAGTTTTAAAAGGTATTATGTGTGGTGGTTATTAGGCTTCTCAGCCTGTGGTATCTAAGGTAGTAAATTAAATATGCCCATTCAAAGGAGCATGGAACAGTGCACATCTGTACTACTAAAGTTTCTTGTTTTCTAAATGAGTGTGACAGGCAAACCACTTATTTGAAATCATTCCTGGTCTGTGCGAAATCCAGCCCATGTCAAGGCTCTTTAACAGTTTAATGATATAGATGGTTGTGCTCCAGTGCCATCCTGGCACTGTTTAATTTACACTTTAGATATAGTGTAAAAGATAGCTATGGGAATTCCAAGTGCCATGTGTTTGATTATATTTGGTTAGACAGTGCCATTTAACTGTATCACATAGTTCATGGTTGCACAGTAGGCTCATTGGAGGAGCTGTGAGGAACAGGGACCAGTATTTTCCAAAAGACAATTCTAGAGATCTCTCAATAAATGACTCCRTTTGAGATTTCTACTAAAAAATTAAAAGCTCCAGATAAAAGGACCTCTGAAAATTTGGCCATCTGCTGTAGCTGTTCACTAAAGAAACAATTCTTTAAAATCATATCCATCCAGGTCTGGGTGCTGAGCATTTCTGAAAGAAACCCCAAACCCAAAAAACGCTGATAACTGGTTATTGTGAGACCAGATTGTTTTGATAGTTTTCTGAAATTCATTTATTTTTCCATGGAAAAGAAAAAAAAAAAAGCATTTCTCATCCGTTTCTAGGCTTTAGCAGATAAGGTACATTAATTTTTCGTTAATTGGCACAAATACAACAGAAGAGATTAAAACAGAAAGATCCAGCTCCTCTCCCCAATTTTTATACAAAGAACCATTATCCAGAAGACAATTGTAAGGCTGTTATCAGGATACTGCTTACTGCACATGGTTCACTCAATGTGCCGACGGCAGCAAAAATACAGTCTCTAGAAAGAGCTGTGATTATGGCATGAGTGTAGCTGCGATGTAGCAAAGAGCTATTAGTACTTGTTTAATACCAGTTTTGAATCCATTGTATGTATTCTGTGATGCATTTAGATACTCCTAATATTAATTCAGTTTATATAAATTTCTTAAATTGAATTGAACTGTTGACAGTTCCATGACAGTCTTATACTCTGTGAAGGGAAGATGGTCATTTGTATTTCAAGAAGCTGTATGTTTTGAATTAGACAAAATGCATTAATCTAGTAGACCCTGGAAATTGGTGCTTGTAGCTAATTAGCAAAAAGCAATATTTCAGTAGGATAATTAAATTCCATTTGGAAGAATTCAGTATTAAAACACTTCTGAACTAATTCCATTTGTTGTCTATGGAAGTTTTTAGGAAAAAAAAATTGAAATAAATATCTTTTCACACTTCCATAAAATATATGATCCGGTTGCAAAGAGAAGATTTAAATTCTATCATTTGGCTGTAAGTATGTTGCCAGTTAAGCCTAGCAGCTGACATGATTGTCCTTTCATTAGGCAAAAGTGAGCTTATGAAATAGTTATAAAATACACTTCATTTACTTGTTGTAGGGCAACATGGCTGTAGAATATACTAAATTATAACTGTTTCAAATCCAGCCCTCACTACAGCCTAAAACTAGGTCCAAAAGCAGAGCCCAGTGACCCTACTGCAGGAAAACTAGCCATTGGATTCATATGGCAAGAATCCGGATCCCTTCTTTGGGATACTGCTTTACACTGGTGGTTCAAATCTAGTGTAACCCTTGTGTTAATGCAGTGGCTGAAGAACCCTGAAAAAAAGTCCTTTATTCCCAGTTGATAAATGATGCGTATTAGCTGTTCTCCATGAAAGGAAGAGGCAAGACAGATTTCGTGTTGGTACAAGAAAACAAGACAGAAGAGGGTGAGGGTTAGATGGGTTTACTTTTACTGAAGAAAGTAACTAAACTGTCAACACTGAGTAGACAGAGTTATTGATTTGTGTTACTCTCGGTGTCTGAAGACCAACCACGTGCTATGGCTTTGCTCAGAGGTAGAAAAGTCTGTCTATGAGCTCAGACAATCACTGGGGTTGAGAAGGAATCAAAGCACTGTGTGCCAACTGGTGTTACCATATGCCATTGAAGTGTATGAACAAATAAGAAGTGTCATGTCATAAGAAGTGTCATTTTCTCAGTGTCCTGTCCATGGACTGACCCAAGGAGAGAACTAGTATGGCCATAGAGTCTACAGACACAGTCAAATTCATTCAACTTTATTGGGAAAGAGCACCATTAATGGTGGTGAGGAGAGATGTAGAAGAAGAGAGCTCCTGAGGGGTGTGATACCATCTCCAGACAAATGGGTTAGTGGGGAAGAAACCCCAGATGATTTTTTTTTTTTGCCCAGCATCAGTGCAATGATCATTCCTAGAAACAGTGGAACAAGCTGTGTCTATACACAGAGAGGATCTGGACCCCAGCTGTAACATTATCTCCCATCTGTGTGCCAGTGTGAGCTTCTGCACTGTATTCTCTAGGAACTGCAAGAAGTGTGAGAACCTAGGTAGTCCCTTGCATAGCCTCAGAGAGGTAGTGCACTGAATTGCTACATGTTAGTCATTTAGGGCAGAAAAATGCGAAGACACGAATCCTTCATTGTTTCTATGGTCCCAGTGTTCATAAAACCTTGAGAGGGTCTCTGTCTTGCTGTAAATGTCAGCTGAGCACTATATCCTGATAATGCAAGACTGCTTCTCCTGATGCCCTCATACCATTGAGGTACAGTGTCACCAGAGTAGCAGACACTGAAGTTAAGTTGTAAGAGACTGGGACATACATTTCACAGTGCTACTATGTGGGAATTCCACAAAGTAGTAAAAGAACTTTCTGAAAACAGCAACGCATCATTGCCAGACCAATGGGCTGGTATAACGCTTTAGGAAGACGAAACAACTGCTGAAAAGTGCCTTAGCTAGAACATAAAAACCTGGATCTGCCTTCTGCAAACCTTCTTACTTGCAATCTGGGAAATACCACAGGCCTCCATCAGCTTCTCTGCCTTTAGGCTTCTGTATAGCAACAGTGCTGTGATATATGGAAAAAAAATGACAAAAATGACTTTCATCTCATGAAGTGTTTTTGTGTGTGTTTTTGATAATAGAACCTTGCCGAGTTGACCAGAGGATGTTACAAAAATTTCCAACCCAATTAGCAGAAATACTGCAGTGTGAAATACCACTTTGCCAAGAGATTGGGTCCTCCTGATGGCCGGTCTCTTCCTTGACTCCAGTTCTCTTTCTTGCTCAGTCAGAGCTCATGTCCCACTGAAAAGTATCTGGTGGAGTGGTGGAAAGAATGGACCTCTTTGGTTACTTGATAGATTAGACTGCTAAGGGAGAAAACCCACAGAGCTTCACTTGGATATGATTAGCACCTGCCCAAGGAAAGCAGGCATGTAGTCACAGGTCCACCTTGCTCCAGAGGCCATGCTCATGGAGAAAAGCTTGTTTCCCAAGATGACTCACCATTTCAGGCCTTTGCAAATTGCTTGTCATAGCCTGAGGAGACATAGAGTATACCTAAGATATGGATGTTGTCTGATAAAGTGATCTCAGAAGACAATTGAGAAGAGCCCTCATTGAGAGAGAAATAGGTGTCATCAGAGCCTCAAAAAGTGACTTGTAGAGTCTTATCACTATCACTGTGGTACCAAGACCAGACAGGACAAACCTGGTCCTGCATTAATTTTGGTGCTATAGCTGTTAGTGCTATGTTTCAATGTGATGCTTATCCAATGCTGCAAGTAAATGGGTTATTAGAATTACTGTAAGGGTGATYTCCCGTCTCACAAAAGGTTGTTGACAGAATCTTTTCATGGTTAACTCCTGGTTGGCCAATCCTCTCTTAAAAAGAATTGAAATGCACCTTTGGGTGGGAAGGGACATAAGTTAATTTCAGAAGTTCATGAATCATGTGCTGAAATTGCTCATGCAATATACATGGCCTAATTAGGCAATGCTGTAGGGAATTCCTGAAGATTTGTCGTATGGTCAGTGCAGGTTGGAGTATGTGACAGACTAACAGCTAGGCTGAATTGTCAAGAATGAGCAAGAATATAGACAGTGGAGTACACCCAAACTCAAATCAGCAGTCATGCTCTTCCCATGGGACTTGCAGGACATAAGGATAAAATCAACCTGCCATGCTGCTTTCCCCCATCTTAATCCCTGCCCTCACCATCATAACATATCTATGCACTCCTACTTCCTTTCATAAAGCTATAAACTATTTGCTTTTTCTGGAATAAGTCATCATCCCCCTAAACCAGTGCAGACCCCTAGCTTCTGGTGTCTTCAGTCCTAGCCTAACCCAGCCACTCCTGCCTCCATCAGGATGAAACATAATCTGTTTGCCTGGCAACCATCCTCATTGTGTGCCATCAGGCTTTGCAAAACCCAGGTTAAGTTTTCACCCCTGTGGTCCATAACCCTATTACTGGTCTTAAGCTTCATGAAAGCATGTAAATCTATTGATCCCATAGCCTCATAAGCTCTTCAAACCTGAAGTTAAGAGTTCTCATATCCCGTTGGTAGATCTCACAGGAGTTTGTCACAAATGCTTACAGCTCAGCAGTCCTTATCCTGGAGCTAGCCATAAGCTATATAACCTGTGTGGCAACACCCCTTATAACCTTGGGGGTCTTTGAAATTGTTGATAAGCTGTAGCTCTGTAGCCTCTGCTGATCTGAAATCTTATTTTAGTGTTAACACTTCTATACTCAACACTGCAGCCTACCCATCCAGGAACACTTCATAAGCCACTTCCCATCTGCACATTAGCCTGTCCTGGGACTGGCAGCACTGAAATGTGGGGGGGAAAGTGAGATTTTGTGACTTTTTGGAAGGCAGTTGGCATGGTCATTGTGGATTGAGTGTGTGTATTTGGGAGGGGTGTGGAATTAGAAAGTTTCAGTGCAGCTTTTGCAGAACTGAGTGGAGATCCCAGAGGAGCCCTGGCTGTCTCCTTTCTCCCTCCTCCCCATTGTGGCAATGCCCACTGTCTTACACACCTCCTACACCAGCAGCCTGCCTGTGTCCAGGCATGAGGTAGATGTGCATTGCCAGAACAGTTGTTCTCCATCTCCTCCAGCAAAGTCAAAGAAAGCTTACTATGCTCCAGCAGGGTCTTTCTGCTATTTTTGGCAGTCTGCCACTGTAGTCAAGAGGCCATGGTGTCTGTGCTTAAAGCAAGCTCTGTATTCCGGGGCTCTTCCACCACATTAGAGAATCTGAGTTAATAGCCTAGAGCAGACCTGATTACTTGTCTCAGAAAAAATGCCAACAGGGAATTATGGTATTGTACTGTTTCTCAGACTGTTATTTCAGCACCATTTAAGAATGCTTAAAGTGTGACCAGCAGCACCCCTGGTGCTTGTCCTAGATTTTGTTGGGTCTCAGAAATGCTGTTAATAGACTTTAGTTTTTCATAGGTTTTTGTCCTTAAGTGCACTGTTTTGTTTTGTTTGTGGATTTTTTACTGTGTTTAAAGATCCACATGAGCAGACCAATTTTGGGGTTTGATCCTGGAAGGCTGGGAGTACTTGAGAGCCAATCAAGCAAAGCAGTTAATCACGTGCTTAACCTGAAGTGCTTAACCCTCTGTTCTGTGAGAATCCTCATCCTCATGCTGCAAATCCTTTGCAGCGTTCTCAGCACCTTCAGGCATCAAGCCTATTATCTAGTGTTTTCCCTCCCCAATCAGCTGATTGTGATTCTTGGCCCTGTTGAGGTTCTGGGAAGTGAGCCATCCTTCTAGTTAAGCAATTGCAAAGCTGCCAGTCCACTCAGCTGCTGTCCCTTCCAGGAACTGAAATCTCTGGGGAGAAAAGGAACGCTAATTCTTAATTTTTCTGCATTTCAGTGTTAGTTTTCCTTGATTCATAATTTCCTGGATGCTTTCTCCCTCTTAATTCAGGAAACTTTGCTGGCTATAACTGTGGTGACTGCAAGTTCGGCTGGACTGGCCCTGACTGCAATGAGAGGAAGCAACCAGTTCTCAGGAAGAACATCCATTCCTTGACTGCAGAGGAGAGAGAGCAGTTCTTTGATGCGTTACACCGTGCAAAGACTACCATTCATCCAGACTATGTAATTGCAACTCAACACTGGATGAGTCTGCTTGGTCCCACTGGAAATGAACCACAAATTGTAAACTGTAGTATCTATAACTACTTTGTTTGGCTTCATTACTACTCAGTCAGAGACACACTATTAGGTTAGTGCTTTTCTTATCCAAGAGGTCCTTCATGTAAAGAAAAGGGTGAAAAGTATAAATGTTGAACAAAGCTAAGTATGCTTAACAGGGCTGTGTTACTTTAGCAACCAGTGAGGCCCAGTAGGAACAGATCTGTAGAGTAAAAGAGTTGATGCTGCATTCCTGGGTGCATCTTCCATCTGATGGGAGGGCGGTTCACGTGCTCCAAGATTACTCTGTTGGGTGAGCTGACATGTGGCCAGTGATTCACCTCAAAAAGACTTTCCTAATACAGACTACAAGGTAGATGCAGCAACAGTGGGGAAAAGGGTTCTGCACTGATGAAGGTAGCATCCAGAGACTTCAGAGACTGGAGTCTCTCTGCCTGCTTGACCTTGAGTCTCCATTTGTGGCTTTCAGCAAGTCACTAAGGATGGGATTCACCTGGCCAGCCATAGTCAGCTTTTAAAACCTAACCAGGTGGGAGGTTTGGTCATCTAACTCCATGCTTCCTCTCCCAAATCAGGATTCTTAGTTGTCATTGTTCTTCTGGAATGAAGTATCTATGCCCGCCCCATCTCACAGAGCCCAGCTCTCAAAGAAGAAGGCAGCAGTATGGCTTTTTTACCCAGCAGTCCTACATCCAAGCTGTGGGGCTTAGCATTCAAGTCTATCCATCTGAGTGAGATGAACAGTCAGCCAATAGAGCAGCCCAGTCTTTGTAGAGATCAGTATATTCAAATTCTCATATCTTTGTGATGACTTGAGCAAGAAGAGAAAGAGATTAGTTTTGAATAGAAAATACAAGATTAATTAGAAAATCTTCCAAATCTGTCTATTATGCATCCTTTATGAAAATTTTTGCAGCTTAAAACATACTTTTATACTTTTAAAACTTGCTGGATCCATTTTCATCTTCAGAAACATCTTTTATGTCAGATAGATGTCAATCAAAACCTATCTTTTAGAGAGAGTTGCTTGACTCCAATGCCATCACTCAAATGCTGTGAAGCTCCTTTGTATTCAGAGAAACATCCGAGCAGGATCAAATGGCTCCTGCCTGAGGATCTCTTCCTGTGGAAGCAGCTTTTTGGCATGTCTCTCTCTTTATTTTTTATTTTTTGAAAGATTACAGCTGTTGTAGCATGTTGGACACTACAGAATCAATATCTAGTCATGTAAGAAAATAAGACTAGGTTTATTTGTGAACCTCAGGAGAAACCTCATATTTTGCTGGATTGCTAAAAAGACAAAATCTGTATTTTGTCTGAAATCTAGCATGAGATTTAATTCTAACAACATGGCTAACCATTACAAATCTGTTTGGCAAAACAGTATTTATGAACAAAGCATGCATTAAGACATTACATATGGCTTTGTGTTTTTTGTTTTTTTTTCCACTTAGGGCTAAGCTATGTTACATCAAGTAGCTTGTTTTTTCTAAGACAGGAATTTATCTGAAAAGAGGGAAAAAGGTGGTGTCAGTGCCCACTAGTAATTGGTTGGCTAAATGAAGGAAAAAATAGCTTGTCATTACACATTTTGAAAACAATGCACCCCCTTTTCTTCAAGGATTTCCTAAAATGTGGGGGCAGCTCTTCTGCTGAACTTTTGAGGGCCAGGAAGGGAAACAATCGTGAGAAGTGTAGTGATCTGAAATGCTTAGCAGCAAAACCCACCAAATTTCTCTTTGCAGATTCATACTTCACCTCCTTGCAAAACACTGCAGAGAACCCTCATCATTTTAGCTGGTTCCTTCAGGAGCTTCTGTAGTGGGGGCTGGCACAAGCCTGAAGAGAAATAACCAGCCCAGTTTAAAAAAAAAAAGGCGGCATGTTGGACATGTTGAATTACTGTTGGCAGGTTATGGAAAATGTTAAGGTTCTCTTAACAGATTAGAGTAGAATAGAATAGAATAGAACAGAACAGATCAGAACAGAACAGAACAGAACAGAATGTGTAAGTCTTGCTGCTGAGCACAAAAATGAGACAATGTGGTACACATTAGAGAGGAGCTGAGATTTTAGACAATAAGACTGTTTCTTAAACATTAAAATGAGAAGAAGTCTTCACAATATTAAACCTTTTGGAATGTGAAGTTTTGAGAAAAGCTGAAATTAATATCCAAAGAGGACTTTGCTTCACTAATCCTGTGTAAGTATTCTGGCTTCTGATCTGTGCTTTTTCCAAAGACGCAGAGCTGGAGGTTTTTATTTGACTCAAATACAGGCTATAGAAGAAAGTGGTCACTTTCTCTCTAGCTTCATTTGGTACTGAAGTGCTCATTATACCTTCCCTTTGTAGGACCTGGCCGCCCTTTCACAGCTGTCGATTTCTCACATCAAGGACCTGCCTTTGTTACTTGGCATAGGTACCATTTGCTGTTGCTGGAAAGAGATTTACAGGTTAGCAAAACACCCTTTTTATTTTTCATGTAGCTTCTCTCTTTTGCTATACATCTGTGTCCAGCTAGCCAAGGATAAGCTATTTCCTAGGATAGATTCTTACACAACCTACTCTCAAGTGTATTTGCTCACTGGTCCTTTTTCATTTAAAATTAATTTAGTTTTTTCAAGGTGCTGAGCAGTTTTAAGATGACTGTGAACATTTTCAAGAGGAACAAGAACTTAAATGGAGTTAACAGTCAGATGAAGATACACCAGATCCCACGTTAGGGGCTTCACTCTGAACAATTACATGAAGGTTATCATGGAGATTTTCCTATATATTCTCAGCAAAGAGCAGAAGATGTGAAGTAACACTCTTTATTAATAAAATCAAAGCAACAATTAAAGGCAAAACTTGGTGACAGATATTGCCTGTTGATTTTGAAGACACCAGCTTAGGGAAAGCAACTCCAAATATTATGGCCTTTAACAATGTCATTTAATACATTCATATATTTAGGTATAGACTTTTTAAGCAATGTATGTTAATGTGCCAGACACTCAGTTGGCTAAGCATTCACATTTGTATTACTTCTACATTAGCAGCATTACTGCAGTTTAACCTTGAAAATGGTTGGTATCAAAATAGTTGCAGGATCTTGCATGCATGAAATCCTATCTAACAAGCAAATACACTGTATTCTTCTATTAAAAAAAAATCAGATTTTTCCCCAGGGTTACCTTTTCTGGAGTGAAAGCAAACCACATATACAATTTTACCCATTGCCCACTTACTTCACTCATAAAATCTCTTGTTTAAAGGCTTGATTCATCTGTTCTTCTGCTCTCCTATTTGGTTAGTGAGTTGGTAGAAAGCTTAACTTGGCCAAAAAAATTGCTTAACTTGGCAATCTAACAGTACAGTAACTAGAGACAATATTTTTCTTAGGACTGACTTAAAGCAACAATATTTTGAAAAGAGTTGGAGCGGCATTATGAAGTTAGTGTTGTTCATTTTCAAATGAAAAGCAGGATACAGAATATCTACTAAAACAATTTTGGGGAACTGCTTTTTTTCTCTTTCCTTTAAAGGTGATTCCCTACTAACGCATTTCTTTCCATTGTAGCGACTGATTGGCAATGAGTCCTTTGCGTTGCCCTACTGGGATTTTGCCACAGGTAGAAATGAGTGTGATGTGTGCACGGATCAGCTCTTCGGAGCATCCCGGACAGATGACCCAAGCCTAATCAGCCCGGACTCCAAATTCTCCCTCTGGCAAATAGTTTGTAGCAGGTAAGAGAATGCCTAGGACAAACTTGCATACTGACCAAATCTTGTTTTTTCATTTACTATTGGCAGCTCAGACTGCTCTCGCAGTGGGAGTAAATGATAGGAAAAGAGCCAAGACTGCTTTTTTAAAACTGGGACTCAAGATGTGTTAGTATGTAGATTGTGCTATGTAAGTTTTACCACTGATATTATGGAAGTATGTTTTTAGGATGATTCTTTCAGTACAGGATTTTAGTTGATTCAGCCAATTTGAGTCTGACAAAAGTTTTAAGAGTTTGCCACATTTGCAAGTATCTTTTTAAAGGAGAAATGTCAGCATGCTGGTTCTCTGTAATACACAGCTGATTTTGGAACAAGTTGCAGGTAGGCTGAAAAATCTGTTTCCTTGCATTGCATGAGATCTTAAATCTGATATATTTAATGCAGTTTCGAGGTTGACTTCAAAGTGGCTGAGTTTTCACATAGATAACAAAGTTAAAAAAAAAAAAAAAGTAGTCACTATCTTGCTACCAGCTATCTGTAGGTATATAGCAATTTGGGTAAATGCAGGGTGTTGATGGTGGATTCATGTGCAGGATTGGGCCCTTATGACATATGATGCTGTTGGTTATAATACTCATATAATATTCTTCTATGAGGTTGGGGCCAGTATGAGGTCAGAAGGAGGTACTGAAAGTTCAGGGCTCTTCAGAAAAGAGTCTGTTTCTCTGGGAACCTAAAGAGCTACTTGAAATACTGGCCTTAGGCACCAGTTAGCTTTATATTTTGTCCCTACTTTTTCTCTAAGATAAATAGGGTTTTGTTTTTTCTTGAAAACTGAAGTGACTGGACTCTTGTCTTGCAAGGTTAAACAGAAGGACTTTTCTTACCCCAGCAGTTTAGGAAAATGCCATTTCATTTTATAATGAATACCACTTACAGAATTTTTTTTTTTTACAACTGTTACATTGTTTTTCTCCTTCCCTCTTTATCTCCCTGATATAAAGGACTCCCTCTCATTAGCTAGTAGACAACTGCTGCAACTGCAGGACTTTTTATCCTCCAGGCCCTGAAAAAGAGGATGCAGCCACTTTTCTGCTAATAAGGATGAGGAATGAAGAGTGAAAACCTATTTTCTATCATTCCTTGCATTTCTTTAGCCCACCCCACAGTGGGACTTCCATGTTTTTTTCTCTTTGCTAAAAGTTAAAAAGCTAGTCCTTACTCAGGACCAAATGTTTCAACTGTTTTGGGTTGTCTGCCAAAAACTGCTCTTCCAAAATGGTGAGATGGGAGAGGGCCCGCATGGAGCTTTGCTTGCTATTTCTGAAATGTCCTCTCTGCTGAGGACGAGCCTAACGACTCTTGCTCTGAATGAGCTGCTGAGTATCGGGGCATGATGGCAGCTCTGCAGTAACTTCAGCTTCCAGGCCCCTGGAGGCAAACAGAGATTTCCCACGGTGAGCCTGGCCGTAAACTCTGCCCTCTCACGCGGCTGAGGCCTCTCTTTCACTGTGGGGGGAGAAAAAGGCAAACAGGCATAATCGCCCTATCCTAGCTTGTGCCTTTTTCCATTTTCCACTCAGTTTGGATGATTACAACCGCCTGGTCACGCTGTGCAATGGGACAGACGAAGGGCCGCTGCGGAGGGGGCCGCCGAGGAGCTCCAGCCGGCAGCTGCCTACCTTGGAGGACGTCAGGAACTGCCTTTCCCTGCAGGAGTTTGACAGCCCGCCGTTTTTTCGGAATTCCAGTTTCAGTTTCAGGTTTGTCCTTTGGCTCCTCTGCAGCCAGCTACGTCATGTTTATTTACCATTCGTGTGTTTGTGAACAAGACGTGGTTGCTTAACGTTTTTTTTATCTGTCCACAGGAATGCGCTGGAAGGGTTCAATAAAGCAGATGGTACCTCGAACTCGTCAATGCTGAGCCTTCACAATTTGGCTCACTCTTTCCTGAACGGGACCAGTGCTCTCCCTCACGCGGCCGCCAATGATCCCATCTTTGTGGTATGTCTTTTTTCCCCAATGCGAGTGTAACTGGCTGTGATTCAAAGGCAGCTATCTCACCAGGGATTTGCAGAATGGAAGAAGTAAAGCGAATCCCCTAAAATGGGTGCTTTACATACAAAATGAGAACTCTCTTCTCTTTGCTTGAACACTGCCAYGTCTGCATAATGGTCAAATAAAGAAGGAAGAAATCTCAGGATGATTTGTACAACAAAAAATCGGTTTCTAGGGAGAAGAGTACTATTCCAAGTCACATTGCCCAGAATCCTCTCATCAGGTAGGATTTAAATTTCATGGCTTATACCAGACAATTTTACAGCAACAAGAAAAACTGAATATTAGGTTAATTATTTTTGGACAGTAGACTGACTAGTTTTTTTCTTTTTTTAAAAAAAAAACCTTCTCTCTAAGGTACAGTCTAAGAGGAAGCACATCTAATTTCAGGGTTTCTTGGGGAATAGAAATAATGGGATTTTGCTGGTGTGTTAGTACAGAATCACACTGCAATGAACAGCACAAACAGCAACGTGCAAATAAAAAGCCAGCAGCTGACTCTGCTACACAATTCATCTGCCTAATAAATTCATGCCAGTTTTTTTCTTCTTTGTTAGATTAAACCACAATGATTATATAGAAAAATTCTAATAGAATTCATTTATTTCTTTACTTTAGTGTTGCAATTTTGTAATTTTCTGTTGAAAATGATAATTTGATAAATTAGCCTGACTACTTATATAGCGGTTCTCCAGTTATTTCCTTCATAATTCTTGAATTCCTACATTAATTCCTTTCTTACACAATGACATCTTTATTTCACTGTCCTTTCTATTTTTACACACAGGATTATTTGCCCTAAGACATTTTCAGGACTAATTTTTTCCAGGATGGTCAGTAAAAAACAAAAGTACACCAGAAATGAGTTTGAAGAGCCCCGGACATATATAATAGTTGTCTGAACTCAACTTGGAAACAACTTTCTTGAACTAGAGTTTTATAGACCTATAAACTTACTGGGAAGGACTTGATCAAATCTGTGGGTAACAAGAGTTGTGGTGCTGGTGGAATGCTATAAAATGACTGTGAAGAATCCAATTTGCTGCAATTTTCCAGACATGTTCAGAGGCGAGAATAAAATACGTACGAGAGGCAGATTAACCTGAATGAGCTCGGTGGACCCTTACCTGAGAGTAAGAACCTACCCATTAATTTCCAGCTGAGGGATATTATGATATCAAGTTTAAATATATACAGAGAGGAAAAGCAAAGGATTTCCCTTCTGCCTGATACTGCAAACATGTCATAACTATTCGGACAACAGCATTCAAATGATCCACATCTCTTCACACTGTGGACATGCTGTGAGCTTCCAGCATATGCTTTGGAGCAAAGATTTTGTGCCTTTCTGCACCTGTAAAGCACTTAATGCCTTTGAACACAACCACAGTATTAGGCATATTCTACAATACTTCTGTGAAGCTTCTTTCCCTCTTAAAACGCCCTTTCCCGGCTGCCACTCGTGCATTAAAGCGTTGTTTCTTCTTGCGAGTGTCTTGAGCTCCCTCCAGTGACTAATCTAAGCATTGCTTCCCTGAAGAAGTGCTTGGACATTAGAGCCAGTTTTCACCCACAGGTCTCTAAATGAAGCCGAGGTTAATCGAAGCTATTTAGCAATTCACATTGCATTCATCTGAGCCTAAATTCCTGGGTTAGGGTTTTCAAGAGAAAGTGTGGAAAGTAACCTGAATAAATGCCCTGACTTTTCAGTGCACTGGCTACTCGGAGTAACTTGTAACAAGGGTAAAAAGCTGACTTTTACAAAATGACGATCTGGAGAAAGAGTTCACACTGAACAACAGTAAAAGAGCAAGAAAGTATATAGTAAAATATCCTAGACAGTAGTTTAATTCTGTCCATTCTCATAAGTTTTGCTGGTTTCCTGTTCTGTAAATCCCACCTAAATTATATTACCCTCTTCCTTCTCTCTCTTCTCTCTCTTTCTGCCCCTCTCTCTCTTTAAAAAGCTGCTTCCCCCTGAAGTGAAAGTGAGTAGCTGTCCCCAGGTCTCAACTCTGCATGGTGGAGCAGTGGGGCAGCCCCAACAGGTCCTTCAGGACATGTGCCCTGCCCAGGCAAGGGCAGGCAAAATTTCACTATCCCTGGGGAGATAAGAGGGATGTGGGGACCAAGCTGAGATAGTCTCTGAGTTGCAGCTTGAGTCCCACACTGTCCTCTGATGACATAACTGTTGTGCTTATCGAGGGGAGATTGCAGTGTGCCAGTACAGCTCTTAGGTTACTGGTGTCTCCCCAACCTCCACATGCTCATGCTTCATGCTCAGCATCTGCATAGACCAACTGTGCAATTTTCTCGAGAGAGAATTTAATAAATATGCATGCCTTTGATTGAATTTGCAGGTTCTTCACTCCTTTACTGACGCCATCTTTGATGAATGGATGAAACGATTTAGCCCTCCTGACAATGCCTGGCCTGAGGAGCTGGCCCCGATCGGTCACAACAGATTGTACAACATGGTCCCTTTTTTCCCTCCTGTGACCAATGACCAACTCTTCCTCACTGCAGAGCAGCTTGGCTACACCTATGCCATTGACCTGCCAGGTATGTTTTGGAGATATGGAGGTACTTCCAGGCCAAATGATGTGACAGCTCAAGTTTTCAATGACACAGGAATTTGGAAAATAAGGCACCATTTACAAAAGCATGAGTCTATTCTCCTGGTCACCAGCAATCACATGCATCTGATATCCTGTTGTAGCCCAGGTAGTTAAAATTCACCAGGTAAGTTGAGGTGACTACAAGCGTGCCCAGAGTTTGCTCCTGCTTTGCAGCGAAATACACTGACTTAAACTGCTCTGACATTGATGAGCATGCTCCTTTGGGACTGAGGAGTCTCTGATTTTGGCTCCTGTTCCCAACACTGTTTATGCCTGTTACAGCATCCTTTAATCTGTCAGAGGTCAGGCTCTCTGCCAGGAAGCTTGTCTGGCTAATGCTGGTCATTAGAAAATACTTGTTTCGCACATTATGCTGTGCCATAAAACTCATTAGAGATGCACTCTGTTAAGCTTTGGATACTCTGGAGGAATGTATTTGGGTGCTTTGTGTTATAAACCCCCAGTTTTAAAGATTTCCTCATAACTGTGTTTTGCCTCGGGGTTTGTCTGTTCTTTTGAAATCAACTTTGACACAAACCAGATCAATACAAAAAGCAAAAAACCCAGTATTTCTGTACAAAATTCAAAATTTGCAACACAAGTTACAATCATTTATAAAAGGCACAAGTGGAAGAAATGCATGAAAGACATCCTTCATTTACTTAACCAAAAATTAAATGTGAGCAGTTTCTTTCTCCATCTAAGTAGTCCATTGAGAGGCTGTAGGTGCTTATCTAATCTACTTGGCCAAAAAATTCTTCTAAGTGTTTACCTTGTATCTCTGGTTCTAATCTGCGGAAACTGCTTAAAGGTCTACAGACTGCCAAAGACTGAAATCCCCTGTCCTTCCTTCACAGGCTGCATTCATACAGGCGAGCCCTGACCTGAGGCATGCTAGCTGCCTATATAGTGCTTTTCTCAGGGATGTCCCCAGAGTTTCCTCTGAACATTTCAACTTCACCTGTTAATAAATTTCAGTTTTCCTCCCTCTGGACCACTGTACCCTCTTCTTCTTCAGAAATGCTGCTGCCCCTTGGGCACCACTTACCACTACTGGCAGTAGCAAAGACAGCTTGTGATTGTGCTGGTTCTTGACTGCAACCTAAGTAAATTATTAGCTCACTGTGAAGCAGCATTTCTATTCCCCGTTTGGATGGTCAATGTTCAAAAAATGAAGTTTTTATGTTATAACCCTTCTCTTTCTTCTAAATATATAACTTGATAATTCTACTCTATGTAACCACCTAACTGGGGATTAACACACATAACATTGCTGGCTCTCATCTGAGAGCTGGAAGAATAGTGAATAAATCATTTTGGCTTCGTACTGAATTTGGGCATTCCTGTTGAGAGACACTGCAGATTGGGGCACACAACTTTTAGTCACTTCTGTAGTCAATGTGTGACATCTCCCTGAGCCCTCTGGATTTAAGCCCTTATGTTTAAATAGCTTCAAGATATTGAGAATACCTTAAGCTTCTCTGAGAGTTTTTCCTGAATGTTGTTTGAGTCAGACTTTATAACTGACATCTCAGTATCTGTAGCATTTTTCAGAACAGGACAGCAGGAATTTCTTGCCCAAATCTTCTGARAGCATTAATTAAAAAAATAAAATAAAATAATTAATCCAAGTGGAACTGGGATGGACTTATTTATACAGTAGAAATGAACAATATTATATAAGAAGACAGTAGTTCCCCAACAGTGGTTCAAGATCAGAGGATATGATGCATACATAGCTGGTCAGCAGAACCATAATAAGTAGTGTTTTCAGTTAAAAGTTTGGCAATACGTTGCATTGTGGCCTATAGGAAAATTTGAAGGTTTTCCCTGGACCAAATTAGCTTGGAAACCACTATGCTAAGATGTCATCAAGGAAAGAGTTACTTAAATCATTCATAACTTTGGCCAAATTAAATAAGAGAATAGTCTCTTTGTCTTGTTACTGTTCATTCTTCTCATTCTCAACTGTTTCATTTGTGTGAAATGTCGAAGTTTAAGTTCRGCTGCAGACTTCTCTGACAGAAAATGTCTCTGGCTCTGTTATGTGTGTTGGTTACATGGTGGTCCTTGTGGCCAATGGATGTCTTAGCCCTGCAAGTAGTAATGATTATCAGACTCTGTGATATTGCTTTCTCCCATGTGATTTGAGAAATAAAATTATGGGCAGTCCTTACTTCAGATTTTCTATATTTCCAGGTTCACTTGAAGAAACTGAAGCCTGGGCTATCACGGTTGGAGCCGCACTTGGAGGAGCACTTATAGCTCTGGTCCTGCTAGTTCTGCTGCTTGTATTTTTTCAACACAGAAGACAGAGAAAAGGTTTTGAACCACTGATGAATGTGAGCTTCAGCCCCAAAAAGTACATGGAAGAGCCCTAGTGCCTTGGCTTTGTTTTCTTGGTTATTCTTGTAGGAGGTGACCTTGACTAGTTTATTCAGATCTTAGCTGGGTGTTTAGCTACCCACTTATCACACGCTCCTTTGGCAGCTAGGTATATTGCTCTCATTCAGTTTTTCCCACTATCTCGTGAATTGTAATAGATAAAGTCTCTGGGTACCTACGTGTAATGCCCAAGACAGGCCAAAGTTTTCTCATTTCCAAAGATTATCTGGAGTGTGTGATACATATTCTCTATAGATTTAGATCAAGACAGCTCAGAATCCTAACAAGAAGAAAAACAACTTGAATCATCAATAAGCAAGATGATTTTTCAGCTCAATGTGTTTTTGATTTCATTTAACAGCTCTGAGATATGCAGAATGTCATTAGCTCTACATGTATATTTGAATAGCAGATCATTTTACAGTTATCAATCAATATTCTGAATAAATGATGCAGACTTTTTTTATGGTTCCCAATGTTTCATGAAGTTTGATGAAATAAGAGGGAAGAAGAGAGTTTAGCTTGACAGAATACTCTAAGAAAACTCTGGTTAGGTAATTTCAGAAGCATGATCAGTTCCATATGTTATTTCTGATCAAGCTAATGCTAACACTAGGTAAAACTCCCAACTCAGATTTCCCTGTAGTTTGATTAAGAGCAGGAGTTCCCTTACAGCTAAATATACATTTCTGTTTTATATCTGTGTTAAGGACCTGTGGCAGAAGCTGAACATGGTGCTTGTCCTTCTCTCTTTTGGCTCTGCTGCACAGTTTTGTGGTATGTATGGAAAGAAGAGGGAGGCTCAGAAATAGATAAAGTGGTACTAAATTCAGAGAAAAGAACAAGCTTTTTGGTGATGGGAAATGTTCCAGGTAGCAGAGAAGTAGGAGCTAGTGTGTGTATGAGGAAAGAGCAGGTGTCACATAGGAAGTAGGCAGGAAAACAGAGATATCTTTTCAGAAAAGATTTCTCCACTGTTTAGGGCAAATGTTGGTCACAGTATAAAGCAGTTACCTTCAGTGTCTGCCTGGTATTCAAGCTGTGGCTCTTCCCAAGCTGTATAATAATCACATCCATTATTGACTGTATCTATATCCATTCATAGTATAAAAGGACAAACTATTTTGCACACCCAAAAGTTAGTTAAAAGCTTGGCTAAGAAAAATTTGTTCTAATTATTTTCTCATAGGATTCCTTTACTAACCAATCCATCTGGCGGCCCTAATTTCCTACTAAGCTTGGGTAGCTACTGCTTTAGATTTGGTGATATGGATAACCATGCGTTAGTGGTTTAGGAAAATATGAGTGTTGAAAAGACTCCTTGCAGAAAAGAATCTAGAATCTATCTAAATAATTCCCAAAGTTTGGGACCCAGGACTCAAGGTAACAAGGCTGAGATATCTTGTATTACTCAGGTCTGCAAACAGGGGAGCAGGTTTGGATATGGCACTCCCTAGACCTCTGTCTTAAATATTCCATTATAAATGCCATTTAAACATAATTTACACCATATTTGTGTGGCTGTCCTATGTTACCTCAAAACAAGATTTTTACACAGCAAATGAAGTCCTGAATAGATTGTGTCAGGTTCATTGCATGTGTTTTATTAATGAAATGCTCAGATTCATCATTTTTATAAACTGTAATGGCTTTGGTCTTAGAAAGAGTCTGCTTGAATAAAATTCCACTTAGTAAAGATTTCTATGGTATTTCTTCTAGGTCTACTTAATACTAGCCATGTGGACTAGGAAGAAGATCTTGTAGATCTTCACATATACTCACATAGCCCTTGTTGCATTAGCAGAACAATGTTTTACATGTATGCTAAAAACATTAAGTAAAATACTTGCAGTATACATCAGGTCACCAAGATTACCAGTAGGCTCTATTTTGAGCTGTTTTCTTTTTCTTTTTTTTCCTCTTCTTTCTCTTTGTCTCCCTCTCTCTTGGGGTAGCAGTGCAGTTATGCAGGGCCATTGGAGGGCCCCAAAGGCGATGGGCATCATGGTAACATGCACTGCAAGCCTGACCTGCTGCAGGTACCGCGCAGAGTCCCATCTGGCCGCATGTTTTGGGCGGAGGAGTGGGGCTGGCTATGCATCTGCAGAGCGTGTCTCCACAGCCTGGGCAGTATGGCCTTCATGTCACACCGCTGTGCATTGTCTGTAGGTCTCTCGTTAAATAAAGTATCTGGCTGGAATGTGGGCCCTGAGGACCTTAAGATGACACTGCCCTTATTTGTGGTTAGATTTCACTTTGGGACTGGGCAAGGCATCCGGCGTCCACAGTGCCTGTGGCAGCAAGCTGTCTGATGAGCAGCAGGACCAATAAAACAGGATTTTCTATGGATCTTTGTCTCAAGGTTGAACTCCTGGGTGACTTCCCTCATATCCAGTCATGTACACTCACACAGCAGCTTCGGTAGAAGAATCAGATTCGGACTTTCATTTAGCCATATGTTTTCGTAAAACATAAAATCTTTACCTTTCTATAAAATGTGATTGAAAATGGCTGATAAATTAACATGTTATTAGGATAGGACCAACATGCACACAGAGTGATCACATGATTCTAGTTTTTTTGGAAATCCAGGGTAAGAATACCAAGTTTTTGGTGATCTGTTTACTGCTTTTCTGTTTTATCACTTAACATTTGATACAACCTCCCTTCAAACCAAGTTCAGTGCTGGACTAAGATTGCCTCATATTCACCTATAAGTCCATGGATACTGCCTAGTTTTAGAATTAATTTTTATATCTCTTACCAGAATTTCTCACCACTGTTTTTCTTTACTGGAGCATTGATGGGGGATTAAGTAATGGTTGATTTCATACCAAATTTCACATATCCTACCAACATCTGTATGCCTACCTATGCATTAAGATTCCAAAATATCTATGTTATGCAGCCTGGCTCCCCACTCAGTGCATAGATGAGTTTTAGGTGCCTGAGAAAAAGCTTACACTTTGCAGTATGGTGCGGAACTGAATTCCCTTCGGGCAACACTGATAAGCTGGCTGTGGCACTGAAATCCATACTGCTGAGCAAGTAAAGCCTCACAGCACCATAAGAAGGCTACATGGCCTTTGGGACAGCATGGCCATGCCCTCTGTGGGCGTTACTCCTCACAGCTAGCTCAGGTTTCTCCAGCATGGTACTGCATTGTGCCACTTGGGTATGCCTGAAGCATAAGATACAGAAAAGCCAGTGTGAGGAAGGGAATGCTAATGGAAAACGCTGAGGACAAGTGTTTACAGAGGGGCTGAGGCTCATTGCTGCTCTAGAAAGCAAAGCACTGTGTTAGAGCTTGTGGGGGCAGGGACAGTGCATGGGATGCCAAATGGGACTCAAGAGGACAGTGGGCTGAGTGAAGAGTGCTCTAAGCTGGGTGCTAGGAGAAGAGTGCACAAACACCAGTGCATTCCCTGCGGTAGGTGTTTCAACCCATTCCCTCATAAAGCCATTTCCTTGGATCTTTCTTTAAATGTGATGGGACAAAAAAAGCTCTGTTCCAGACTTAAGGGCCAAGTGGGATGCAAGCAACTATGTGCCTCTCTGGCTCACAGCCAAGATGCCAGGGGCTGGAGCACTTTTTGTACAGCCACTCCCCTGTCTGTTACCTTAGCTCTCAGATAGGTTACCCTGACTTTTTACTGTGTGGGGACCAGCTTCATGTGGTGCTGAGGATATCACCAGAGGCCTCCAGAGAACTGACTTGGGCATGTGCCAGATCAATCTCAGTTCTCAACCAGTTCTGAGGTCTCCACATGCCCCTCTCGGGGAGGAAATGTCAGACACTTGCTAGCACTACAAGACTATCAAACTTCAAATGCACCAGTTTGTGACAAATTCTGCTTTAGCAAGAAGCTGTTGGATCAAGATTGCCATTTTTTGTTCTATATGTGACATGAATGCCAAGGTTTAGGAGGCTGGCTGAGCTGTTACATCCAAGGCTAAGTGAGATTTTTCCTTGGGGTCCCAGGGCATAGTGTATACCTGACTAGCTTTACCGCCTTGGAGGTGTAGCTACTATTACTCCAAGCACTTGTTTGAAAGCAGCCCTGATTATGGGCAGATGACAGTAGGACCGGGGGAGAGGAAGGACAAAGAGACAGGGGAAAAAAACAAAAGATGTAGTGTAGCCAGCTAACTTGTTAGAACTGATTTTGCCTAGAGATGGATGAGTAAAACAAGGGAGAGTTGTGCAGTTCTCACTTGTAAATTGAGTATAATTCCTGAAAAGGTGTTTTCCTTTCCTGAAGAAAACCAATTAGTGCATTAGATTAATATGATACACATTAAAAAATCCCAGGGTAAAGATCCATATTTTGCTCTTTCCACTTTCTTGGCCTTAGTTTAATAACGATAGCATTAAAGCTGTGGCTAGTATTAGTTACTTGTGAAAATATGGCTTAAGCAGGCTGTATGGAGAATGCAACCTGCCCTCTCGTGGCTTACCTGAAAATTACCTGGTTGACACTCAAAAGCTGATTTTCTCACTTTTTTGAAAGTACAGTCTTGGCATAGCAACTAAGGAAAGTTTGTGTCCTCGGTGAAAGGAACAAGTGCAGGTAAACTTTATATGAAATTCTTTTAAAAAAAACAAAAAAAAACAAAAAAAGTTGAGCATATGCAAATACAAAGATTTTGATTTTAAAGGTTGTTTTTACAGGTTTTAATGTTCCATCCATCCCAAACTACAAAAAAAGCACATTTTTTATTGTTTGATGCAGGTATTAAAAATATCTACAATCTATTGTTGCATAAATTGTACTGCAGCTATTATAGCTGGTGGGGGGAGGTGAAGAAGGACTACTTTGTCACATAATTGGAGGCAAAGACTGCAAAGGCTCCTACAGACTTCTAAAATGAGGAAAATAATCCTGAAAACACATGATCCCCAATCTCCACAAAACCCTGGAGGCTCTGGGATTTTAGTCCTGAAAGTTGATCCAAAGCTTGACCTCGGCTCCTGGAGCTGGTCTGGGTAGGGATGCAGTGGTCGGGTCACCTCCCCAGCCTCATCCTGGCCAGGCGATGCTGAGCTCAGCACAGACAGCAAAAGGGGCAATGAGAGCAGTGTTCATCCATGACGGGGGCACTGGAGCCCTGGGACCACCTTTGCCTGTCGCTTTTTCCCTCTCGCCTTCATAACTGAATAATCACCCAGCACAATGAGGAAGGGTGAAGGACCAACACATCCAACCTCTGTGGTAGCTTTCTACTCAAGACACTTTGCCAGCAGATGGGAAGGGCAGCCATGAATTACTTCAAGCTGAGATGGGTGTAAGCATCACCATCCCCCCCTTTAAAATTATTCCTGTTGAATTGATGCCTCCTCCTAACAAAAGGCTCTGAGTGGCACAGGAGCATATAATATACAGCTCCATATGAGATGTTTAAGCTCTGGAGAGGGAGACGTGCTCAAAAACATCCCTTTCTCTGCCTTTTTATTAACTAGACCTTTGCAGCTTCCAGCTCTGCGTGTAGGGCTTTTTTGTGGATAATCCTTCTGAGGAGTTTAATTTTCTCTAGTCACTTGTTAATTGCTCTCTCAATTGACTGTACAGGAGCTGTGGGCAGCTAATGTTGGCTTTCTGAATCAGCCAGTGGGTCAGGTGCCTGATTTTTCAACTCTGTAGTATGCTGGCAGTGGCCACCTCATCTCTGTCAATCATGGCCTATGTTTTTGTGCAAATGATTATCAGGAAAATTCTCTGAAAGAATTAGTGAGAACCTGTATGTTGAATTGAATTCAGCCTCATTACTGGCTGTTTAGCTGAATGAAAATGAATCTGTTCTGATTCTGTCCCTGATATAGAAGAAGCAACATAGAGCAACCACATTTCATAACTGTTATTGTAAGAACTGAAATTGCAATGCCATTCCTGACTTTCTGCTTCTGTTGACTTTATGCTACTTTGCTTTTGGGACAGAAGTTGTGTGACTATGCTTCAAAGACTATCAGTTAAATTTGACCTGGCATTCAGGCTGATGGCAACTGGGAAGGAATCTAGTTACCCTAAAATATGCCCTTTGGCTCTTTATACAGTGAATGAAGCCTGTTAAGTGCCCCTCCACACATTTGCCTGGTGAGTGTCAGGTTAAGAACAAGGTTGTATCTGCGATGCTGCTCCACTTCAGAGTTCCTGAAGCTGAGACAGAGCTATGGGGAGATATTCATTAACCAGAACTCCTTTCTAAAATTTGTCTTTGCAGGTCTGGGTGGCCAGAAGAGATGGTAACAATGATGTTGTTCATCTTTTTATATAACAATTTCGTGGCTTACGCTTGCCCAGGAAGAAGAACATCAGAATGCCATCCCTTCTCATGAGGGAGCATCCACCTGAAAGTTCATG
The DNA here is from genome assembly GCF_003343035.1 of Apteryx rowi. Lineage (NCBI taxonomy): Eukaryota > Metazoa > Chordata > Aves > Apterygiformes > Apterygidae > Apteryx > Apteryx rowi. The sequence goes on along the minus strand of NW_020448408.1, from coordinate 674,140 downwards.
GACATCAAAAACTACCCCTACACTGCATTTCAAGCATTTCAAGTTAAGCCTGTGCACTTTCCACTGCATAGTATCAATCCAAAATCATGCTCAGATACTAGCCTGAGAGCCCTCCAAGGAAGAAGCCTGAGAAGAAGATGTGACCGTCGACCTACCACTTAATATGGCTCCAGTTATGCACCTAACTGTAGTGTCTGCAGGTCTGGTTCACTTTGCCTGGGCTGATCTTATTCACTGATCCTATCTGCACTCATGGTGATGTTACCATCACCATGTGTTCCTTCTTCAAAGGGCCTGGTCACGCTTGTGCATGGACAGATGGGATTTGCAGACAGCAAACTAAGCTGATAAATGGCATGATGAAAGTGAGAGACCTGGATTAAAGAGTTAGCTCAAAGAACACCTAGTATTGGACACACCAAACTATTCAGTAGAGAGGGAATGAGTGGTGAGATGTCTTCCACTGCATATGATCCCTCTCTGTTCTGCTCTCCTCCTTTCAATACCTTGCTGTCTCTGGCCTATTGGCAAACCATTGAACACTGGAGCAGCTTCCACGGGCAGGATGGAAAGCACTGCCTTACTGCAGTCATTGCCCTTGGCAGCACTTCTAAGAGAGGAGGGGCTGCATTGAGACAGGCACTTTATCTGCAGCTCAGGTCTAGTGTTTTAAATCCTTATCTCTGCCCTCAGGTTTTCTCACAGTGTAGCTTAAATAGCTCCTTATTCAGCACTGTGGATTCTGCATGTGGTGGGTCTCCTTCGGTTCCTGATTTTCTGTGCTTGTCTGTCTGTTTTGGTTATGATGAGTTGCATTAGAATAGATGCCTGGGAGTCAGGCACTCAAATCTTGAGTAATGGGGCCATAAAGTCCCTCTTGCAGCTTCCTTCACTTGGTGATTTTGTTGCTGTGCCCCAGGCTGCTTCCAGGCTTGTTTCCCATGTGATGTCTCTGAGYGTTTGGTCCCTCTGGTCTTTTAGCAGATTTTTTCATTTCAGCCTCAGAAGAAAGTTTTCTGAGGTTTCACTGTTTTTTGGTGTCTTTTGCTTGAAAGCATCTTTCAGCAGCTTCATTTTTATGTGGCAATGTTATTGCTCGAATACCTGTAACACATTTTCACAATTGGCTCCTCTGCTTGAGTTTACTGAAAAACTATTCAACACATTAAATGTTCAGAAGCTGCTGTTGTCAGGAATAAGGCTGATGACTGGCTTCCTTTGGGCTCGCTGCCACTGATTTCAGATACAGCCTGAAGTGCTTATTAAACCTTCTTCAGTTGGTTTGTTTTACACTTTAACCAGATAATTTCAGATGCTTGTGGGGCTTTTAACAGCACGTTCTTCCACTTTCCTTCATGTTTCTGTGTCCTGCTACCCCATGGTTGGTGACCACTCAGGCCTTGGGGGACCTGGCCAAAGAGCTGTTTCCTTCTGTGTTGGCTCTGGTTGGCTGCGCATGGCGAGATCATCAGGAGGTCTGGTGTGCCCAGCCCATACACATCAAATAAATATACTTACAGTCCTTAGGACCTGCATCAGTGGCTGGCACTCTTGCTCGGCATGCTATGCTCTCGCAGGTCTCCTTGGCATAGGTGTCTGGCAGAGGTATGAACAAATGGCTTCATTTAGGACAGCTCTAAGACTGTTCAGATTCGTGTTGCATCCCAAACCAGCTGCATCCATCCCCTCCTCCCCAATCTTGGAGACAGGAGCTTAGATGAGGTGTAGTAAGCCTGCTTCTTTTGTGGTTGTGTACCCCCTCTCTGTGCGCCCAACCCTGTGGATTCAGAATTCACCTCAGAGCTTTGAAAAATACACTGTGTGAAGGCAAAGCACAATCATTCCTCAGAAAAGAGAAAGCTGGATTTTTAACAGAAGGAAAAATCATCCTTTTATCCAGGCCAGATACATTCTTCCCCACCCCCTTTTCCTTTCCCTCCACCTCTTTCTATGCATAATCTTAGGGTAAATGTCATGATTTTGCAAAAACAATGAATGGATTTTTTTTAAATGTAGAATTCATCATTGTTTTTAAGTACAACATCCTAGCTAAAAAAAATCTGAGCAGGGACATGGCACAGAGAGAAGGAGATGACAGAGCTCAGTGTTCATTTGCACCATGTCTGTCTGCTGGTAAGAAGGAAGTGTACCCTGGTGGCTGGGCTAGGATAGAAGAACAGAAAGAGTAAAGGTATATTTCTATTTAAAACTGAAAAGCAGCTTCCTGGGAGGAAAAAAAATGGTACCTTTCATTTTAGTCTTGCCTGTATATACCACTTCTTAGCCTGGTCTTGGGATTGACTATTCATGCTTTTTTTTGATGTATACTTATTTGTGTTATTCAGACAGATGAATCTGCTAACTTTCAGTCAATCAGTCAAAACAGCCTGTCTCATGCTCATTTTTGCCTCAGTTGCTGTCAGTCATTTGATATCAGTACAGTTCCTATCTAGAAAGTACATCTCTAACAGCATCACACAAACTTGCTCCCTCTCCTTTTCTCTAATATTCCACAGTTTATTTCATATAGCAGCAAAATAAGGGCAAGTTTTACAGAGCAAAATCAATGGGAATGGAAATCTATTAAACAACAACAACAAAAAACTGCTTGGAATATTGTCTGACAAGCTACCATAAATTCAGTTTGCAGACAGGGAACGACAGGCTTGTTTCTTCCCACATTTCAAGGAGTATGTAGCAGAGCAGCTTTCACTAGAATAGGAATCTCTCAATTTTTTATTGTGGTTGTTGCGTGGCTAAGGATACTTGAAATCGTCTTAGGGAGAGGCCCTGGAACATTTCAACATTTCAGGGTACTGTAGCTGTATGTACACCAACAATTACTGAATGGGGAAACAGTCTTCTGTGCACCACAGCAGTCGGGGAAAGAAAAAAGCCTGTCAGTTTCCAGTGTGTTCCCATGGCAGTGCAGGATTGTCACAGCTGTATGTTTTCTGTTGGGAGGTGCCCAACGATTTCATCTCTGTCAGTTCCCCCTCCAGCCTCCCTCCTCTTCCACATTGCTTGCCTTTTCCCTTTTTGTTCTCCCTGTCTTGCTTTACAAATGTATCTGTTTCACTCTCTTCTAGCTTATTTATTAATATTTTACAATATCTTCTCTTCTGACTTCTTCACATCTACAGTGGGAGAAGGCAGACTGAGAAGTAAGACAAACTGTATTTTTAGAAAACACTGTAAAATATGCAGTACAAACAATTGTCCTGCATGTTAACCATTTGTATGTATTCTCTGTTGTTTTTAGACTAGTCAAGGTTATAGTTAAAAGGTGAAAGTTTTTAATATCTAATGAAGAGTTTGTGAGGAGTTTCTATATTTGTATTAATTTTATTGATTTGTATTTGTTAATTTTTGTGCCAAAAATGAATAAATAGATAACTGAAGAAAACCATTAACCAAGAAAAAAGCCAAGGAAGAGAAATTTCATCCCCCAAAAACATAACCAAAAGAACTTGGCATGTCAATCTGTTTCACTTTAAGGACATTTTCTTGATAGCTCCAAATCTTCCTCTTAATTCTATTACTGCACGACTTCTGGACTTTTTCCTTTTCCCTCTCCCCTCTCTCTTATACTCACTGTCTCATCAAACAATTTATTTGTGGTAATTACAAACATCAAAGCTAGATTGCTTCAGTGAGCTAGTTCCTTCTTCAAGCTCCTCATATTTTAAATCATTTCTCATAGCCCCATCCCCAGAGTGCTGTGCCTGTGTGTGCTGCCCAGCCCTGTGTACCAGTCTCATCCGGGTGAAGCTGAACTCAGAAGTGAACATGACGGATGAGGTGTAGCTGTATAAAAGTGGGCTCCTAACTCCCTGAATATAATACAATATCATTCTTCATGCAGACCCAAATTCCAATGGAATTTTTTTGGAGTTCGCATCATACTGCAAACACTTGACACCTGTTCATTTTTATATCAGCTTGGCAGCCTTATCTGATAGCTCTCTGGTATGTCTGAGCTTAACAATGCATCAGAAAATGTCTTGTTAAGCCACAGTTTCTCCTGGACAAGTGAGAACAGAACTGGATTTATTAACGTTTGCCTTCATTTCAGAAATCGTTCTGTACTACCCATACATTCAAGTGAATGGATGTGCATTTTGGAGGTATACTATTGAGTGTAATATCATATTTGTATTAAAACAATAGCATGCTAATAAATTTAGTAAAATCCCCAGGATTTAGTATATTGATATCATTTCAGTGGTAAAAGCTGGTTTTCAAGTATCATCTCTAAGAGGTAAAGAGCAGACCAGAACCTTTATTCTCCATTCAATTAAAAACATCTGTTGTTTTCAAACAGTTAGCTAATTCTGTTTTCAGTTTTTTGAAATGCTTTCTCACATTTCATTCTCCTTGAATTTTATTTGCATGATGATGAGTCAAAAATATCATAACAGACTTGCAATCTTTCATACAATCATGAAATGAATAACAGAAATCTGGCAGAGAAAATTGTCTTCATAGTATTTCTAGACTAAAGAGGTTCAGGAGTGTTAGAATAGGCAGCTACATTTTGGACACTTAACTGAATCAAATCTCTAGCAATTCACATTTTCATTCTGTTCCAGCAGGATTTAAAGCAAGGCATTGTTAATTAATAGAACCTTGTGAAAGGTGCAAAAAAGAATAATAATTAATAGGAGTTATTGATTCTCAAATTTTCCATGATTCACAGAAGAATCTTTCCACTATTGCAGTTAATGTCTCTTCAGGCAAGCAGCAGGATTTTAAACTGATGCTTCTACTAAGCTGTTCTCCAATAAACAATTGTTTTTTCCTCCTTGTAGAGCATGAATCATGCACAGAAAGGTTTGCCTTGCTTTAATAAAACAAAGAATACTGCAAAATTATTAGAACCTGGAATTTTCAGAGCATGAAAACTGAAAAAATGCTCTTTTTTTTGTTTGAAAACTCAGGTTCATGCCTAGAATGGGGAGCACAAGGATCAGGTCTAATCAAGCGAGTGCATTTGCAATCCAGCTCAAATGATTCTTTCACTATTACTGTCTCTCTAAAGTCAATGACAGACCCCCACAGGGTAGTTCACTTTATCTATCTTAGATGCACAGTGTGGGTACCCATAGTTGGGCAATATATGCCCTTTGAGAAGGCTGGTAGTGCCAGGTACTGTCTCCAGCCCCTGTCCCAGGAAGACATGGGTTTCCCACTGCTCTGCAGCAGATCTGCCAGCTACGTACAGACATTGGGAGCACAACAGAAGCCTTGATTAAATGAGCCCCCCAAAGGTGTCTAGTGCCTTTTGAAATACCTTAAAAATCCTGGATGAATGTGTGGAACTACAGGGTGTAAACATATGATGTACAACACGTTCAGCAGGCAACTGAATTGAGCCCTACAGTATCCAAAATGGCACTACATGCCTCTATTTAGACAACTATATCCCATCCCATCATGAGGTTCAGTTCACCTAAATCCAGGTGTGTACCGGGTAAGAGTGGCATTCAACTCACCCAAATTTAGGAAACTGATTCTGCTGCCTTGCCATAGGCATCTTAGTTGCATGTAAGATTCTCGAAACCATCCTGCCTAACGTCCAGCTGCCAACCCAGAAGTGTGCAGGTCTTCTGTAGGTCCTGTGTTACATCTGATGGCACTGTGCAGATGTGACACATATCAGATGGCACCAGACACCAATATGTAGGCAACTGAACAAAGCCCTTAAACTTAGAGACGAATCAACAGGACAATTTTAAGGTGGCTGTATCTATAGTTTAAAGACTTAGTATTAGATCTTAGAGTCCATTGCAGTAATTAGAAAGGGTCAAATAAATTAAAATGAAGAAACAAACCCCTCTTTGGGCCAAATCCCCCATTTCTTAAGGAACAAGATTGATTTACATTCTAAGACTTCCTATATCATAGATACTCTTGTGTAGAAAGATGGTGTTTATGATTATTCAACAGATGGAATAACATGCCACCATTACATGAGCTCTCAATCTAGCTGACTCAGAATTAACAAGCAAGTGAAAATTACAATTGTGAGTGTCATTTAAAAAACTATTTTACATGTAGTCCCAGAGAGCTCTCATCTTTTGGAAGAGAAAAATTGAATAAATAAGTATTGCCTGAAATTTCATCCTCAGTTGTCATGACTTTTGACACTTCCACAAGGTTGTTCAGCTCTCTGATAGATTTTAGAGGAACATCCTTTACACATAAATATAACTGAAAAGGAATGATGTAGAATGAACTCCTCATGAATTATTTTAGATTCATCTTACCTTGTGACAGTAGCTGGCAATCATGGGATTAACATTGCTGGCCTGTAGAGAGCACATTTCATTTTACAGCTAAGAAACCACAAGACACAAAGTATGTACTTACTTCAGATATTTATTGTAGTCCATCAGAGAATACCAAATCCCTGTTTTCAAACCACCAATGTACATTGCCTTCATGGTGTGCGTGAAGGGTGATAAGGCTAAATGAGAAGAACTGATGAACAAGGATAGATTTGTTTAACACACCTTGGATAAAAATGAATTGGACAATTTTAAGTCAGAGCAGTTATAGTTTTATTCTTTATATGGTAAAGCAATCTAACAAAACCAATACCATAAAAATAACTAGAATGAATAAGGCATGTCAAAGTCTTCACTGAGGTGTCAAGTATATATACATACAGTACTGATTATATTAGCAACAGTGTAAAAGATTGCCCCACACTTTATTACTATTGTAATTATGAACTAATAAAGTAAGTGTCATCAGTGTTGTTTGATAGGTAGACACTGAGGCTACAAGCGCAAAATTTAAATGGTTAGTATCAAACTTGTTGGATATGCTTCTCCTCATACTGGAGTCAATGGCAAACTCTCACTAGCTTCAATGGAAGGAGGGCCAGAGACGTTGGGGAAGGCATTTCTGATCCTCCATTGCATAGTCCTCACACAGCTGAAATTATGTTGTCCATGTTACTGTCACACTTTTAAACTTTGGGTTGAAAGGAGAAGTCATATTACAGAGTCGTTATCCATAAATCATGGGGATAGTTACCTCACCAAAAATGACTACTACTGATCACATATCTTCAATACTTAATTCAGTATTAATGGACTACGTACAGACCATCTAATATGGCATTGTGCATGTCTGTAAAGGTTTCTAAGCTGGAGATTGTTATGAATCATTCACAACACTTATTATACTGTGAGGCCATACCAAGGCTTCTCTGTACTGTCAACAGAGAGAAGTTGGCGCAATATGTAATTTATGTTCCTACAGCAGGTGGACAGAATATGTTTCCTTATATCTGTCTGATGAGTGTATAGGCAGTCAAGATCTCATGGCATTAGGTAGTAGATAATTTGACTTGCTCATTGCTCTCTTGACACTGTATGCCACAGTAGTAGCTGCAACTGGATACCTATAGTAGATGGTCTGCATATGACTTTGTGTGACTTTCCTGACGAGCAATCAGATCTTTTTAGGTGAGATATTGCTATGGAAACTTAGTTAATCAAGGATTCTATTTTTTAATGCTTTACCAGTCCAATTATGGCAAGATTAATACATAGTCTAATAAATCTTCTTGTTCAACTGAGGAAAGTCTCTCTGTTTCTCACAGTAAAGACAACTGGAAACAATGTGTTTTCTGATATTTTTAACAAAGTGTTTTTGTGGAGATAAACTGACAGTCACAGAGTTTTCTTTGATTTTGAGAAGAATATCCTTAATGTCTAATAATCAGAATTAAACTTCCATGTAATGATCAGAATTTTATGTAATGCTGTCTTAACAAAAGCAAAGCTTTGGCTAGTAATAGTGACAATCAATTAGACTTTACAACAAGCCATTGCAAATTTAAAATATGCAGATTAATAAACAGTAGAATAACACTATGAGAGAAATAACTTGCCTTACACTGTTGTCAATGAAAATGCGTATTCATTAATATATGTATACAATGAAGCAGGGAAACTAACAAGGTACAATCTGTCTGAAAAGCATTATGTGGATAACGTTTGCAGGCAAAAGGTAAGGCAAATAAAATTAATCTTTAAGAATGCTAGTTATTGTCTCAGTCTGTTGCTGAATATTATAATCCTACTCTAACTCTCAAATGTGTTGTAAGCACTAAAAAGTTTTTTTTTTCAATAGGCAGCAAAAGAAAGTATTGATTTAGAAAATAAAATGTATGGCCTTTATCAAATGCCTTTGTCTAGTAACACAATATTGTACCAGGCAAAATTACCTCGGTAGAGCAGCAAGATCTTCTAATGCCTATATTTTAGGGAGATGCAGTTACAAAATATGAGTTTAATAGGAGGTCATTCATTATCTGGTAGTAATTTCAAGGTACATGAAAGAAGCAGGTGCAGCACTACAAATACATATATATATATATATATATATATGTAAATGACTGTTAATACAACCCTTCCAAAAAAATATCCCTGCAGTCAAACTTTTCTTACTAATGGACAGGAACACAGCAGTTTATAGTCTGGCTGTTCTATGATTTCCAAATATCATCTTTAATATCCTTGACATGACAAATCATGGAAGAAGCAAGCTTAAGTAACACAGAATTCCATCTAAGCCTTGAGGGAAGAAATGTTATTTACATTACTGAACACTGCTCTGTGAAAACCACATTGACTGTTGTGCCCTGGACTTAGTAAAGACTCATGGGTAAATGGAAAAGCAATGGGCCAAACAGAACCATCTGAGATTGTCTTGAAAATGTCAAAAACTTCCCTTCTTTCTATCCACAGGGGATTCTGAATGCATTTCTACTAATCAAAACTCCGTGGAGCAAAGTGTTGGGGAAGAATGTGATGAAAAGATCCAGTAGCTGCAGAGGTAATCCATTGTGTATTGTTGCGTCGTGTAGTTCTTGGATGATGGACAGTGGCAGTATGATTATAAATCTGTAATTCAGTTAAGGGGTGCCAAATGATGCTGTTAGAAATGAGACACACTCTCCTGTGTATTATGAATTTCATCTTAAAAAAACAAAAACAGGATGAGAGTTCTGATCAGTATTTTACCCTCTTCACTTCTGAAGGATATATTTTCATAAATATAGAAAAGTCATCATTTAGTAATTATGGTAGCCTGAAAGTGGGAAGGAGGCAGGGGTCCTGAAAGACTTGGTGAGCTTTTAAAGGTTTTTTTCATGTTCAGATCAAGAGCAAGAAATAACCAAATTCATAACAGCAAAGCCCCAAAATTCTAAGAACGAGATACCATCCAGGTTGCTGTTTTTATCTGTATAGTCCTCTTTTTTTATATTTTCCTTAGTAGCATTAGCAGATATTGCCAAATAATATCTGAAGACTCACCCTTTCCCACAGTTATTTCAGAAAATTGCAATAACATTTATAGAGACCCAAGTTATAATCATCTCTAAAGCAGAAGTCCCAGCCTGGGATTCTGCTGTTCAGGGCTGTGTCAAGTATTGTAGTAAATGGAGTCCTTCCAATACAACGATCCTTATATAGTGCACGCACTTGAAATTTACTGGCTTGTGGCTGTACATATGTAGACATCTGTGCGTGTGTATGTGTAAATAAATGTGTGTATAGGGAGAGATGTGCATGCTCACATATACTACACACGTGTGCCATTCTCAGAAATACGAAAAGGAAAATAGCGTGAGAGCAGGAGACTTAGAAAGTCGGAAGCAGAATGTTTTACAGCTCAGACTTCTGGTCTCTGCTGCATGTTAAGTCCCAACCCCTAAACAGTAGGGTAGGGGAAAGAAAAAGGATTTCCTCATTATGGAGTCCCAAGAGATGGCAGGAGGTACAGAGGAAGTTGCACTTAGTTATTTTCAGGTTTTTGAAGTGATTTTATGTCATAACAATCAGCTATTTTGAATGAGGTGTATTAGAGGTTTGTCAGTATTATCTAGTGAATATTAGCCTTCTTTCTCTACTGACCTCTTAGAAAATATGTATTTTCCTTTCATTGAAGCAGAAAGGGCTGAGTTTGACAATGACTAAGTGCATTAATGGTTAAACCTGAAGGGTATCTTTATCGCAGTTCTCACTCTTGAGGCACTATATTAATCTCCTTTCTGTCCTTCAGTGTTGGTACCTTACTCTTTGCTAACTCTCTGAGCTGGCCTGAGCCCTGTGCACTGCTTTCACCAGCCTGTGAAAGGCATCTGGGGTTTCAGAAGAGATCGTTTTGAGCCCCATCCCCTTGTGCATACGGGGTTGAAGGCAGATGTGTTTCACATTCACAGCTAGGAAAGTTGACAGATTCAGATGTCTTATAAAGACTGTAGACCTAACAGCATTACACAAAATTCATAACAACCAGCACAGATTGAGCTGTACATCTAATTACGTCAGGGCTGATTTGGCCAAGAAACGAAGGAGTCATTATACCATGACTTTCCCACACTCCCTCTTGACTCCTCACTACAGCAATGGCATGAAGACGAAATGCCACTGTGTTGACAAGGAGCAGGACAGGAAAGAGTCTGGGCTAAGCCTGGATCCCCCAGTCTCACCACTGGCATCTAACTACAGGCACTTAAGTGAGGTGCCTAGATTACAGGCCTTGTCATCCCAGGCTGTCTGCGTAAGGAAGAAAAATAGGCCCCTTCCCGAGGGCAGTCCAGATTTGGCAGTGCCTATTTCTTCTGAGTACCTACAGAGACTGAGGAAGACCTCCCTGCTGAGCAAGGTGCTCACTGACGTGTCTAGTGCTAGGTGGGATGACTCTAGGCCCTAAGACACAGTTGGTTTTCATGAAGACAAACGGGGTGAAAGGTTAAGGAGTCAGCAGGAGAGGATTTCAAGCCTGAGAGAACTTAGGGATGGCCTGTCAGGTAGGTCTCAGTGCTTTCGGCACCATCACCTCTTCTCACTTCCAAGCTCTAAGCGTAAGCTGGACTGAAAGTGCATTTACAGCTAACAAAGCAGAGCTTCCATAGTCCATCTATTGTAGTTAGGAATCATAAGGCTGTGTATAATTGCAGTGGAAAGGAAAGTTTAGCGTTGCATCCAAAGTAATTATTATAAAAGGCTATATACAGAAACAAATTCAATTGCATTAGCCCTACAGAAAGTGATTTAAGGCATTTTACACAAAAAATATTGGGATCTGTGAAACCTATTTCAGGAATGTATCAAAACAATTTTATATATTTTTCTATTTCTCTCCACGGTACATTACTTTTCTGAAGTTATAAAGCCATAAAGAATCTTTTCCTTAAAAGTTCAGACTCTGCCTTGCTACACTGCTATGCCTATATACACTGCTATACACTGCTAAATAGAGTATTTAGAGATGGGAGACTATTTTTTTAATTTTTATTTTGATTGGAATTCTCCCAAAACTGAAGCTGCATCATTTAGTTTCAGGTATGATCTATAAACAAGACCTGTTGTCTTCTTTGTCTCAGAATAGGCTGGAATGTTAAAACTGGTTCTCTAGAACAGCAGGTTTAATAAGATTTTTTCAACCCAACCCTATTTCTGTTATTTCTGATCTAACCTTGACTTGCAACCAAACATCTCCCCTATCAATTCACATTTACCTATGTTAAATACTAATATAGAAATACAGCATCAAAACTGCAGCTAACAATTTGCATGCTTTCAAGCAATGTTCATATGTCTAGAGTCGTAAAAGTTTAACAAGCAAATATAAATGTCAGTTGATACCCAGATCAAGACATCTGACCTCCTTAAGCAACACACTTTCTTTGAATTTGCTAAATGCAACAAAGCTGCTAGTGAATATTAAGTGATATTGCTTACCAACAAAACAAAGTAATCTGGGAGAAGTCTGTATATAAATGTCCATCACTTTATGCAGTCTGATATCCCTAAACATCAGAATGCAAAGTCTTCATTTGTATATTTGTGTTCAGATTAGACAAAAGTTGGAAAGAAGCTTCAGAGTGCTTTGAAGGTGAAAGTGATCCCTTCTCTCCCAGTATGTGCACATATGCACACATTATTTAGAAAATATTCTTGCAGCCTCAAACTCAACTAATAGCATAAAGCTAAGATCTGAACTTCTCAAACTTCTCTTTGGACAGATTTTTAAGAGTGTTCATCACTCAGTAGCTCATATGAGCAGACTAAGATCAGCTGACTATTAAAATTTGTCTGCTTTATCTAAAGACTGAAACAGTTCATCTATAATTACACTGCATGCATACAATGTAGTATATGCATAGGTAATGTGAAAGTAAATGAAATGAAGACCAGAATGTCAAAATAAAAGGAAAAAAAATCCAACCCCAAACCTCAAAACAACCAAAACAAGAACTGATATGAAATGTTTACTGATGTTATTATCTGATGAGTTAATCTTACTATAGAAAATTCTCAAAATCCCTCAAAATCCCTCACAAATTCTCAAAATGCCTCACAAAATTCTTTGCCATTGGCTTTGCTGATTTATCAGCACAACAGAAAATAATAAAACTCAAACCGTATGCTGTAGCCACAAGGAAGAAACAAAATTTTGACACCATGGAATGAGTGAGTCAAAATGTAGTCTCTGAGCTCTAATAATGCATTAGATTGAAGAACAGTCAGCATGATTTACGACAGACGGTCAAGAATATACACAAAGAAGTATATGTTTAGAATAGAGAATAAAGGCTAAAGGTAGGGCCTGATAAAGCCTGACAAAACAAAAATAAGTGGATCAAATCTCTTTGTTGTTATATCCTCTGAAAAAAGAAGCAYGGTGTGGGTTTCCACAGACATAGAGCTCTTGGGAAGGGAGACAGAAAGTCTAGTCAGCTTGAAGTGACTGAAAAGACTGTTCAGCCTAGAGAAGAGCATGGTCATGGGGACATGGGTGACTCAAAGACAGACAGGATGTGTGGCATGTGGGAGGAGCAGAGGCAGATAGGAAGTTTTAGTCAGAAATGTTTACCATCAGAAAAGATCAATTGTCAAAAAGGATCTTTTTGCTGGAATGCACTAGCTTTGATGAAACATTCATTTTGAAAGATTTTTCAGACCCAGGATGGTACTTTGAGGTGAAGAGCGAGAGCAGGAGAGGGAAGAAACACCACTGTTCACCTAGAATGTGCTGCTTGGGGTGTTTAGTGGAACATGGAAGGCTCGATTCTCTGCTAAACCTTGGTTCAACAATGGGAACTTGTGTTTTCCCCTAGCCCGTGTGAACGACCTCTTCAGGCTTAACAAGAAAACCCACTAGATGCACAGTGGAGATGAGTCATTCTTTAAGAAAGATGATGGGATTTTGTGTTTAAATAATGCATATTTTTAAGAATAAGGACTATTGATGCATTCTGAGAGTTCTGTTTCGTATAGTAAGTTCTTTCTCATGTGTTGAAAGATACAGAATCAAACAAAGCACCTGGGAAAGAAGAAGAGAGAGAGACCTTGCAGCAGACTACAAAATATCACTGACTTGTGAAGCAGTATTTGGGTCTTTGCTATATGCATGAGTGGATGGGTATAACTAGATTACACAAAAAAAAAATAACAAGGACAATAGATAAGATGGAAGACCTGGAGAGCAGTGAGGAGCACTAGCTGTCCATCAGGTATTTTGCAATCCCATTCATTGTAAATCTGTTATCATCATAAATCTGCTAGGTTTCCCTAGGAAATCATTGCTTCTCTTGCTCATTGCTCAGTTGTCTCTCTAACCATCTTGGAAGAACAAACACTACTGTCTGCAGACAGTATTCACACTCCCAGAAGGATCTTGGTTTCAGAGGATCTGAGTGGGAGCTCAGCAAAGCTCAGAAGAGGTATAAAGGAAGCTCCACGAGTGAAGCAGCATAACTGTCTAAATGACTAGCCTTTAATTTTACAGAAGGAAGATTTCCTTCCATCTTCCCTGCCACTCAGAACTAAAAGCTGTACAGAATCACAGAATCACAGAATCGCTGAGGTTGGAAGGGACCTCTGGAGATCAACTAGTCCAACCCCCCCCTGCTCAAGAAGGGTCACCTAGAACACATTTCCAAGGATTGTGTCCAGGCAGGTTTTGAATATCTCCGGAGAAGGAGACTCCACAACCTCTCTGGGCAACCTGTTCCAGTGCTCTGTCACCCTCACAGTGAAAAACTATATCCTCGTGTTCAGATGGAACTTCCTGTGTTTCAGTTTGTGCCCGTTGCCTTGCGTCCTTTAGCTTGGCACCGCTGAAAAGAGTCTGGTCCCATCCTCTCAACACCCTCCCTTCAGATACTTGTACACGTTGATAAGATCCCCCCTCAGCCTTCTCTTCTCCAGGCTAAACAGGCCCAGCTCTGTCAGTCTTTCCTCATARGAGAGATGTTCCGGTCCCCTGATCATCTTTGTAGCCCTTCGCTGGACTTCCTCCAGTAGTGCCACATCCCTCTTGTACTGGGGAGCCCAGAACTGGACAAGCACTTCAGATGTGGCCTCACCAGGGCTGAGTAGAGGGGGAGAATCACCTCCCTCGACCTGCTGGCAACACTCTTCCTGATGCACCCCAGGATACCATTGGCCTTCTTGGCCACAAGGGCACATTGCTGCCTCATGCTTAAGTACACTTCACTATTTTTTCAAGAATGGAAATCGTACTGATTACTAATTTAGAGGATATAGATTTGTCTTCCATGGAAATTTTGCTTTCAAAGGTCTCCAGAGATACTGACAGATGATACTATATCTGAGAGAATAGATGATATTATATACTTCTTTTTTGTTAGTGATGAACAGATACTCCCTTTCCCTCATCCTTCCCAAGCAAAAGGACAACTTCCTTTGGTAATGTAGCTGGTTTTAGTATGCTAAACAAACTACATCACTGGATGATGCCTATTGCTTAAAGCATAAAGGCTTATGGATTTCCTGCTGCCAGAATAAAGGAGGATACACAAGAAGAAAAATCATATCCAGTGTATCATGAGACAAAAGCCCTTCATGCATATTAGACTGTAAATATCAATGCAACATGATTAGAAATAAGCTGAAATGAGAGCTGATCCATTTTTTTGAAATGGTTTGACTTCAATGGACTTTAGCCAGTAGACTTTCAGCCACTGACAAACCAATGTGACTTGCTTCAACTTCTGGGCAGCCCAGAGTCCACAGCTTTGGGGAAGCCAGTCAGGACGACTGCGACTGCTTTGTAGTACAGTTTGGAAATTTGCAGGTGACATTACTTGCAGTAATGTCATCTTTCTTATGGAGAATGTTGCTGCTTTATTTTCACTCGGAATCAGAAAGAAATCAAATATGAACAACTTCCAGAGGAAAGAGCTTATCGTTCTCTGCACGACTATAATCAAAATCATTGTTGCATTGAAGTTAATGACAAAGCTCTCCTTTACTTCAATGGGGATGGGATCCACATAGGTGCAAAGCACAAGGTTGTTATACAGTCATATGCAATGCACAATCAGAATTGTAAGCTATGTAGTCAGTTTAGTAGAAAAAGTAGTAAGTACAATAAGTGAACAATTCACTTCACACTGGCGAATTATCCTCTAGTGACTGTTTAGATATATTGGTCAGAACATTTGAATAGGACAGATCGTTAAAAATGTTCTGACTGAATTACTCCAAGATCATCTCTCCTTCCTATTGCTAAAAATTTATTTTAAAATCGATTTCAAAGTTCTCGATTAGGTCTCCTGCTGTTTAATAATGAGAAAATGGTTAATAGTGTATTGTTTATCTTTTATTTACCCCATTACCATGCTGCTACAATCTTTATCATTGTTTTTTTTTTTCAAAAAAGGGGCATAATTACACATGTTAATACAATCATCACAGTCTGTGTGAATAGCTGGAACAGAAACATTGCTCCATTCAGTGCATTGCCTTCTCTAATTTCCTTGGAAGTATGCATTGCTGTCTATTGCATTTTGACAACATATTCTCAACCCTATAGCTAAGCCTTAGCCTTTGCCTTTTCAATTTGCCTTTGAAATTAGGGATTTTGCAATTCTATGTGATATTCTGTCTATTGTTGTTGATGCTATTCATCCTCATCCAGCAGGTTTGAAAATTTGTTGGTGAACATAATAAATACCAGCTTTGTAGTTTTTGAAATGTGGATTTCTTCTTAATATCTGAAGTCTGTCCAGGCATTTGTTTCTGTAATGAAATCTGTAGGAACCTGATTTTCCCAGTAGAATCATTCTACAATTTTCTGTATTCAGTTTTAATGGATTATCTTTGGAAGTAAATTAAAAAAAAAAAAAACTCACAACAATGCTGTAATTTATTTTTCATGTTAAAACAATAAAAAAGTGTCAGTGAATAGGTATAGTTACATTTGATGATGATTTAGGGTCAGTTATTAAACTGAAGACTACTGCTGCTTGTTGAGACTCTGCATGTGTATGCCACTTTCCAAGAACAGCTCTAACTCAGCCATATTGCATGGAAGCAGATGAAACTGGTTCACACAGCTGTGGGAATGTACAGCTGGAGTGATCCCTCCTAAAAATCACACAGAGCTACGACGATTTTTGTCACTGAGACTCAGATTTCAGAAGCCTTATGGGGGCAGAGCTTTGTGATGGTTGCCACGTGTGTGTCTGAAGCGACTGGGATATATCAGTTTTTACTAGAACCCCATGCAAGTTCTTCTGTTGTTCCCCTGTAGCAGACACACTCTGCCCACACTCTACCCTCTCTTTCAGCTTCTTTCTGTTTGTCTTCTCGGAAATCACTAAGATGCTTAAGATGCAACCAGAGTTCAGGTAGTCTGTACTGTGGTTACCACAGGTTGTACTGAGCCATCAGTAGAAAAAACTGCAATATATTGGACACTTGTGGATAACTTGTGGATAAGGCAAAATAAACTTAGTTAAAGGTAAAATGATAAACCTCATAGGATCCTACAGCACTGATTGCGTTATTCATTGCACCTAATTTTTTTAAAGACTCTTCACTTTAAAAGAGCATAAAACAGTAAGAACTTCACACATAGCATATTGCACAGCATAAAGGGGTTATGTAATCCAAGGACTCTGCCTTAGAGCTTATGCTCTCTTTTCTGAACAAGTAATTGTCTTCTTTTTCATCTCTTATTTTATCAGCCATTAACAGAAGAGAAATATTTAAACTGTGGCACACATATAAGTTACCTTAGAAGAAGAGTTATTAGATCTAAAGGAGGTGCAAATAGAAGCACTGGAAATGATGTAGCTTCTCGCATTTATGAACACAAATGTTCTTTCTTTTCTTTCTTTCATTCCCGATTTCATTTGCTCTACAGATTTAATAGCTCTGTTAATCTTTGAAAAATGCAATGTGTGAAGAGAGTATTCAACCTTTAAGTACTATTAAAGAAATGTATGCTTACTACCTCATGCAAAGGGATCTCCATCTCCTGACAAAACATCACTGTGCATAGTAGGAAAATAAGGAGACAAATAATATAGTAGGAAAATAAGGAGGGAAATAATATGGAAGACACGAATTTCTGACAGCACTCCCAAGAGACAATCACATTTCAGCAGAGGTTAGTTCGGTTTGTTGTTTCACCGACAGTTTTTAAGTTCCAGTTCAAGCAGAGCAGGGCCCCTCCTGCAAGCTCCTTGCTAGGACATCCCCCCAAGTGAGAAGAGCCTTCAGAAGCCTTCTTTTTCTTAGGCAACCTCTTACTCTTTGCCCATGGGCATCTACAAATAGCTGAGAGCACACTGGGCATCTGCTTCGGTTGCACCAGCTGAGAACAGTCATCAGATCACCTTAACCTAGGCCAAGACTAGTTCAAAGACGGTGGGAGTCATGAGCTGTTCCCTTCTGCTTAACCAGTGCGGAGCAGGTACAACAGGGGACCTGCCTTGGAGGGTTTGGATTTCATTACCTGTCAGTAAGCTTGCAGCACCAGAAGAAGCAGGTGGAAATAGTATCAGTTACCAATGAATAAATGCCTAATGGGAAAAAACACTGTGACACAACCTGTCCCGCAACAAGGTTGCTGAAGTGGAATAGTGAAAATAGGGTGTGTGTACACGGATAACAAGAGATGGACTAGGAGAGAGTTTAAAGGGCTCTCCTTACAGCAAATAGCATATGCGGCTCTGGAAAAAAATTCAAAGAAAAGATCCTCTGCCTGGTACCTGTTGTACCAGGGCCAGCCAAGAGCACTCGTGAGAATTGGCCTAAACACTACTGTTTAGCTGCCTGGAGACATGAAATGCTGAATCATGAAAGCTGCTCTCGAGTGAACCATTACAACAGCAGGCTAAGGCCTACGTATGAAAAGTATGACCTGAACCTCTAGCCTGCAACTCCCGTACACAAGGCCGGGCCAAAAAGAATAATAGATCATTCTACTTTGAAGTAAACCAACAAACGGGGAAAAAAAGAATGGAATACAGGCGGCTCAAAACCTATGTTGTTTACTATTAGACATAATATGTTGACAGTTTGTAAATACTTTTTGGTAAAAGTGGTTAAGTATACTTTATCCTAATGTGCTCTGTGTTTTCTACTTTAATTTAATGCCTAAATTGATAGCTAATTATAATTTGAAAGGAAAAAGAGATTGCAGTGGATGTGATCTACCTGCTCTGTTGTTAAATTGTAATGTGATCAGTTGGCTTTACAGTGTTTTCATGTGTTGTCTATACCAATTCCAGAATTCCCATAAGAATCAGGAAATAAACTTCTAGCAAATCATTTCAATACCACATGGAATTGTCACAGAAGCCCTTTGACTGTGGCTGGCGGAAGAGGGACAGTTTTGCTGTCTAACTAATTGCTGACACTCATTTGTCCAGGATTTAAAATAGCGTCTGTTCTCAGGTCTTACAACCAAATGCAAATCAGGGAAACTCTGGACCATACTCATTTAGGCAATGATTATTAAAGCAATGTATCCTTGGACAATCTGAGAGTACAGTTGCCATCACAAATAGACTCTGTGTCCTTCTCTAGGCCTATCACGTAAACTCACATGCCCACACAAATACACAGATATGCGAGAGGTTTTCTCCCCCACTCTGCAAACCTGTTAAGAAATGGACAATTGGATATGTAAAAAATTCTCTTCTTTCATTTTTGTGCTCACCAGTCATTAAAGGGTTACTTTTCAGAGCAGCACAAAAAAAGAAGAGCTGGTTGACCAAACATTTTTTTTTCTTGCAAAGAAGCGTCAACCCTGAGCTTGTAATTAAGAAGTTAAAATCTGTGATTTATATATATTTATATATATAAAAATAGATGATCATACTAAGACTAAAAAAGTGAAAGAAATCTCCATGTCAGTACTACATATCTGTTGGTTTTGAATTTTTGTAGAAGAAATCCTTGTGATACTGAAATTAAGTAATATGAAAGATGTAGTTAAATGTGAAACACAGTATTGATCCAGTCGTTGTTGTTAGTCCATTAGAGAATTGCCATCTTGGTAGGGTAATGAACATAGTAGCAGAAAATTCTAATTGATGTCAGAATAGTGACAAAAGGAAAGAGATTATATCACAAGAGATTATTTTCTGTCCGAACCCTTGAGGAGAGATTTGTCAAGAGAGTTGTTTAGCATCACCACCATTGTTGATGGGAAGCTAAGTGGAAATCTGTGCCAATTATATAACATGGATAAATACTAAAAGAAGCTAGGCGAGATCGTGCTACTACTCTTTTTTTTTTACTGGGGATTAAGATTTAAATTCTAAACAACTGCAACATGATATTCTGAAGCTAGTGGAGTTACTATAATACTAAAAGATAAACTTATTTTTCGGCTTCTTTACCTTCATACCAATTTGATGTGGTTGGCAGATGGAGTTCAAGACATTCACCGTTGAGACATACTCTTTGTATTGGAAAAAAATCCAGACTTTCTTACAATAGCAACGATCATTCTGATGACCTAAATCATTGTACAGAAGTTCCTAAAGGAAACTTGGCTGCCAGTGAAGAATGGTTGCATTTTTTGTTCTTTTTTGTCTTTTTATTTTTGTTTATTTTCTGTTGAAATGCAGCAGCCTTAAGTCAGGCCTAATTCAGAAAGAAACTCATTTTCTGGTTTCTTTCTCCCTCTTTTTTTGTTAAGAAAAACATACACTGTAAGATCCTTTTACTTCTGCAGCATAAAAGGAAATGAAGCTCAGAAAGTCTCCTGTAATAAAGATTTGAGAAAGAATTATCTCAAGAGTGGATATTGTCTTCAGAGATATCTGGAAAAAACAGGAAGCAGTTCAGTCTGGCACCTGGTACTCTTTGGGAAAACAAAAAGGGAAGCAGGTTGCAGTACTGCTCTCTTCTCATAGAAAACTGTAAGTATTTGTGGCATGGTCCATTGTCCAAGAGTATAAGAAAAGAAGAAAGTTGGCTGTTTTTGCAGCTAAAACACAGTTTCTCCAATCAGATCCAGGATTATCTCCACTGTCTCTGCAGTACGAGGATGATGAAGATGACAAGCAACGTAGGCAGTGATCGACTAGGCTGGGTGGCTGAGGCCTCCACCTCCCTCCTGTCCGAGTCGACAGGCGGAGCTTCAGTTGTGACAAAATCAAACTCGGTGGGACAGATGTCATCTGTACAGCCACTTCCACTTCCTGAGCCGCTGGTTTCATCACCTGGCACAAGAAAGTGAGAAAAACAGCATGAGGACCCCGTATTAAAACATTGCTGTCTTTTCTCTATTCCTGTCCTTAGGAAGGAACCAACACCAGGCTGTATGTCCCAGGGGCGACATACACTTTGGGAACTGGAAGGTGTTTATGGTGCCAACATTCACTTTATTCAATAAAGCAACCAAATGAAAGTCACTGTGATTTAGTCTTTCTGAAAAAAGGGTGGACTCCCAGCACTATGTAAATCACTGTGCATGCGTTTGGTTTGCTGATAAGCAAGAGATACAAAAGAAACGAATATAACTGGAATGTCATGGGACACAAAAAGACTTTTTTTATGTTGTCAACAGCATAGAGCACAAAGACCAAGGAAAGCCTTTCTAATAGAACTGGTAGATATATTTATAAATTTATTTCAAACATAAGCTTGTTTAATGACAGCTAACAGTTTCTTACTTGTATCCTGGAAGTTGACATCATTTCCATTATATGCATTCTTCAGTTTGTTAGTCATGACACGTAAGGCCATGATTTGCTGTCGAATGAAGGTATCTGGCCTTGTGATGTCCACATCTACTTCTGGATTGTTGATCTGGTTAGTCAAGCCATCATTCATAATCTCAGGCAAGTATCTAGATAGCAGAATGAATGATTAGTCGAAAATACAGTACATTTCAGAGATAAAGACTGTACAGTAAATGTTGTGCTAAGCAATTTGACAGTGATAACAATTACCCAGTTCTTAAATAGCTCCAGTGAAGACATGTTAAAAATATGTTTTTAATTTTACAGACTCTAATGGCTCTTTTTAGTAGCCTGGCTGCAGGGAAACCAGAAAGAATTTAAACTATCCAGCCTCCTAGCTCTCCACAGCCTACCTAGCAAGTGCACCGACTCTGTAACCTAAGCATGAGACTCGCTAGCTAACAGTAAGTCTCTGCATGTTCAGATCCTGTGCTGATATAACTGGTTGTACACTAAATTATTAAGCTAATGTTTTTGTTCTGTTTTTACCTCTTTGTGCTTAAAAATTATGTACTCCTTTGTTACATATTTGTTTTGAGATAGTTCAGAAGACCTTATGGCTCTCCCGTTGTTTAAAGGAGACATTTAATTCATTTTTTCTCCAGTTCTTCTTTGCATCCCTTTTTGGACCACCATGAACATCTCCAATCTGCCCGACATTCAGGCGCATAAACAGGGTTGTGAGTTTACAAAACTCCAGCACTATCTTTTATTTGTTCCTTATTCCTTATTTGTCCTCATTCCTAAACACAAGAGGGCTAAGCTTGCATCTCATATATGCAGTGTGCATAACATATTTAAGATATGACAGTCCTATCCATCCACACATCTGAAATTCTTATTCAGGCTCTTAGCTTATCATTTCTTGATTACTGCAGCACTCTCTTCTCTGACCTTGACAAATGCAATCTTATGTGGCTCACAGTCATCCAGTGTGCTTTTGCAGATATAACTAGTACAAAAACCAGCCCCTGCCTCTGGTCAACCTATGGTGACAGTCTTCATCTTTTGTTAAATATGCACGCTTTGCCCCTGATGCTGCCTGTACTCAGGGAACTCTCCTTATAAGCATCTGCAAAGCTACCGCTTTTCCTGCTTTGAATCTCTGTTAAAAATTATCTGTGCTTTCTACAGCTGCTAGGCTGATGAAGTGCTGATATTATTTCTCTGCACTGGCATGGTAATCCTGAGAAAATATTGTATCACTGTTTCTTGTACTCACTTGTCTGTCTTTATTCATCTGCTTTTTTTGTCTCATTTAGATTGCAAGGGATTTGGGGCAGATCTATCCCTTGTTCTTGTTCATTATCAGGATGTGATCTATTTGGTAATTAGTTTACAAACAGGCTATCCTACTGATGTTTGAGAACTTCTCATGTGGGTAAATGCTCAGCAAGTAATGATAGCACAGTCTAGCCTACTAATGGCAAACTTTCATGATATCTGGTGCCAAATATAGTTTTAGAAGTATTATACTTCACTCTCACTGGTGCCAACCCAAACCTCTGTCAATATTCAAATTTGGTTCTGGTGAAGTGTTTTGTTCCTATTGGTCTGGAAGTAAATATATTCCTTAAAAATAAATGTGAAAGTAAGAGAGAAGAAAGCATTTTCTCTGCTGAAGCCATGGTTAAGGGAAAATAAGTTTTGTATTGCTCCTGGAGGTTCACAAAATGATGACTGCTTTGCTGAGCCAGAGAAGGGTTTAGTCACATCATAATAGGTACTTGCTTTGCAAGATGAGACTCATTTGTCATCAGTGGCCTTTGAAAGCTTACAAGAGAATAATCCCGGGGAAGTGGGAACATACAAGAATGAAACAAGGCTGCCAAAAATACCCGGCCTCAAATTGCATTTCCTGATGTTTTGCTAGTAGCATAAGAAGCAATAACAATGCTGTAGGGATCCCATCCAGATTCCTGTGGTACAGTCTTAACTACGGTGAGGATACAGAGCTACCTCCCATAGTACAGAGAACTGCAGACAACAGTGTTATGAATCACCACAGATAGAAATTGGAAATAATTCTGCAGAGCTGCCTGGAGGCAGCAGGATGGAGACCTTGGCACACAGGGAAGCTCAGGGCTACAAAGGAACGGCACCTCCATCTGTCACAGGTCTCTACAAATGAAATGGCTGCTGTAGATAAATTGCTCAGCCTGGAAGTAAATCAGTGATTTCAAGGTGCAGTTGATTAAAAAAAGGAAGAATGTAAGAATTGCCCTGCTGACTCAGTCCATCTTGCCCAGTATCTTGTCCGTGACAATGGCCATAGCTATTAGTAGCTAAAAGTGATTTGAAATCCCTGAGTGTTTGTGTGGATTGCTTTCCTTCTTTCTTTGTGATGTGTTAGCGGCTCTTTATTCCAAACCATCCCTGAGTAGCTATGGCTACCTCTGAACTGCAGTTCACAGGCTTTCTTTGACTGATTTATGTTTGATTTCATCTTGTCTTATCGTCAATAATAAAAGGAGAATGTACTGACTTCGTAAGCTTTTTATATGGAGAAAACATGAGTTATTTTGGACACAATGCAGTTAGAGAGTGTTCTGGTGTGTGCTTTTTATGGAAGCTCAAATTCTGCACTGCGAGCAGTGTGGATCTGATGTCCATATGGAGACCATTTAAGTTTAAATGGGACAGTCCATCGAGTTGTAGAGATTCAGTCAGTTGGTCATTCCCCCCTTCAAGATGTGGTGATACCCAAAGCACTCCTAGCATGGAAGGTCTTACCATTTTAGCTTGTTTTGATATAATTGCTTTAAAATTAAAAAGTATAATAAATTATACACAAAGGAGAGATTTTGCAACTTCTTGTCAAATCAGAGGTGGATTTATACAAAGTGTTGAGAATACAGAATCAACAGCTTCATTAAAATAAATCTGTAAGAAAAAAATTTCTTCCAAAGAGAGGAAATATAAGGTGTGGTGAAACAATTGGTTTCAGCATAAACAGGATTTGACTGTTCCATGTCTAATTATCAAATTAGGCATCTAAAGCTGGGGTTTGCTGCTTAAATCTGTTTTTAGGTTAGAGGGGTGTTAACATAATTCTATAGGGAGCATCATACTGATCAGTTCATCAAGCTTTAAGCAAATTCATCAAATTTTAGGCATTTTAATATCAAATTAGTGTGACTCAGAGAACTTTTTACATTAAGCACATATACCAGTGTGATCCACCATGAGTAATTTAGACACCTAATTTAGGCACCAGTGCGCCTTTATTTCAGGTGTTTAGCTTGGTGAGTGAAGGATGGGAGCCTACCAGTACTGCTAGCCCCTAGGTGTACTCTCCAGGTGACAAAGAGAGCAGTTCACCTTTCAGGAGAACGGTCCAGTGCACCTCATCTAGGTGTGTAAGTTGGCCACACAGGGTCAAATAACCTGTTACCTTATGAGCACCTAAATGTTGGTGAATGCTTAAGTTCCCAGGCAAATGAGCGCTTTGGCATTTATAGCAGCTGACCAAAGAATTGAGAGAGTTAGGGTGGGATTCAGCTTTAGGTTTCTGTTGATGCCAAAACTTGTATGTCTAAATGCAGGTGCCTGCATATGAGCAGACTCCTGCTCTTGTGAGTGAAGATATTGTCAATACTAGTCAGCAGCAAATCATGCCAGTGGAGGATAGATAGCTGTTGGGCTCACACCTGCCTTTGGCCAGATGATTACTTTATTAGTTCCATCTGCTGGGATTTAGTTGCACAAACATAAACATCTGGTGCTTTTTGAGATGCTTTAAGTTATTCATCCTAGACTCTAGTTACCAGTCCAGAAAGGTGTGGATTCTCCATAGGTCCTGCTTCATATCTACAAGCTTGGTGCAATGGTCTTGGATGTCTAGGACATCTGAAATTATATCAGATGCAATTATTCTTTAGGCAACTGAATTGAGTCTTGTGTTCTGCAGTGGGCTATGCTACTTGGTGTCCTGCTGCCACTCTGGTAGGGTCTGAATATCTCAGGTCTGGTGAAATGCCTGCCAGTTCTGTGAAGGTGTCTTGAATATTCAGAGCATCTCACATAGTGGTAGGTATATGTGACTAGGCAATTGAAATCTGCCTTATTGACTATACTGAATGGATACTGGTGCTCTGTTCAGGCACCTTAACTCCGGTGATTTTTGAGATTCTCTAGCAGGTCTTGCCAAGCCTCTGGTCCAGAAGGGAGGCAGTGTCCTCTATCATGCCTGTTGCAGGTATCCCAGGCAGTCTGAAATGACACCAGTGCCTGGGCAACACATTGTCTACAATGAGTAGATTCATTGTCTGCTAGCTCACCCCCAGGCACCTATATTTAAATGCCTGAACTTACATGTCTGAATTTGAAGCTGAATTCTGCCCTCATTATTGAACTAGTTCACCTCTTTCCGCAGGAGAAAAAAAAAAAAAGAAGCAGAAAAGCCTATGTTGAATACAAATATATTTGAATTGCTTTCCTTTCTTTAAAGGACTGGTATAGACAGGGGAGCACACAGCCGAAGGTGTTTCTTGAGTGACAGCCTCTGCGAGGCAGCCACGCACATGTTCTGACAAAAGCATTTTGATGTGTGTGGGGGTAGGGTTAAGGCACACAGAACTGGAAGCCATGTCTTGGGACCACTTTCTGATGGCAGATTTGTTGCTGGCTGGGCAAAGTGGTTGAACACAGCTGCTTTTGCTGCAGTTCTGTAGGTGGAGGCACCCCTGTGAATTTTAAGCTTTGCTGCTGCTTCTGCTCTCGTTAGCAATCTCTTTGTATGCCTGGCCATTACAAGAACTGTATGCCCATTATAACTGAAAAAAGAGAAGTGCTATCCTGAATCAGTGTCTGTTCTTTGTCTATCTTAACCCTCTGAGCATAGAGAAGCTGGACATTACTGTTTGTTTTCTGCTCTTTGCTCCTTGCTCAGCTGTCAGTAGTTTAGTGTAATTTACATTGTTTTCTAAAATATTAATGTTTTCTGTTCCTCTTAGCTTTTCCACAGTTCTTGCTTGTCTCAGCAGACACAACAAAAATGTCTTTTGGCACATCACGGCCAAGCTCCACAAAGCGTATTTAAAGCCCCCCCCCCTTTTTTTTTAAATACCCAGCTAATGTTCCAGGATGTCTGCTTCCTTTTCAAGTCTGAAAATGACTGTTGAATCTTTCAGGTCATTTATATAAAAGCTATACCTGTTAAAAATAAAAAAGGAGTAATCTTCTTTTTTTAAATGACATCTGACATAAAGGGCAGCATTCTCCATATTTTGCCACTGCAGCAACTGCATACAGTATGATTGGAGCATCCCACCTAGGCAGTAATGGAGTTTTTCCAGGTGTCCAGAACCTTAGGCAGTACAGTACAATATATAGCACACTCTTATGCAGGCTGGGCTGGTGGTAAGCAGTCGTATCGGGCCTGGAAAGATAAGGGCACTGGAAAATCGGCTTGCTTGGCTAACGAGATCACCTCATCTGATTCGGTTTGCTCAGGAGCATAGGATATATATCATAGGATGTTTTCAGTATTTTTTTTAATAATTTTTTCTTCATGTTGGAGCAAAGTTAGAGGAGACAGAAAGAGAGGGAGGGAAAGGTTCATCTGTCAACTCATTGGAAGGAGGAAGCTGCAAAAATAGACTATAGGCATCAATTGTGAGCAGGCAGTTTTCACGCTTGCTGGAAGGTAGGTTTTTTCAGGCTTTCATAAGTGGTGCTAAATGTTTGCCTCTGTCTATCTCCAGGTAAAGCACATTCAACTCATTCTCATTGCAAGCCTTGCTGGTCAGCAATGAGTCCCTTTCCACAGGCAGGCAATGCTCTAGCGATTCTTTCTTCCCATCAGAATATCACCAATAATTAAGGGCCCTTGACTGGGGCAGTAGGTGTTCATCTACCTGTGGCAGGAAAGGAAGAAAATTTCAGGCTAGCTGAGACTGTCCTGTGTTTGTATTGGTGAATCATCTTGTAGTTTTGTACTAGACGTTGAAAATTATGTTGTTCCTTTTTACCTTTTTTTTCTTACTTTTCTCTGTGTTTTCTTTTTATGATTCTAATTACTGTCTGTTCCACACATAATTCTATTTATTCTTTATTATACCCAGAGGAGTGGTAAGTTCCTCACTGAACAGAACACAGCCCTAATATCTTCCATAGTTTGCAGACTTTCAGAGCTAAAACATATTAATATATTCATACTCATGGTGGCTAAGACATAAGCACCACCTCTCAGATGGGTTTTTTGAAACTAGTTGTCTGAGTCGATTGAAATAATTCAGGGTTCTTCTTCCAGGCATCAGAATGGTTGTAGATTTGGTTACAGTTCTCACTTCAGTAACAGTCACTTTGTTTATTCAAGGGCTAATACCTGGGATTTGACCTAACTCATTTGAAAGCCTGAATTCCTTAATTCCTTGGAAAATTCCTTAATTTCTGGAAAATATCTACTAATGAAGAAGTAATCAGCTGTTGCTAAGAATTTATTTGCATATAGGAAAAGAGTTAAATTTTGAAAGATTGGTATTAATGATAGTTTTAGATTCTAAATATCTTAGAAAAATCTGTTACTGTCTGTCTTGCAGAAGACATTCATTCTTTAAACATAAAATTATGTTCTCATACTTTTATGAATACAGATATGATGGGAAGTCCTGCTGGGCATCTTTCTGAAAGGCACTTTGTCTGAAGTAGCTATTATTAATTTTTTTGATATGGATTTTTCAAAAAGGAGATTCAACCATCTAATAACTGTTTTTCAATCTCCACACCACTTAGTTTCTACCTGAGCTGACCTGATTAAAAACCTTTTTCGTACAATATCAGCAACATGCCAAGTGTCTCCTTCTGGAATGCCAAGTGGATCACTCTGTTACCCCATGATTATCTGCTCATTGGCGACTTTCATTTAGCCCCCACTGGTGGCTGTAAACTAATCATGGTAGCAGAGTAATACTTAGAGATTGCAACAACCACAGGTGACCACAAGTCTAGGAAAAAGATGAGGTGGCTAAGCTTCTTTTTTCTATCACGAGCTTTTGTCATACTCTCTAGAATGCAAAATGCAACTCTTCATACATCACAGAATAAAGTGGGTACTTATGATGGGTGACACAGTGAACACAAACAGGTGTATGCACAGTGGTCAGATTCTGCCATCCTTGTTCTTGCTAACTAGGTGTTTGATACCAGATGCTAATCTGTATGGTCAAGGGCACATTTATGCTTTTTCTGTATGCTGTAGTAAAGAGAAACGTCCCTGTTCACCAGTCAAGAGGTGATTTTGCATATACAGTTAATTACATTCTCAGTGATTCTTGGAGTAAAAATTTTAGCTTTGTTTTACATATAGCCCATAGCATGGCTATGGTTTCTCTCTAATATATTACTGTTCCCTCTACCTGAAGCATTTATTGAATTATATTATTAAGACTATGATTCTACATTTCCTTTGTGAATGTAGATGAAATAGAAACTGGACAGAGTAACATTGGCTGAACATGAACTATTTTCACCTGATACTGTGAAGTTGTGGTTCCACCTCCAGTGAAATGTCTTAAATGTGTTAAATTAATCAAGAACGTTATCACTAGAGGATAGATTTTCTCAGCAGCTCCAGAACATTAATTTCAGAAGGCATCACCAAAATAATCAGGCTTCTCATAAGATAAATATCACAAAAGGAAGATGAAAACCTACATGCTTAAAATACACCTACATAACTTCCAGCAATCTTAGAACCTGTACCGAACCCTTAAGTACAGAAGCAAAAGACAGCCAAATAGCATTGGCCAGATGTGGCACAAATACTAGCATTGGTTACAGAAACCAAGGGGGATTTCAGCAGATCTGTTTGACTGTTCTTTTGTAAAAAGAGCAGCATTATCTCTTATTAGTGTGCGCATCCTGATGTGACACATGGTAACCAGCTGTGAGGCCTCACAACTCCGTTTAACTACGATGGCACTCCTGCCCGGGGTCATAACTCACAAAGCCCACCTACAAGAACAAATATTACAGAGGAAGATGAAAACACTTTTTTATTTCTCTCTTCACCCTATTCCTTTGTGATGAATACTGTAATAGTTTGACGTTCCCATTTGTTTCTTCCTCCAAGTCCCCAGGGGCTGTCGCTGGAGCTGTGACTTGGGAACTGAGCAGTGACCTGTAGGAGTACCTGTGCTTTTGGGCAGATTTATTCCTGTGCTTCTCAAAGTGGGTTCAATGGACTACCAGCAACCCAAAGAGCCCTTTGCTCTGGACTATAAAATGAATTCTTTTGAGCATTGTGTAGTAAGGCACTGAGAAAGGATTTACACTCATCGCACATATCCCCATAAAGTGCAGAAAACTCCCCGTAAACTTTTACTTATAAAACTGATTGGGTGGCGGGGGTGGGTGCCATCTATCTATCTGTCCATCCATCCACTCATCCACCCACGCAAAACAACATTTAAAAGGTTTGTGAGTTTTTTCCTATGTTGTCTCATTTTCACGGAGTTTGTACATTTTATCTGCTTGTCTCTCTTTTTTTTTTTTATTGCTCTGGCTCTGTTTATTTTATCAGGTAACAGAAAAATAAAGATTCTAGGCACTGAGTGATGGAAAGTATCACTGCTGTCAAGAATCAGGGCTCACTGAACACTCAAATCCACAACTCTTCCTGTCTCCCCAAAAACACAGGCCACTGCTGCAGATATGAAACTTAACTGCCCTCATCACGGTCCTTGAGCCACTCCCCCCATCCCTTTCTTAACAGTGATAACCAGATCCTCTCCTCCATCAGCTGATGAATCCATATTGGTCCTCTTGAGACACCTGCTCATCCGACAGCACCAGCCCTGTCACAACCGGAGCCAAGCAAACTTCAGATTTAAAACTCACAGAAAAATTGTCACAAGAAGGGCAGACAACCATAGTTTCTCTGATGAAGTAACCTCAGATCAGGCCTTCTACACAAGATGAGTAGAAGGGTTACGTTTATTCTGTATGGGCTTTTTTTCTTTCTTTCTTTTTTTTCCCCAGCAAATAGCTGTAAGCTTTGCTAGCCAATAGTAAATAGAGCTGAAATTCCAATTCGTGTTTCATCCCAGTATGATATCCCAAGAGTGCAATTGCCTCACAATCTGTCAGTCCCGACACAGGGATGCTAAATGGAGCTAAAGAGCTTTTTGAAATCTCAGTATAAATTATCCCTTTGGAGTTGAACCAGTGAAAATTTTCTGTGTTCACATGCTGACACGCTGTGCACATTTATGGTGACTCACACTCCAGCTTTAATGGCACCTTAACAATAAGTAATCTCAGCTACAAGCTGCATGTGGACTATTACTTGTTCTCCCCATTTCCATTTCACTCTTATAAACAGTTTTGTAAAATACCCTCCGTCTCATTATTGCTTCAGACCTGATGGGGATTTGGACTGAGTGCAGTGGAGAGGGGTCCACCTCACCTTGCCTTGGTGTGGCCGTTCCAGCAGTCCTCCTCGTTTGACGAACCAGCTGTCATGCGTTCATCTTTGCAGATTGTGTAGGGTAATGTTGACCAGAACTTTTTAGAGAGCTTTAGTTTTTCTTTAATGTCTGTTACCTGATTAAGAGACAATGAGAGGGAAAACAGGTTAAAGACACCAGCCACAATAACTATCATTTTGAATAACAGACTGTTTAATTCTGTAATAAATGATGGTGAAGGTTAAAGGGACTGGAGGTGCCAAAACTTAAATTCATGTACTTACGAGCAAGTCACAGTGCATTTGGGTGCAGAGATTGCAAATAATCAAAGTCACCTTCAATGCACTGTTCCACAGGCAAGACATTAATAAAAAGAGTGTGTTACATCTTGTTCTTTCTATTCTCCATTTGTCTGCATTTTTCTAAATATATATCTTTCAAAGAATTAATATGCCTGGTAGTCTGCTGAATGTCAATTCAGTTAAACAGTGTTCATCAGATAAAATATCTTGCCCACCAACCTGGTCATGTCTTACATAAATATTATATTTAGATCTACATGTGCAGGTTCTAAAAAATGATGCAGTGCCAAAATGATGTTGAATTAATTTAAGATACATGGGCTGAATACATTGCAATACATTTGGAACTCAGTAACAGTGAGAACCTTGTGTATATGCATGCATACACAGACTATATCCATCTTTGCTGTTAGATGTAGATAAATATCTGTAGTTAGATACAGACTTCACTTTCAAGAAATGGTGGGCCAGAATTGGAACAATTTCTTTAAGTTATATACTCTTCCTTGAACAATAAATTAATCTGGCATGTATTAGGCAGCAAGCAGGAGCAAACTGAATTTCCAGCACCAACTTAATAAATGCTCTGGCTAAAATGTTATCAGTTTTTTTTTGCTTTTGTTTTACTAGAGTGGAAAAATCTACAAGAATAGATAGAAAACACAACAAAGGACAGACTACAAAGGATGAATGTTGCCACTGTCGTTCTTATGGAAACAGATGCATTTCACATTAAGTTGTAATGGATTTAGTGGAGCTTGCTGAATAGCTTTCAAAGGAAATCACAGGGCTTTATTCTTTAAAAAACAAGAAATAAAAGCTCTCCATTGTTCCATTCAGTTTTAAGATTGGCTTTTAGGTTGTTGAGGTACAATATTGTACTTGGCTATTTATCTCTTTTATCTTTTGTTCTGAAGACATGATAGCTCTCCAAGTAAATGGCCTACACTGCTTTGCAGTGCTTAAGCTCTGTGGAATGTCACTTTATATGCCAGGAGATGGAAACATCCAAGGATGTTATTTCAAGAAGCACCATGCGCATTTCTGTGAAAAATAAGTTGGACAGTACTTGGCTACATGAGTTGTTGACAGTGTTTCTTGCCATGATAGAAATCTAATAAATCTCCTCCACGCCCCTTGCCAAGCCCCAGTTGCTTGGTTTCCATATCACAGATACTAGCAGCATTTGCAAACCTTTAAAATCTCAATAGGGGCGCTCTGTCAAGCCAAAAATTAAATTCCAGTTTACAGATATTAGGCAAGCCTTCAGCAGCAGTGGGCATGGTATTAGGATATCTGCCTTTTCTGGTGTCTTTGGGGATATGGGAACAGGGTCTTTGGGCAGTGGGCAGACAAGAGATCCTCCTATTCCCCCCTTCAGCTTAGGCTAAGAGTGAAAAGCCGAGGGTTGCTAGTGGTATAGCTAATCAACACAAGCAACTCAGTTAAACTGCCAGGTGTTCACTGATAGGTATGTAAACTCCTGCTAGCTCACACTGTAGTAAAGCAGATGAAGAAGTCCTACACAAGCTACTAAAAGTGTGGGGAAAAGAGTTTGTAGGAAGGAGGGTCTATACAAATAAGCTCGGGGAACATGAGAGCCAACAGGACAGATTTTCTCATTTATTTGCTATGCCTGGATAAGTATTTACATGAGTAATCTGACTGATATCAGTGGCAAGCAATTAGTTTTCAGAGCAGCAACTTCGTTGCTGTCTGGAAGTTGTTTTAAGCTATTCGAAACTCAGATGTTAATAGTTTTATTCATATTTTTACAGTAATTAAATTAGAGCTGGTGCTCTAGGACTGCAGACTTTTGTTTTGAACCACAAGTGAGTCAACACGCATCGCAAAGTGATTTTTTCCCCTCAGTCCTTGTAAAGGCTGTAATTCAGAGTACAAACCTTGTATTTTCATAGAATCCAGTGAAAGAATCTAGAGAGGTTCTCACAGCTCACAGGCTGCACATGCTCACCAGAAATTCTCTCTGAAAACTAAAATGAGGACTCCCATTCCACAGTCACTTACGAAGATATTAAATGATGTTCACATACTTTATGTGTGTGCTGCATATAGACAACAAATCATTAAATTTCCTAACAATAAAAATTTTTCTGAGTTATAGAAGTACTTCTGGTAAAGCAATAAGGTCATGATCCTTGTCAAATGATAGCTAATTAAATCTCTCAAACACCCCCATGAGTTGTCATTCCCATTTTGTAGACTGAAGTGGGGAAACATTTACATGACTCACACAAAGCAGCAACAGCAATAACTACAGCTGAGAGAGTGGTTACCATGTGCAGATCTCTCTAGTTGCCTCCAATTCAGGCGCATTTTTAGCATTTTTTATCCACCTCATGTATTTTCCCTTCATGTCTATTCCCTTCTCCCTCTACTGCTTTATTTCATTAATGAGTTCTAAATGATTTGTAGACTCAGCCTGCAAAGTCTTGTTCTTTCCTTCTCCATTACTGGACTTCTGTTAACCCTCTCAGCTTTTGGTAGTAGACCTTACGCACCTACCTCAACGGTTCCTTGAACCTCGCCTTGACTCTGGTTTTCTAGAAATTCGGTGTCATTTCTGATGGACTTGACAGAGGAGTTATGAGTGCATACCCATTGATTCAGCTCATCTTTCAGCCAATTTCAGCCGTCTTTCAGGGGAGTAGGCTGATGGTCATGCTCACTTATGTACTATTAACATTCAGGCAGGGAATGTCTTTTAAATATTTTTAATACAACTTTAAATGCAGAATAGAATTGGATGACATAATGCCTGCCATGATACCATGATACGTAACACTTTAGCTTGTGGTTTTCAATGGCTTCAATTCTGGGATCACCTCAAGCATAGCCACAGAAAGTCTTTTATTAGTCCCCACAGTTATGCATGTTCCACAGTATATCGTTTTGATCATCGTCAGCATTTAAAAAATACATAACAGATGTACAATCCCTTGAAAATGAGATAAAAGCCACTAAGGTTTCAGTTAACATTGCTTGCTTGTGATTTATGAAGTCAAACTACTGTATCCCCCCTAGTGACCTGTGGCCTTGTAAATGATTCCTTGGTATTTTCTATTCTTTGAATTAAAGATTAACTTTAAAGCTAGGTTAGAGTTCTGTGGAAACATTTAAACAAAAGACCTATGCAATTTTGATGTTTTACGTATTTCGTTTCCACTTTTCCTAGCATAGATTTACTCAGATTAAGACAACCAGATCTCTTTGGCTGTAGTTAGCTTGACTCTCCCCAGCTATCTTCCTGAAGTAGCCCAGGCTGTGCTTTGAACGAGTCCCTCAGGCGTTACTTTGAAGGTACTAAATCTGTTCTGCCTTGCAATACTTTATCTCTCATAAGAAAAGGAATATACAAAGTACCATTCAAAGAGTTACATTTTTAATTTGTGGGATAAATAGAGATTAAAATTGCTAGTCTACCCTTCCTCTATAATTGCTGACAGAAGGAAGGTGTAACTGAGTAGGTGAGAAAAATTTAACATTTGCATCATTTCTACAGGGAAATTCATATCCAGAGTGATGGAAGCACTATAGTTACATGGCCTACATTGAGAAATCCACTTCATTTCTTATTTCTGCCACTGATTTCTTAAGGGGGCAGGGAGTTGTCACTTATGTCATGTAATTCCTCAGCAGACTTTAGAACATACCCCATGAGCTCAATTCTAATCCTACCAGCATGGGCTCAGTTTTAAAATATAAATAAAGTTGACCAACTTTTCTGACTTCTTTACTCACCTTGCATTCAAGCAAGAGAAAGAAAGTGAACTAAAAAGGAAGACCATCATTTTAGCAGGAATCAAATCCTAGAATCCCTTGTAGGGATTTGGGAGGCCTGGATAAATTGAAGACTCACCAGGATAATTAAGAAAAACACTGAAAAAAACATGCAGAATTGAAATGAAATGGCAAATTTTATAAGGTAGGAAAGGCACAAAAAAGACAGTTCATTCTGAAGTGGGCAGCCAATTGCCTTGAAATCTTATTTAGTTTAATTTCCTATGGAAACTTGCCTTTTCAGCAGAGGGACAATATGCCCCCAGAAGCAATGCGGAGCCAAAAGCAAATTTTAAAGGTGGCCCTGAAAGGACCTGAAATAATTTTTTTAAAGTAAATTCCCTTATCTCCTCCTTCATCCCCTGGCCTCAAGTCCATCTCACAATCCTATCTAGTTTTGACATCCACACCAATATAAWCCCTGCTCTCACAGATAGTCATAGGTTCTAAAATAGTGTTCAAAGATGCTGGAATGTGTCCAAAACTGACCCTGGTTCAGTGCAATAAATGTAATAAAATAGTATTGAATCTTGCTTGTGTTAAGAAGAAATGGTATTACGAACTGTCTTTTCTTCTTCTCCCTGACATTTTTGCATCAACACTTTTTGTTTATTCTGCAAGTTTGGGGAGATTTTCTGTCTGAATGTAAGCAGGATATTCAGCTTGCCTTTCTGTCGATATCTTCTCTCCAGGGATGCTCAGAAACATCTTGATGCAAAATCCTGATAAGAGTTAAGTCTTTATGCCCTGGAAGCATCTACAAATGTTTCTTGCTACTCCCTGAGGTACTGGGGTGCCACTCTGGACGAAGTGCGGTGGGTGGGTATGTGGCAGTGTAGATGCTCAGATGTTTTAGGTGGATGTTTGTGATGAGGCACTGTCATTTCAGGAACTCCAGGCCTGTATGTGAACTGTATTTCGCTGGTGTATCACACAAACAGATTTGCAACATTGAGCAAGCAGAAAGAGGTGCTGGGTTTTGTCATAGAGAAAAGACCAAAAGGTAGCCATCACCAGCTAGATTTGTATATGTGTAGTTCCTTTAGTCAAATACTCCTCTAGCCTTTAATTCACAAGCAATGTTTAACTGATGCCACTTCTTTATGCTACATTATTTCCAGGTGAAAAATCAGTTTTCTACTGCCTGCTGCTTGCTCTCCCCAAGACGTGTCTAACACACATGGAGCCACACGCCCTGCACACTGGCAGTCCTTATTTAAAATGATGTAGAAGTTATCTGATAGTGGGCAGCTCGGTAATAGATTTATAGATATGGAGCCTGACCACTTGGGCTGTGTGTGGGCTAGTGAAGAACGTACCCTTCGTCATTTACACGGTAATGCAGTACGAACAAACAGATCGTTATGACCTGATTTATATTATGCCATACCAGCAGAAAACTGCTCAGGACCTTCTTCATACATCGATCAGTATTTATGTTCATTAGAGATTTAATCTGAAAGCATTCTAAGACTAATGGCCAGCAATTTGTTTAAAACTACTAGGTCAGCAGGCTTAAAGAGCATATACTGTACCTAACTGTTTACTGTGTTGATGTGTCTGTTACATGTGGGTGCCACAGTCGATACGAGAATAATATGCCACAAGCAGAATAGTATAGGGCAGCTGGATATTTTAATAGACACAGTTTTCTTTGTAAACTGGGCTTAATGAAAAGCAGTTAACTTGCACCCCCAAGTTTTAGGGCTTGCCCTTCCAGAAAGTCACATGCCCCTGTATGTCCTTTGTCATATCCGCCAGCTCTGTATAGACGTCTCAGAGGCAGTAGACACTTATGTGTAAGCAACTGAACTCAGCTCCTTCAAAGTCGTGCCTGAATTTAGTCAAAGAGGATCTTTCTTTCCGGAAGGTTTTTAGGCACCTACATTTCTCCACTGGCTAGATACAAGGAGCACGGACACTTATTTTTGTTTAGAATGCCTCATTAGATACCCAAAATTTAAATGCACATTAGCTACCTCATTTAAAAGGACCTGCTCTGATTTGGAACAAGCGAAGCAGACCTTTATTTGCTCTATAGGAAGATTTTTTTTTTTCGTACATTTTATCTTTCTTTCCATACTTTCTCACAAAATAAATTTAAATGCCAAGTAGTTGCTGAACTATGAATAAATCATGGATTATTTTTCAGCCTTTTAAAAAGTTAAGTGTATATGGCACTGATTCTACAAGGATTCTGCATCACAGGCCRGGGGATTTCACGCTGTCACGGCTGTTGGGAGCGTGCCTGGGAGCTGCGCAGGCCTCGAGATGGCAGTGTTGATCAGCCTTTTCGCTCCTGCCGGCCCCATATGTACATACGAATTATTTCCCAGAGAACAAAACTGTAGATTGTTCTGCTGAATATAAAACTGACAACCCTGTTATTTTAAACTCGAAAGTGACAGGCTGTTATTTTAATGAGGTCTGCCAATGCCAAGGTTAACCAAAGCTTTATTTCCCTACAAAATGTTAAGGCTGCGGTTCTAAAAAGAGGGCTGTGAAATTTTACGGTTATTGATACTTTCTCAGTACATATAAGTTCTGAGAATATCACCCGGGCCTTCTTGCGCAACAAATGCTTTCTGTTTTTCTTCTTCTCTTTTTCTAAAATTTGACTTTGCAACTTAAAACAGTCCAGAGCTCTTCCAATAACTCCCTTATCATGATTCATGTTTCTGCATAGAAAAGCAGGTGACAGCTCTTCTAATCAAGAACTAACGTCGAATCCCAGTTATAAAGCACAAATGGGCACTTGGGTAATTTGTAAAATAAAACAAATGAGCTCGGCGACATTCCAAAGCAAGATGTTTCTCACCAGAGTATTTTAAAATGAAATGAATGGACTTTTGCTCTCATTATGTCTAAGACCTATTCACATCTTTGACAAGAAAAAGTTAAGGCCTTTAATAACAGTAAGTAAAGAATTACCATGGCCCTGCTGAATTCTCAGACTTAAAGATATATATCTTCAGACAGCTAGTGTGGATTCAGCTGTCATCCTAATACTCCTACACTTATGTATCTGCTTTCTCAGTATAATTCATGATCATCAGCATGTCGACTCAGTTGCCCACTTCGGTTTCTGGTGACATTTGATATGCCCAAGGTGCATGCCTGACGTGCAGCTACCTGGGCAAGTTTCCCACAGGTTGTGAGTCCTATGTGTCTACCCAGTTTGCTGTCTTGAATGGCCTAGCTGCATTTTACTTCATTCAGTTTTGGTCTGAAACAGGCGTTTTAGAGCAATAGGGGCTGTCTGTTGCATGTTTTTTTAGCAAAATAATTGACAGGTCTGCTCTAACGCTGGCATGCACTTGCAGAAGTCTCCTTGACATCTGTGGTCTGACAACGCTTGTGCCACAGCACCATGTGCCAGCCAGCTCTAGGGCACGTGACAGTGCCTGTGTACGGGGCTGGGCTGTCACCTCTCGCAGCTGATGGCTCAAAACCAGTATGAGCAAAGGGAGCCTGTGGCTTACCGGAGTGCCACCTTTTTGTGTCTTAACCCTCATTTGGAGACCCTACCTCCAGCAATCTCCACAGATCAGGAGAGAGCTTAACACTGCCTCACATCATCAAATGGGGTCAATGTCTTTTTTTTTTTTTTTTAACATGGACATTATTGCTTACAGGCAAGTAGAGCCAGACACCAAACTCTTTCCGTGTTCAACATTCATTTTGACTGAGGAGAGAGGCGAGGGAGGAGTCTTTCAAATGATCAAGCAGCCTGGACGAAACTTCTACTCTGTTAGAGAAACGTGCCCATTAACCCTAGCTCTTCCTCTTGGCTTGATTTGCACAACCAGTCTGCCTCCTTAAGTAGCTCTGTCAGGCCAAGCTCACTGCACATGGCTCCACAGTAAGCAAAAACATTGCTTTTCAAACGTGGAAGCTACTGTAAAAGTCAGCCCCCAGAAACAAAAATCTGCAGGAACTTGAAGCACCTTTCCCCTTTCCTGTAATACCTGGGAGCAGTGTTAAAAAGCTGTGCCATAAATCTGAATCAAGCAAATCCAAAGCACTCATAGGAATCAGCTTTTTATTGCAGATAAGTATAAAAGTAGCTTCAGCAACATGCTGGAATCTTAAACATAAAATGCCGGAGGCTTTTCTATGTCAAGACTTAGCGGTTAAGCACTGATTCTTTGTGAACAATCCTTCATCTTTCCCAAAAGAAAGCAAAAATATTAATATCTAATGTAAACAATTAGTGATAGAGTATTTCAAGCTTATACAGAGTTTCATTTGTCCTGGAAATGTTCATCCAGTGCCAGAAGTGAAAAGGCATTTTTTTCTCTGAAAATTCAAGGGTTTATGGAGAGCTGTGTGTGTTAGCACAGACAGGTGCTTCAAGTCTCCCAACAGCTGAGAGAAGCACACAATTCCTAGATGTGTGTGTGGGAAGCGAGAACTGGAATATGTCCTTTTATAATAGAGCAAAAAGGATAATTGTACTTCATACTTGAAGTAGCCTTGCATTTAACTTCATTTCTTCTAGTGGCTACTTCTTGACATAGCTCCATTGCCTGCCAGCCTGAAGAAGTTCTCAGTGGACACTCAATGCCTTGAAATAACTCAGGATTCAGAAAGACGATGACAGCTACCTGGACAGCAACGTCTGTGCTTCTGACCTTCCCCTCCCTCAGCCTCTGGCAGGACATCCAGCTGTTTACCCAAAGTAGGTAGAACTGTGGAGGAAAGGCTGTCTGAGGGTGACCAAAAAGACAGAAAGTAAAGAGATATGTAAGCCTAGAGTACGTAAGTGAGAGTTTTTATAAATGATCCTTCTTAAGATTTTGAAATTACTGTACACCATCACAAAATACGAGATGCCTTCCAAACAATATCAAAAACAACAGTCTTCCCTATGGGTTTCAGGGATCTTTTCTCATCCCCCTTTTTTTCAGAGCCTGTATACCTCTTTTTTGATGGGTTTTAGGTACAAAAGCACCTGCCCTTCCATAAGTGCCATTCTCATGCTGCAAAGTGATTAATTAATTAGTTAATCAGATCTCAACATTTTACTCAGCCCATTAAACCCTAATTTTAGGGTTATTTGAAATCTGTTCTCTCTTTTTCCCATATGCAGTCCCATAAGAGAAGAACATACAAATTTCCTTTTCACTACATTGCAGCAGCAGGATTTCCCACATCTTGCCAGCTGCCCCATTTGGGAACTTTCCATAGCTTCAGAACACTTCTTGTGAAGTGAGCAACCTAAATCTGTGTTTCTTCTGAATTTGGAGAATGAGCTGTGTGAGAGGACGAGGAGTCCTCCTCATTGGCATAGGCTTGTTTTAAGAATCTCCCAGAGAAGCTCTTGTGAGTTGGGCACATACTGACTATTTTTACTTCTCTTTGGGTGAAGTTTGTCAGGTTTGTCAGTAGGTGTCAGTCTCCCCTCCGCATAAAAAAAGGGAAAAAAAAGGGGGGAAAAAAGTGTGAAGTCAGGCTGATGGTTCAAAAGCTGGGGGAGGCAGCTGGAGGGCAGGAGGAGAGGTGGCACTTGGGAGCATGGAGAAGCGGTGGCCTGGCAGTAGGGGCAGGGGGAGGTTCACCAAACAGCACCGAAGGGAGCAGCTGGCTGCAAGAGGGGAGATGAAGGATGCAAAAAAAAGAAAGGACCACAGGAAAGCAAGAAAGGCAAGTAGAGTGCCAGACAGGCAGGCCAGGAGACCATCTGGGTAGCAGAAACTGCAGTCTATGTGCTAGCTAGCCAGAAGGAGAAAGGCTTGGCATTATTGTCCAGTTCTGATC
The DNA here is from genome assembly GCF_003343035.1 of Apteryx rowi. Taxonomy (NCBI): domain Eukaryota; kingdom Metazoa; phylum Chordata; class Aves; order Apterygiformes; family Apterygidae; genus Apteryx; species Apteryx rowi. The sequence goes on along the minus strand of NW_020448408.1, from coordinate 633,824 downwards.
GTGGCATTAACAGAGCAATGCAAACTCCTTGGTCTTAAGGGCAGTTTTGTCTTGGCCTGAATGTCAGAAACATCAGGCCTAGCACAAGGCAAGGCGGTTGTGAAGAATAAGAAATTATATGTGGTGAAATGCATTTCTCTGTATACATGCATCATAACCTGTAACAAAGTTTTATCAAACAAAACAAAACTTGCTGCCATAGCATGCAGACCCATGCTTCTTCCAATATTATGTTTTCACTTCATCCAGAACTAATGTTTTGTAGGTTCTTCTCCCCTAGTGGTTCTGAGTGTCAGTCATTCAGCTTAACTGAAACTAGAGCTTGATTTCAATGGCCTGGATATTTACATTCTGTGTTCTGGATTATTTTAATCCAAATATACAAGTCTGCATTACTACAAGTGATGAATATATATGGTCAAGAAGGAATTAAAAATTAACGTGGAGGCTTTGTGACACTGCATGAACTGACTTTGCTGACATGGAGTTCTATATTTATTTTTTGCCAAATTTTCTTTCCAGATTCCCCAAGGAAGCTGCACAATTTCATTTTCAGGGATGCTTCAGAGATCAGAGTATACAACAAATTGATGATATTTCACACACAAATGTCGTTTGCAAAAACATCTAATTCCAAAATAAAAATCACAAAAGATTTAGAATTAGAACAGTAACAACATTTGCAGAGGGAGAAAGGTTTTTGAAAGGGTTTTTTTTGGAAAGGACAGTATGATGTCCAGTAGGCTCAGCAGGAAAAGGTCTTATCAGGAAAACAGTCTGACTCAGAGAGAGACTTTTACTGGAAATCCACTATGTCAATATACTAATGACTTTCATTGCCTTCCTACTGAGGGGAGGGAGGGTTATCCTTCGCTGATGTGGAGTTGCACTCTGTTGTCCTTTCATGATAGGGTTAAGTACTCCAATTACTGGATCCTAATGAACAACTGCGTGCAGCTTCTTCAGGGCTGCCAGGGACTCAGCCAGAGGTAGCAAGAAACACAGTGGTTGGGTGTYGGTGCAGCTACAGCTAGTGTTTGAGGCTTACTCTAAATCAGGGATAAAACACAAGTCCAGTTTGAAGTGTGGCAAAATAGTGAGGTGTTCTCATAAGATCTTAACCAACACCACCAAAAATATAATGAAACTAATTGATTTCCTGTTTTCTGCCATGGCGGGATGCAATCTCATGAATTTAGATATTCTTTCAAGATCGCTGTTGAATCTGATTCTGAATCAGGACATAGTCCCCTTCTAGTTCTGAGTTCGCTTTGAAACTAATTGCCTAGGACATGCTTATATCTGTAATCTGGAGTCTGAGACTTGTGAATCTGTGAGCAATATGAATTCAAGGTGCACTGCTCATCTCTGTCGTGAATTCAATACACTCTGCAAGATAATTTGCAGAATCTAATCTGGAGAATTTAAAGAACAAACACCGACGGAGGAATTTTATATGGAAAAGAATGGACACATAAGCAAGCACTTGAGGCATGCTGTGATTAATGAGAAAGTGTCTGTCCCAAAGAGTTTTCATTCCAAATAGAAAAAGGGTGAGGAGAAAAGAATAACCCTATTACCCTATTATATACATATATATATATAYACACATACATACATATATATATGAAAAATAAGTATATGCAGAGAAAATTATTTGAAATTGTCCAAGGACTCATGGGAGAAGCAAAGAAGTAGTCCTACATCTCTAGGTTCTTCTTTTAAACTAAAAGTCTGTTTTGCCTCCTTGAGCATTGCTTTAAGTAATAGGCCTCCCCCCCTCCTCCAAGGATATGTCTGCCTAACAGTCACTGCAATATAGCATAGCTATGTTCAAGCTATGTTTAAATGAAGCAGGTAAATACAGCACACAACTAGACTTAGTGTTACTGCTGGAGTATTTACTGTGGCTCTTGGGCAGACTTCGCAGGCTGCCGTCGCAAGTATGCTGATTTTGTCTCTCAAAAACGAAGGACAAGCACCAAACCAGGCCCAGATGGGATGGGAAGTGCCACAGAGGTGGGAAGAGCTGTGGGAAGTTGGGCTGCTGCTCCCGAAGGCCTGGGGAAGGGGATCATAGCTCTGGCTGACACCCCTGCGCGTGCTGTTCAGTGACAGCAGCGGCATCGAGCCTGCCACCTGGTAGAGACATGCGTGGCAAGAGGCACCTGTAACCTTCCTTACCTTTCAGGCTAATGCAAAATGCCCCATTTGGGTGCCTGAAGACGATGCAGAAGCATCTGCTGACGCAAGCTGATGAGGGCACCAGGAGTGAGGACAGTAAAGTCACATGAGCCAAAACCATCAAGCTGCAATGGCTAATTAGGGAGTCACTTTGTGAAGAAGAGTAAAATATTCATGTCTCATCCCCCTGCCCTGCACTCGAGGCAGGAGCAATCCCTTCTTGCCTGTTCTTCGCAGCTGCCTGTGAGCACAGATGGGTATTGCCAAGCTGCATTGACTGCAGAGCTGGCTGCAGGAGGGCAGGCAACCTCCCACCCCTCCTTACAGAGGAGCTGCACAGGAGATCGATGCTTGCTCCTTGCACACAGGCAGCTTAAAAGCAGCCTAGCCCCTGCGCTAGCACCCTCAGGACTGAAGCAACGGCACACTGCTTATTTATCTGTTTTTCAAAACGCATTGCCTGCCTTGGCATGCCACTGCATGCCAGCAAAGATTCACCAGGGACCACCCCAGGCACTCAAAAATAGCAAGCTAGGTTCCCACAATCAAGAGTCTATCGTAAAAATAATAATATTTAAAGAGCAGCAAATGCTGCCGCTTATTTGCCTCCTAAATATTGAAGCTTTAGAACTTGTGGTTTTGGGTTTTTTGTAATAAGCAGTCATAAGGGCTGGAAAGTGGAATTTCTTTTACCATAACAGTGAAGACAGCATGTTTTGAGAAAAAAAAAAAAAAACACTTAATTTTGCAAGGCATGTGATGAAAATCCTGAGAATTTGCAGTTTTGGGCATAAATACAAAAACTAGACTTTTTTATAAGGTGAAAAAACTAAAAAAGGAAAAACTATAGCCTCACAAAAGATAGTGTCACAAATGAAATAAAGCTAATATTAGAAACACTCAGCATTATCTGTCTATTTTAGCTATAAAAACAGTGATATTTTCTGGTCAGGAGCTCTTCTGAGTTGAAGCTACCATTGATACTGTATGTATAAAATACAGGCCACAGCCTGAAGTATATTTTCAGGAGCATCCCATAAGGACACTGAGCTTCATGAACTGTTTCATTTCTTATCTATTAATTGGAATATTTCAGGGGATAAGGTGAGATGAAGTAGAGAAGGACCAGGAAGATATGGGCACATGATGAAAGGATGCCTAGATACTCCCACACAGGGATTGATTTGGGTATGTGAGGCAAGACGAGAAACTGTGATGTCTGAATTATCTGTGAGAGGAAAGACACGGTGTCTATGCAAAAGAAATGTGATTTTTGGCAAGGTGGGGAAATGCCCCTTCTAAAATCTCTTCCTCTGAAGGTCTCAGAGCAGTTTTAGAAGTTAAACTATAAAGCAAAATTATGAGGACCCACCTAAACTATAAACTGAATTAATTGTTTTACTCATCAAATTGTTCAGTAGCAATGATTATGCTATAATTTATAACTCTTTTTTTGGTCACTGCAAATTTACTTCAATACTTCCCTGAAAATTCCCTGACAGTAATTTATGCAGGCCAAAGACATATGCTGTCAAATGTGTCTCAGGCTATCATACTTCATCTGTCTATCACAGCCAATAACAGTAGACACAGGGAATTTGGAAAAAAGAATGTAGAACAGAAATCTTTAAAAATGAGTGAGATAATGCTTGGGATTAAAAAAAAGAGAGAGAGAGAGAAGGAATTTCAGACAAACCATTCTACTGCTCTCCACTGCTATTACATCTTTGCATACAAGAACAACAGGTTCCTAGAGTGGACCTGGCATGTGAGGAGGAAGGGGAGCAAATGTACAGTTAGCATAAATACTGAGTGAGGGTTTGCTTGAAAAATTCTAGAGCTCTGTAGAAAAAAATAGCCTAGCATCATTTCTTCTGTTATTTAATGCCTATGCACAATGGAAGAAAGAACGTGAAGCAAATACGGTGTTTTTTTTTTAAAAAAAAGGACGAGGGAAATTATACTTGTTAGTATGCCTTTTATTCTTCACTGTTAACATCTTGCTGTTGTGTAACAAGATTGCCACAAGGAAGAACAGGAATCATGAAATGTAGAGAATCCTAATTGAGATTTGAATCCTAAACAAAACACCGTGATGCTTGCTTATTCATTTGACACTCGTCTCCCTTAGTCAGCAGGCTGAATGGCAACACTGAATGTCGTCCCTGCGGGATGAGGAACAGAAGAACCGCTTCCATGAACTGTCCATCAGCCAGCGGTCGCTGCCTCCTAACAAACACTTGTACCCATCTGTGTGAGTGGGCTTCTCTGTTCCCAGGTGATGTTAAACAGATTAAACATGTTAGCCTAATACCCTACTTGATATTGAATGGGGGAGCAGATTGCTCACGCAATCACATAAAGATGGGAGGTGGTTTAAGAGACTCATCCTTGACACCTCCAAGCTATGTGACTGCCAGTGTACAAACATGAGTACAGCTATGTGGCAGGGGATTTGTTGGGTCAAAGCACTGAGTATTGTGCTAAGCCAAATGCGTAGGGTAGACATAGGCTTTTCTTGGGCTATTCTTTAAGCATATTATTTATCAGGACCAGCACATCATTCTACATATATACATACACAACCTTACACTTAACTGCTGGTGCATGCCATGGTGTGTCCTGCAATCCTTCGTCATCTAAATCAGATACTTTTGGAGAGCTGTGATTCCCATGTATTCTTTATATCCAGACTTCCTTTCCCAGAAATCAGGAATTACACATTTTTTGGGGTGGTGTGTGCTTCAATCTTAGCACAATCTGAAGCTGTGCATTTTTGCATATGCTTTTGGGCATAAAAGCAAAAACTGGACTTTTTTATAGGCTGAAAAAAATAAAAAAGGAAAGGATATAGCTTCACGAAAGATAGCATCACAAATGAAATAAAGCTAATATTAGAAACACTCAGCATTATTTGTCTATTTTAGCTAGAGCAATTACCCCAGCCTGAGGATTCGGAAGCAGCTGGAAGCTGTAATCTAGACATTGCCAGTGAGAATTGAGTGGGGAAACTTACTTCTTGATATATCAAGTCAGTATGCAAGAGGTTAAAGCATGTTAAAAAAAGTTTCAAAAAACTTACCCTAGAAACTAATGTAGCCTGTAGTCATAGAGCAGATGTACTTCTTTAGAACAGCTATAAATCCTATGAGTACCCTAATAAATACACTACACATTCATTGGAACAATGTGCCCYATGGATTTAAACTGCATCTTATCACTTCTTCCTGAAAATAATTGTAACACCTATTAGAGGCTATATTTGGGATTTTTAGACTTATACATACATCTGCTTTCCTCTCTCTAGACAGATATTCTGTCATGAAGGACATGTGCACTGACAGCCTGATTTTCTCCCCAAAGAACAGAAATAACCCTGTGGCTATACACTAGGGCCCTGGTTACAGTTTAAATCAAGGTGCCCTTGAATACCACTTGAAGATACAGGCACATGAATTCCCACTTTTAAACTGTGCACACAATCTTGGTGCACAAAATTCATTTTAAAAGCATCTCTTCTCCTCTCAGTCCTCTCAGTCCATTGGAAGAACACACTATATTCACGAAAAATCAGCAGAACATGAATTTCAGAGCAATGTAATCATGGTGATATTTCTGTTAACCAGCTTTCCAAAACACCACGGTTTTCACGGTGTCTGCTTTGGAATAACTTTCTGAAAAACATCTTAATTTAAAACCAAAGCCAAATTAAACCTTTATACTTCCAGTTTTTTTAAAGCCCTAACAAGTCAGATTCCCTAAGGCTGCCTAGGTTGGATTCAGATTCTAGGGACTGATTGTGGCTGATTTAATTTTTCCTTCAAAATCTGATAACAGGCAGATGTCACTGGTAGGATCTCATTTTACCCTGAAGTTCAGAAAGAATTCTGTATGTAGAAAGCACCTAAAAATCCTGGAAAAACAGGCTGACCGAAACCCCTAAGCATAACACAGCTTCAAAAATCTACAAATTATTCTTACTGGAAAGAGGACCAAGACATTAGAATAATCGGGAGAGGGCAAACAGTGCACAGGGACAAATCAAGTGGACCCAAGAAGCAATTTGGAAATAAACTCAGTGATTTTACTATAGAAAGAGAGAGATGCCTCATAGGAATAGAGTTAAAATTTCCTTTTGACCAATTTACAATGGATACGTGTATTCCTATGCAATGAATAACAAAATTGTTTGGTGCAAACTAAGTTCACAGTGTGCTAAAAGGACTCCTCCTCACATTAAATTCTTTCAAATACCAAGAGCTGTTCTCGCTCAAACATGCTGGTGAGTGGCAGTCTTCACTGCAGCTCTGACCAACTTTACTTTCATTACAAACAGAATTTTGTCTCTAAAGTATTGAGAGCAAGCAGCCCTGGTTGTCATCATCCTTAGGAACAGCAAACTAACCTACTTTCTCTCAACAGACAGATGATTTCTATGTTTTCTCCTTGGCAAAGATAAAGTACTACTGAAGACAAAATTACCTGTACTTTGGAGCTGGAGCATCCTAGAAAATCTAGGAGATACTTCCTCTTGACACATGCAGAGTACTTACAACATGGACCTAAGTCCTTTAGACATTCATGGATGAGACACTTGACATGCAGAAGTAATGATTCTGTGAAGTCCACAAATAATTGTATTTGCTGAAGGGAGCTTGCAGCACAATTTTCATAAAACAATCACTGTGTCCTCTTGTAAAAAGAAAACTTGTTTATGAACAGCAAGGCCGTGTAAAAATATGGCTCTTCTACTAGTGGCAATATTTGTGAAGCCTCTTTTGAGCTGATGTCTAAACACATCATACATTAATTACTTTTCATATGATTTTCTATGTTTAAAATTGTAAAGGTAACAACAAAGGTAAGGCATTAAGTTTTCCCCCATATACCCAGAAGTCAAAACAAATGTGTTAATGTCTTTCTGAAGAACTGTTGTTTTATTTCTCTAGAATCCAGACAACAACACATGCATACACAGGCTGCGAGTCAGCATAACCTACTTTGTTGCAAGAAACTTAAATCAGAACTGATATTAAATCAATGTCCTGATCATATGCTTCCCCAGAGCCCTCTCACTCCCAACACAACAGGAAAGCCACTAAAATTTAAAGTAATAGTGTACCACAGTACCGATTTGGATAGCTTTATTGTAGTCAGGAACAAGTTTTAGACAGTACTGAATGCCTAATTCTTACTGACTCTAAGTTTTGTGGGCACACACGTTAGCCACAGACCATCCACCCTCATTGGGATATATGTTCTATTAGTGAATATACTGGTCTCACATTTTCAGTTAGGAATGCTTTTGAATGCAATGCTTTGTGTGGTGTGATAAGGGGGGTGACATGAGAAGTTCCAGGAAGACCAAGTCCTTGTGTCCATGCTGGACATAGTTATTCTAAAACAAAATAATATTAAAATTTCAAGCACACTCTACTTTATGTTTTTCTTATAATACCTCTGAAATATTATAAATGTAAGTATGTAAAGACATACATTTTTAACCCTATCAGTGATAATACTATCCACCAGACCCTGAAGGTATATCTATACTGCTAAATAAAAGAGAGAAGAGGCACAAGCACGGACTCTTGAACGGTTCACACTGCTAAACTGTTAGTGTTTTCCCTGGCTCTGCTTTGCACCACTCCAACCACTTTCTCCATTGCAATGTCCTGGTGACTTGGGGGAGAATTTATTCAGGGAATATTCCCTGAAGGCAGTGCTGCACGCTGGAGACACCCTCTGCCCTACAGAGCTCTCTGATGCTACTCTGGCATCCTTTGCCTTCTCTTGCACTACCGTATGCCTCTTCAAGGGCAATATGACACGTGCTCAGTTTCATGATACAAAAAATACCACACTGCATCATAGTTCACACATTATTTCAAATTGTTTGAACTGAAGATTCACACACATAAACTGTACTTTCTGAGACTACAGCAACACAATGTGAGACTGACAGAAGACCCAAAAGCCAGTGTTGCGTACTGAGAATGCAATCAGTCAGCTTCAGGGGAAACTACTCTTACACAGTGTGAACATGGTGCAGTTTGTAGATCACACCCCAGTCCTCATTTATTTAGTGGTATTGTTGTACCCTTATAAGCCAGGCTGTCATTTCTACTAGCTGTGGAAGCACCCTTGCCTAACTTGACAGACATGACCCAGTTGCTCAAACGTAGGCATCAAGTGTTGTTGGAGATGCCCTGGAGATCCCTACCTGGCCTCTCAGCCAGAAGGGTATACGCCTGCCACCATGCCAAAGCACTGCTGTGACACATATCTACTATCGCATGTGATAGCCCCGTGTAGATGTCTCTGATAATCTACGTCATTTTAAATGACACTAGGTGTCTATATATAGCCAAATGCACTGAGAAAAAATTAGATGCTGACTAAAAGCTAAACATCTAAACATCCCTTTGTAGCTCAAAGAAGAATTGAACCTACCTAGCTCAGATGCTTATCTGACAGTGATGAACAGCTTCTGGAGGTGTTTGTCTTCCAGCAGCTAGGGAGAGATGTTCTACAGGCTGGATATGGACTACACACGGACACATTTAGGAGAGTCATATCCCATTGCAGCCATGGAATTCACAGAGCTGAAAATTGTTAATGGTAAAAAATCATGCTTACTTAAGGGGAAATTGGATGAAAATTTATGCTGATGTATTTTAATTTGAAAGGGTTAATAGCAGGAAAAAATCTGTGAACTGAATATGCTTAATGTTTTTGTATGTTTATTGGGGGTTCACATTTAGACCAGGGCTGGTTCTAAGCTGTGACTTTATACTCTGAACGCTTATAAAATCTGTGTTGTGACTCTCATCCAAGACCTGACAAACTGAATAGAAATTTTCCCATTGACTTCAGTGGACTTAATATTAAGTTCTAAATTATCTGCTCTATATAAAGTTTGGTTTGTGAACATTATGTCCAGAATTGTTGTAAGTGGGTATCTAAGACTGTTAGGTCCATATTCAGGCAGTTGAATTAGTGATGTGATTTAGAGAAGTGGACAGATACTTCCCATGAAATCACTGGAAAAGGCTGGGTCCTCAGACCTTCTGAAAAATAAGGCCACTTGCTGAAAAAGCTCTGTATGGTGTTATTAGCCTAATTCTGGGCTCTAGTAAAGAAGCAATGTGTCTTGTATTAATACTTATTCTGTATCTCCTGTTTACCTGGCACAGAGTTTGCTAGTTTGATCAGTGTGATCCTAAACTCAGCTAACATCACTCTTTAAAAGACAGTCAAACCTATCTGAAGAGATTTAAGTATATAGACAAAAAGAGAGATGGTTGGTATATATATTTTTAATACCAATGTAGCTTCATTTTCTTCAGTGAAATAACTTTTCCAAGCAGCATGAGAATCAGAGAAGTTACTGTGTGATTAGAAGCAGCCATGGAAGAGACCACACATCTGGTGTCACAGCTATAAACAGTAGGCCATCCTTATTACAAAAAGCCAGTTATAGTTCAAGACTCCTTATGGAGGGTTAAATGCTGTTAATCCTTATAAGTGATGCCATAACAGCAGAATCAATAATAGTCTAAATGACCTTAACTTTGCCCAAAACCGAATGCATTGCAAAAGGATAGGTATCATAAAGTTACAGTTTGTCAAAAATGAAAGATATCATTTTTATGTTACACTTCTGATCTTCTCTACCTATCATTAGTTTTAGTGGAATAGACAACACTGATGATACACTTAACATATTTTAGCTTCCCTCCAAGTGAAACAAAAGAAATTTCATAAGTCATTTTCAACATAGCTTAATTACACCACAGAAGCAATCTTTGTTCCACGGAGAAAAGGTAAAAAAGATTGCTGTGTTGATGGGCAAAGCAAAGCTTGCCATGGGAGATGGAAAGGTTCTTTACCTAGGGACAGGGAAGCAAAAGACAGAAGTAAACCTTCAGTGGAGGAGAAGAAGAAGAAGAGTTGCCCAGATACCCTGAGGTGAGACTGACCAGGAAAAATGGCTTTCTCTTTTCCTTTCAGTGAACGAACTGACTTCGTTCAGAGATAGCAACTTTCTGTTTCGGGGTTCATGTTGCCTCTGACACTCTTTGACGAAACTCTGCCCAGCATCCACAGTCGTCTGTCTTGCTTTACTGTATTTTTTCATATTGCATATGAAAGAGGTAGTAAAGTATGTGTGAAGTACATAAGTATGTGGGTATGTATGTATAAAGTATGTAAGTATGTCAAGTAAAGTATGTGTAATCTGCCCCTAAGGATTGTCTACACACTCTAGCCAGTAATTTTTACTTAAAATACAAAGAAAACTGTTGGAAAAGAGACTGGAACCRACTTATAGTGGTAGGTTAAAACAGAGGGAAAATCAAGAGAGTGGCATGCTAACCAGCACCCCGGGGCTGGTGAGATTTCTAATCACTACGCTTCAGAGTCAGACTCACTAACACTTCCACACTTTGCCCTGACACATTTTGAAGTCTTTCCTGCCTGCTGCCCGAATTCAGCAGGAGGATGTTCTCATGCCAGTTCAGACGACAGCAGGTGGACGGGGCCCTTTGCAGGAAGGTGGGAGGTTTGAGTTTTAGTGTCCCTAAACCAGGGGAAGGAATGAAACCCAGATGTCCCTGATGATGAGCTCTGTAACACATCATATCTGTTTTGGAGGATGATCTCTGCTCAGTGGTCCAAGGTGATAGCTATGTGGTAGCTATATGTAGCTACATGATCCAAGCTGTATGTGGAGGTTCTTCCTGGTAATGATGAATAAGTTGCCTAAGATGTGGACAAAGTCAGGATCTAAAACATTAGCTTGTTCTAAGCATTGGTTGTCTACCTTTAGGCCAGTGGCGTCCAAATCTTTTTTTGGCCAACAAGTCACTGTTAATTTTCAAACTTTCTTCTGGGTTACTTTGCTTTCTTAGAAATACTTTATTGAAAACACTACAAACAGCACTACTTTATACGTTTCCAAGACCAAGTCTGCAGACTGTTGTTTTAAGTTCTGGAATTTGTTTTGCCTCTCAAAATGAAACATATAACTGTCCCCAGATATGATATAAGTAGTGTTAAGTGCCTGACTCACAGTTTTGGATTCAGCTCAGGGCTCACTCAGTATGGCAGTGCAGCCATCCTTTTTGGATCTAGCCCTAAAAGACCTGATCCAAAATTCACTGAGAGCAGTGGGAAGATTGCTATCGACACTGGATCATGTCCTAATGAAGAGAAAGATGCACACGGCCTTAAACTGTCATTCCCATCTGTATCACCGGTGTTTCTATTGAACTGTATTGATGAGTTAAATTAAAACAAAATATAAGCATTTACTTTTCATAACAGAAGACTTCAATATCTCGTTGTTTGAGAGGAAAAGAAACGATATAAATTGGGAAAGAGAGGACATAACCTCAGAAAAGGAGGAGTTTCAGCCAAGAGTCAAATATGAGAAGTGATTTGTTTTTAAGACTTGCTATTTGTCCTCTTTTTAGTTAAGAAGAAAGGCTCTACTGTGAAGACCTTTTTTTTTTTTTTTTGGTTTGTGTAATGAAGGACTCAGATAAGAAGATATACTGAGGATTGGTTTAATTTTAAACCAACCTCAGACTGCTCTTTGACTTTTGCAGAATTAAGCATCAAGCTACATTGGACACTATCAGTCTGTGAAAAAACACTGCTTTTTTTTTTTTTTTTTGATAATAGCAAAGGAACAATACCTATGCAGATCACAACTTTATTGGCAAATGTATCATAAAACCCAAACATTGAAAAGATGTAACACATACACTTAAATACCTGGGTCTAAGTCTTTTGATGATGTCAGCAAAATCTTTATGGGCTCAGACGTTAAAAAGCAGCATAATCATCAGTGTAATCATATGTAGACACATTTATTTCATATCCAGGCTATTGTCTGGAAGTCTTAAAAATAATATTTGGCTGTTCAGACATGTACCCTCACCACCCCCAAACCTAACACAAAGTTAGAGGCAGATGAAGATGTGATGGTGACAAAGACAGCTAACAGCTTGCTGAATACTTTGTGTCTGATGTTGTCTCCTTTTGTGAGGAAGCAAGAGACTGAGAAAATAGCTCCTCTGCCACCTTTCATGTCAGTATGAAAAGTGATAGCATTGAAGTGATAGCTAATGGTTAGAATCCTTTAAATAGCTCTGTCAGGCGTGCTTGAGCTATCTGACTGATTTTTATTTTGGCTCTTTGACTCATTTGTCCAAAATGGTTTGCTTTTGCATCCAGGAGGAATGTGATGCTCAATTAGGACCCAATCATGCGGTGTGCTAAGAGGAAAGTCACTTACCTGTGCAGTAATCAGAGGTCTTTGACTTGCGTTATCTCTGTATGCGTTTTGCTCTGCACATGGGTGTGCCTGTGCTTTTTTCCCTGGGGAATCTTTCCCAGCAGTGCCTGCTTGGCAGGGGAGAACAAGGCCTGTAGTGACGTATGAATAGCATGAAGTGAAGAGAGGTTCACATTCCTCTTATTTTAAGGAGGAAACAACGTGAATGGGATATCCATTCACAAGCAGTGAGGGCACACTTTGGGACCCCACAGGACCTACTGAGTGGCCAGGGCAAGAATGTTTTGAATTCTGCACTGGAGGAACTAGCTATTCTGTCCCATTTGATTTTCCTCAGAGCTCTCAGCAGTGGGGAAATCACCAGGGATGCATACGTTAATTGACCTGACAGTGCATTAGAAAAGCGTTCTGGCTCTGATGTCTCTTGAGCAAAATTTGACATTTCTTGCTCGTGCCTCCTACTGACAGGTCCACAGCTAGACAACCCCACTTCTGAAAAATTAACAGAATAATCAAACTGTAGAGCTCCCATTCACAATCTGAAAAAAAAACGCTTGCAGAGATTACCAGCTGGTACTCCCAACAGCCAGCATGTGTGCCACTGATAAAAGTGCTCTCACAGTGCATACGTTGTTATCAAAGCACTTGCTTCTGTGTAAAGCTGAGGAGACTGCTTTTTGCTTTTGCTTGTATCCCTGTATATGCTGTTGCCATGCTGTCCCCTGTTAAGGCATGGGCTGATTTTGATTGAATGGCTGGAAATGCCGTCTTGCTCTGAGCACTACACTGAGCACTGGGAGACTGATGCAGGACAATGATTCTTGGGGAATTTGTGCTCTATTTCACATGTCCAAACAAATGGGATCTCTGCCCTAGGAACAATCCATCTGTTTACTGCTGTTTTCACTGGCTTAGGAAGGAGGAAGGGATTCCTACACAAACCTCTAGCTGCTTCTCCTTACAATATGGTCGGGGCTTGGAGCACGTGGCATATGGGCAGAGAAGAGCTGTGTTGTTCAGACAGGAGAAGGCAAAGAGGGGATCTTATTGCTGCCTTCAACTATCTGATGGGAACTTACAAAGAAGATGGAGCCAGACTCTTCTTGAAGGTCCACAGCAAAAGGATGAGAGACACTGGACACAACTGGCAATAAGGGGAATTCCAAGTATGTATAAGGAAAACTTTTTGCACAATGAAGGTGATCAAGCATCAGAACAGATTGTCAAGACAAGTTGTGGTATCTCCATCCTTGGACATATTCAAAACTTGACTGAGACAAGGCCCTGAGCAGTCTGATGTAACTTTAACAGAGATCCAGCTTTGAAGTTACCCCTGCTTTGAACAGGATGAGGGTGGGAAAGCAGGGGGGAACCAGATGACCTTCAGAAATTCCTTCTAATCTAAATTATTCTATGAATCTGTGATTCTGCTTTCCATCCACTGTGAGTTACTTAGATCTTTTAAGGAACAGAGAACAGCATCTCTGCGCTGTCCGGATGATGTAAATATCCTCAGGCATGCCTACAAACAATAAAGGTCAATTCTCATGTTGTGTATGATGTTATATGACCCAGAAGAAACAGAAAAGAGGCTGGTGACATTTAAGCATTTGATCAAAGTCTTCACAGAGGTTAATATATGCATAGTGTCCAGGGATTCAGCTTTGCTCCAATATCTTTTAGAGTTTTACAGGCTTTTCATTTACCATGAGGGAAAGTTTAAAAGAGTCTGTTTATTGATTGCTCAGTCTCTTTATACGGACCCTTTTAAATACAAAACTGGTTCCTGGTCTTGTCAAATATGGGTGGGCCACAAGTGCCAGCAGACACAAGTGCATATTTGTAAATAGATACTACCAAAACCACGTATATCTATCTGAAAATGTGGACCTTGGAGGTCAAGAGCTGTGAACCAAACTCCCTGACCTAGTAAAGGAATTACTTAGTGATCAATCTGAATCTCAAGCAGTGATTCAATGTTCTTAGTGTCTGAAATGTAAAATGGGCTCTACTCTTCTCTCTTCTTGGGGATAAGGAGATAGGATAGGATGGGTAATGGGGACAGGTGAGAAGGATATAGTTCAATTGTACCCTTTTAGAGAAAAGACCTCACTTTCAGTGTGAGAAACCTAGAAGGGGGATAGGAAAATTAAAGGAAAAAGTATTACTTGACGTTATGCTACCCCAAGCTGCTGAAATTTGATACAAGCATACTTACTACGGTGTGGAAATGTAAGAGATGAAAGCTAAGTCTCAGAAAATTTTTGGCTAGCAACTGTCAGGGATTCTGACAAAAGGGACATCTAGTACATGAGCATGCTTGCAATGACAGAAAAGCTGGATACCCATTAAGGATACCCATCTCTCTCGTACCTCCTGACATTCTCATGTTAATGAACAAGAATGGAGGAGGAATAAACACAGAATGAGGAGAGAACTTTTTTTCTGTCGCCAGCATGGTCATATGCCACCTAACTTCATTTTTTTCATAGACATAAAAACCTAAAAATGAAGCATGGTTTTTAACATGCAGTAAAAACTGTCTGGCTTCTCTCTGAAAAGATTTGCTCTTGGCAAGGGTGTATCTTCATTGTCACCTACACTTCTGAGAGTGTCTGAATTCTGTAGCCAGGAAGATATTCTCACTGTTATCAGTCACGAATTAGTGTTGAAGACATTCAAAGCTGTTTGGCATGAAGATCTCACCAACAGCTTTCTATGTGATTGTGATGATTTTGTTCACTGATCTCCTAAGGCAGTTTATCAGTGAACTCTGTTAATATGTCATACTTAATGAATTCACGTTTTACCATGAGCATTTGGTAATTTGAAATGTAAACCCATAAATGCACTAAGAAGTAATGTTTTTTCCCAAAGCAGTCCAGTTATTTGATTTCTTTATAAAAGACTATCATGTTTGAATGGTACTTATACTTTCTATATCTGTATGTGGCCACTGTGATGATGAAAAATGTGGTATGGAAGGTCTGTGCAGAGGCTCTGCGCCCTCACATGGAATGTTATAACATGTTTTAGATTTCTTTGATTGTCTTTTGGGAGTAATAATGTTGGGATCTGTCATCTTGTCTTTTTGCCCCCTAGAAATTAAATCTGAAAAGAAAAAACAGTTTAACTCTGTCTCTATTTTTCAACTCAGTCCATGAATGAAATGAATTTCATGTGTTTGGGTTTCTGCCTTCTGGAGAATTGTGCCACCTGGGTGTTTTTTAAACATGAAAAGTTGACTATTTTCTATTGCCTGTGTAAGCTATTTGTTTGAAGCCTTGAAAGATTGAAGGGACTGGCTAGCAGCACTTATTGCAGGGATACAAAGAGCTCCCTGAGAACTACTAATGGATCTGTAGACTTCTAACTAGACTAGATAGAATAGACAAGGTATGATAATGCCTTAGAGGCAACTGAGGTTTTTAGGGGTAGGAATGGAGCTGGTGCCCATGTGTTTGGAAAAATATGGGCAGCCAGACCAAGCCAAATGAACCTTAATATACTGCTGCTTTCTGCATTGATGGGTAGGGTGAAAGAGACACTGTTAGAAGGGTTTAGAGTTTGTAACTAGTTTATTTTTACTAAGAAGGAAAAAGACGCTGCTCAGGATGTCTCTCTTTTGTTGCAAAGCTTATATGAAAATCCTGTTGTTAATGATCCCATTTTAACAGAACTGAAACCCCGGGGGGCAGATGCTGGGCGGAGAGCTCAGCAGGGCAGTGGTTGCAGCCAGCAGATCGTACAGCAAACACAGCTGGTGGGAACAACTACTAAAAAATAAATCCAGCCGAAATCTGCAATATTTATTCTTCCATGAGATATCTGAGACTGTCTGGATGTGTAAGAAGAGTGTTGGGGCAAGGCGGGGGGTAACTGGAAGAAATCTGTCTGGTGGAAAAAATTGGTGTGCCTGAGCAGAGGCCTTAGTGCCATGGCTTCTGAGGAGCTGCCCAGATAGGAGTCCCCAGAAACCTTCCACTGTGCCTGCACTGCGGCAGTCAGACCACAGCTGGGCAGAAGTCCTCCCGGCTCTTCTGAAACATGCAGCCATCCAGACTGGGAATTAGTAGCTCTGCCCTGGTTTTCTGTGCATGTTTCAAATGTGATGGGCCTTCATTTTATAAGATATGTTGCTTAGTGATTTGCACAGTAAAGTCACTAGCCAGTGTATTTGTTTCTTGTAATAAATCCTCAAAAAGAAGAGTATATCATCCCTCTTGAATTTCCAAAGATAAAGATTTTCAAGCCATTCCCTTTCCCTAAACCAGTAATAGTGACCCTTTTTTGGTGGCTCGTGACAAATTTATTTTAAAAGAACACTGAGTCTCATTACTATTGGGACCAACTCAAATACCTGTCAGCAGCAAACATGGCATAAGTCTCAGTGGTTGCCATCACTACCCTAGACTGTTCAAATACAGAGCTTACTAAGGCTATTGTATTTCTTAGAGAGGAAATTCTTAATTACACTCCTTTAGCCCTCATTTTCTCATCAGAGCATAGAGTTATGATGACCTTCTCTTCCTGGATGGCCACTATATAAACCCTGAGTCTTCATTCATATTTAGCTGTAAGGATTTTCATCTAGCACTGTGTGACAAATTAAAAACCTGCAGCAACCTGCAGATATTTTATAGTCAATCTAGCAAGACTCTGCAGTTTTCCTACTGAGTAGTAATATATGACCTAGACAAGACCCAGACGAGGGCTTGTGAGAAAGACAGTGCAGCTTTAAAATGATTGCTTTGAACATAGGAAAGAAATATGGGCAATTGCAGGCATCCCCTGACCCAGGGTAGTCTTCCAAGAGATAAGTATACAGCAGAAGACAAAGACCATCTGGGAGCTGGCAGGTTTTCCAACTAGGTCATACTATTTGAACCTGAGATTTAAACTGATGTATATATAAATAAAAGTTTTGCATGTTGCCCTGAGGGGAAAAGAAAATGCTTGTTCTTCCTTTTGGGACAAGGAATTTTAAGCATTGCCGGAAGAGAAGTGTCTTGAGACAGTGTCTACCTTTCAGGCTCCAAATAAGCAAAATAGCTTCAAAAGCCCTTAAAAATCAAAAGAAGGCTTTGGATGGTTCCAAGGTGTTACAACATGCTGTAATTGGGAGAAATTTACCTCATCATCCAGGCTGTTCAAGACTTCATACAGCGGAAATCCGACTTTGTACAGGGTATGTGTGAAAGGAGGCTACTGACAGCCAAAATAAGCTGTGAGATATAGTACAACACCACAGCAGACTTGTGTGTCCTACACCTATATCTGGCTAACGGGTGAACAAAAAAGGGGAACATGATCCTGGAACTGGGGTCTGAGGGAGAATAATCTTCAGTAAGATTTTAATCTATCTTCTAACAGCTGTTTAGTAGAGCTGTCCACAAATAATTTGAGGCCTGGTTAAACAGAGGCACGGTTACCCAAAAAGGAACTTATAAAGGCATCTGGATGGGTATCAGGGTGGCTGCATTGCTGTTACCAATGAACATCACAAAACTTAGTAGTTGCCTGACTCCAAAAGGCAAGTGAGACACCTGGATTGAAGTGCCTTGATTGCAGTACACAATTCAGTAAAGAAAGTTAGGTGCCCCTGGAAGGCCGCCCTAAAATCCTGCATGCTGAAGATGGAGCTACCTAAACCTAGCCAGCTAGAAATGTGGGCACAGTGAGTATGTGTCCCACTCTGCAAAGCAGTGATTGAACCACAGTTAGTTTATAAAAGGTGGGTGGTCACTATGGCAAGGTGGCACTTGCATTTAGAGTGGAAACAGTGAGCCCCGCTCGGTCTGAAAGATGTATATTTCTCCCCTCAGAAGGCCACTTGGCTCCAAAAATAAGAGAGGCTTGGTTGTACTCCAATGCTTACATTTTCTATTACCTGTCATGCACTTTCACCACCTAGTCAGCACATAGATAATTTGACTCATATTTTTTAGCTGTTTGGCTTGCTACATCAGCCCATTTAACTGCACTGTTTGGACTAAACAGTGGATCCAGATGCGTAAAAGTAAGTGTTGTGCAACATAACTTGTAAGTACCTGCATCCTTTGTTGGAACCAAGTCTTGGTGACCACAGAGTAGCTGACTCTTTCAGATAGCATCTGATTTCCCTGCAATTAGCTGGCATTCCTATATGCCCACAACATTGCAGATGGTTTATAAAAATTAGGCCTTAAATAAAGTATGAAAAACATCTCTTTAACAGTGAAATCATAAAGTTGTGTGGTTATTGCTTTTCAGTGGTTTCAGAATCAACTTTGCTTTCAATATAAATAAAATGGTGTGAGATTTTTACCTAATTAGCAGCCCTCCTTTCATACATGAAAGTCAAGCACTTTATTTCTAGTTTAGGGATTATTTCCAGCTCTGACTGAATACTGTTAGAGGTACAATAAAGGAATGACTGAGAGAGCTAAAAATGGAACTGGGAGCAGTCTGTAAATGGCACAGGCATTCAGTGTGTTGATGAAACTTTACGTATCTGTCACATTGGTTCAGGCTGGGCCAATGGACTAGCTAACTGAGTACCTCTGTGAGCTAGAAAGCTGGAGGAGGATTAGTTGTTTGCAGCTGTATCTATAGATCACCTGAGATAATTTGGGTGGTCTGGGAAGAGAAGGTGTGAGTACTATCAAATGCTATGTCAGCATACAGATTGAAAGAATGCAGCCACACTCTGGGAAGTGGCAGGTGGACCATTTAGATGTGTTATAAGATCCTAAGAACGTCCTGAATGTCTAGCATGCAATTATGGCCTCAGATAATTTTTCTGTCTATGCCTGAAAAGAAAAACGCAATCTCTTCACTCCAATAAAACCTTACCACATACCTTTGTCATCACAAGACTGGGTTTCTGTAAAACACTGTACCTGGAATGACCTATTGAATTCATTTGGAAAATGGAGCAAGCACAGAATATAGCCACTGCTTCACTGCTTACTAAGCTGTATGCTATGCCAAGAACACATTACACATTGCTTTGGGATGTGCTGTGCTAATATATAAGCAGTGAACTTCTTATCAAGATCTATTTCAAGTCTTATCCCTTCTGCTGGCAAAACCCAAAACATTTAACTCTTTATCTTCTGAATTAACAATCACAGATTCTTTGATGCTGGGTACAGAGGGAACCTAGTCTAAGCTCTTGTGAAAGGAACTACCCCCATTACCCCTGCATTTGACTTAAGATGGAAAATGACCAGAAAATGAGAGAGGGAGAACCCACTAGACCCTGTTGGAGTTTGCCCCTGTGGTTAGTTATCCTCACTGTTAAACCAAATGCCTTATTTCAACTGTGCATTTTCCTGACTTCACCTTTCAGCCACAGGCACTTACTCTTTCTTTCTTTTTTAGATTAAAGAGTTCTTTAGTATTTGGACTTTTGGAGGCCATTTGGAGGCACTTACACACCAAAACCAAATTACCTCTTTATTTTCTTTTCTGATTACTTCAGCCTTTGTACATAGTTCATACTGTTCTGATTTTTCAACATACTTGTTAAAATCTGCATGCAAAAACTACATGCTTCATTCTATGATCTCAAGAGCTTGGACTTGACACCAAGATCTGGCAATATCCAGTCAACACAGCACTTGGCCCAGGGTTTTCCATGACTCGTGTTACACACCCTGGGCTGTGCCAGGTAGCTAGGCAAAGTTTTCTGAGGGTGATATTGGGATAGCAGATGCTATAATATATTGGATGATATAATATGTTGGAGGACTATGCTCAGCTGAGGGTATCAAAAGTTGGGTGGCTTTGTGTCCCACCACTGGCTTTTGGGAATGGTCCTTGATTCACAGTATCCTTCAAATCATGCGCTTGTCTTGAAGAGCAGGTGTTGGCACTGGTCAAAACTGTGATAGGGAGTGAGATAAGTGTAAGTAGTGTGAACAGTCAATGGTCCAGTTCTTGATCTCACTTCCAGGCCCTCTTTTACTCAGCGGCATAAATGTACCCTTCAGTTCCAAATTCAGACAAAGAAATAAGTCCCTAGGCCTCCTCACCATTGCATCTGTATCAGATGGCTAGCCTTGCTTGCCACAGCATCTGGAAGTCTCTGCCTTGCTTTTCCCCCTTCTCTCCTTAGTTCCTGTTAGTCTTTCTTTTGCAGGGTAGTCTCACATTTTGTAGATCTGGTCTGTAGTCATTGTTCCCAGATACATGACCATTTTATCTGAATGGTCTGAAATCGTAAGTGATTTAGATCACTCTCTTGGTCTGCCCTATTCTATAAATTATTTAGCATTCAATCAGTCTTTGTCCTGCCCACAAGTCTGACACTGAATTCTATCAATAAAAACACTGGATGCTGCGAGACCTACAACTTCTAGGCACAGGGTGCCATAGAAGTAGATGGGTATATAGAGGAGCAGATTTGCATAGAAACATATCCATTTGATGGAGACTCCCTCTGTTTGCTAAGATCAGTCAGCCAGCTAGCTGGCCAGATTCTCCTTTTGGAAATTAAGGAACATTAGGTGTCTATATATCTTTAAAACTCTTCTTTTTTCTTAATGCCTTTAATATAGGCTTTTTCAGTGCTGTATAGAGGAAGATTTTTAAGCAAGACATTGAACATTGTCACTTCAAATAACAGAGATGTGTTACTCGGTTATATTTGGCAACTGAATTGATTGCCTCCATGAAAAATAAAAGCAGGCAGAGATGTTCTGTGTTGTCATCTGTAAACTGATGCCTTCATGGCATCATTCTTGTGTTTTTTATAGTGACCTGCACAATATTTTTGCATTTCCTACAAGGTTGTCCTTGAACCAAAAGTTCTGCATATTCTGACTATGAAAGTAACTTTATTGCATAAATGTCATCATACTATTGGCATACTTTTTTAATAGTGATTTCCAGTGATGCAGCAATTTCTAGACTACAGACACAGCTAGTCTGTTGGTGCTGCCCACACCAGGACAAGCTGAAGCACCTGGCCACAGTGCCAGAAAACAGTCCCAAGTGGGATTAATATAGTAACATAGCCATAGCCATATTACTACTAAAGGTACTATTTAAAGGACTAAGGCATTTACAGAACCAATATTTTGTTGCTTACACTACTACTATTCACTCCAAGGAGCATTCACCTCCCCTAACTCTAGTTACCTAAGCATTTAAAATTTAGCCTAGTCTTGTTGTCTACATTCCCACTATAATATTTTCTTGAGATCTGTTTAATCCATCCTGAGAAAGCTATCTAAAACACGTGGGTAGATGGCCTCCTCCCTCCACTGGCTAAACACTGGCCTAGGTGACCAATTTAGGTTCCATCCTTAAGTTTTAGGCTGCAGAAGTTATGTAAGATCATTCCCATCTTGCACACCAAACCGAATGCCTCAAAACCAAGTTCTGGACACTACAGATTTGGGTGCAGAACTGCCCGCTAATAAGCAGCTTCAATAGTGTGAAATATGTACCTCTAAGACAGATGAATTACAAAAGCTATAAATAAGAGAAGGAACTGACACAGAAAGCCCTGTGCTATTTGGGGAGGAATGAATGTGGGAAGGAGGGGACAAGGGGCACAGCTCCACCATGGCACGCAGAAATCCTCAAGCTACCCCCAGCCAAGTTAGTTACGGACCTGGGGGCTGGATGGCAGCGCCATTTCACTTGATCCAGTTAGTCATGCGGAGAGGCAGGTCAGGAGGTGCAGAACTGTGCTTAAATAGCCATATTGCCTGCAGGACCCAAGCTAGCAGCTTCCCACAGTGCAGCACAGTGCTGGGTGGCAGAGGCATGCCACTCCCAGTGGCCTTCTCACTCTCTTGCCTGTGTCACTGCAGAGCACAGAGCTGACCCATGACACATTACTAATTGCAAAGTTCAAAAGTGGAGAGGAAAGAGCAGCAGTATCTCCCTGAGTGATCAGAAAGCATTAAAGACTTGCATAAGGGAAGGGGAAAAAAAAAAAAGAGACCTGACAGAGATGGCAGCTTGCCACTAGGTTACTCATGGGCAGTAATAACAAGCAGACCCACAGGGATAAAACAGCAGCCACAGGATGAAGTCTTGTCCTACAAAGATTCTGCCTTCCTCAGATGAAAGCCTCAGGGGTCTGTTCCTCTTCTGCACTGTGCAGCATTTAGGCATATTTTCATTTCAATAAGGTACTATGGAAATAAACTGGAAATTAGCCAGCCCCTTCCTTTCTTTTCAGCTCTCTCCGTTTCACAGCACAGAGAACTGTGCAAACTCTTGAGGGAAATGACTCTTCTATTTCTTGTTTGCTCCTCAGTGGTTATAAGCATCTCGATTAGCTGGTGGCCACAGGCACACCACCGCCCCTCGGAGGGCACCTCCACCAGCAACCACTTGGGAACACGCAGCCTGAAGGATGAAGCCTGCCTTGCCTTCAGAAATGAGGTTCATCCTGGTGTGTCGAGACAAAAGCTCCTGATGCAATTTTTATGAGTGCCTATGAATCCTGGGATTAGAGCTCGGAGCCCACCAGTGCAGGATGGTGTAGTTGAATACTGACAACAAGATGATACACAGCTTTGGCCTTAAGTGAGATTTATGGCTAGGACTGTTTATGATGCAGAGAGTTTATCACTGTCAAAAGAAAGAGAGAAAACAGGCTCTGATCATTTTAAACAGTTAATTGTAGAGGTTGTCTGCCAGTGAATGGCAGTACAGATATGTGACATGTTCAAAATTTTCTTTCTTGGGTACTTAATACATCTCTGATAATGAGACCATTTATTTAGGCAGCAAAGTTTTGAGTCTGCAAGTCTGACAAACTCAGCTATATGTATATGTGATATACACAAATGATATAAACATAAAAATAAATATATATTCTATCAATCACATGAAAAAATTCAGATAAAGACATCCCAGATGCTCTGAGTGCCTTTGGTTTAACATAACATCTTGTATAAAAATAATGCTCTAGCATAGCTAAAGTGCATCACCAATGAAGAGCTTGTATTACACCCTCAGTAGTGATATCCCAGGTATCAACTTTCAGTTTTAATTAATATAGGTAGACATTAACTTAATTTTGCAATGAGGACATTAAATATGCTCTTTTTCAAAAAAAAAAAAGTCAAGAGATGATAGAAGAACTTTTGAGCTACTCCAGCTAGAGAAACTCCATTGAAATGAATGCTATTTATCCATACTATTTCATGTTTTGTCCAGTTCAAGTAGAATTTAACAGTAAAATTCCTCAATTTTTTAGTATGGTATTGAATGAAAATGCATTTGAGCCACCTTGAATGTAAATGTTGTGTGTGTGAGAATATGTACCCATAAAATAAAATGAAATTCTTGCAGCTTTTCCTCTCTGTAGTGGACTGAATGCAGATGGATTTAATCTTAATACTAGTCCTTTCACCTTGGCACACCACTTCTGTCATCTGTGTAATAATAACCAGGAAATCTAGATGAAGTTGTACTAACAAGGAAACACTAACTTTAATTTTCTTTCATTTCATGACAGGTGGCATAGGAAAAAATGTTTTAGTTTAAAATATGATTTGCACCAGTTTCCTTTCTCACAAATCAACTAAGCTTCATAAGTAGGAAACAACTTGTATTTTATTTTAACCAGATTCGTAATCCACAGATAAATTACTGCCTTGTAACAGTGTAAGAAATCAATCTAATTCTATCTGTCAACCAGCTGCTCATACACAGAGATCTCCCTGTGCAAACACCCCAGTGAAGTCAGAGGCTACTAACAGTGTAAAATCCAGAAGTGCTGTGGGCTGGCAGATAAGCACCCTCATACTTCAGAGAAACAATGATAAAAATATGTTGCTGAATCTCTCAAGATGTGTAGTGAATAGCAACACAACAGTGCTTTTTTTCTTGGGGGAATATGACAGGATTCAGAGTTGCCTTGCCCCAGCAGAGAGGTAATTGCTATTATTCATTAGAGAGGCTCATTTCCATTTTTCATTACTGGAGCAAAACTTTATAAACTGTGTTGAAGGGAATGAGAGCTTTTCCTTCCCGAGRCAGCATATATAAACATTTTAATTCAAACAACCAGTTGAACCAGCCTATACCAGCCATTACATTTCCTATCTTCTCCYTTGCATTTTGTACTGTTTAATTTCTTCATCAGCTGGTTTTACATGCACTTTCAATTCCTCTGTCTTGAGGCATACAGCAAGTAAACTTATTGGTGGTGATGAGTTAGCACAGTTTCTACAGACTCCTTCTTAGCACAGCCTAGCCAACATCTAACATTGATCCTACATCATTTATGCTTCAGCTGTGCAAAGAGAATACTTTCACACTGGGAATGACTTTAAAGTATGCCCTGTTTTAAGATAGGCTGATTTATTTTCCTCATGTCCTTGCCACATTTGCTGATCAAAGGCACTTATATCCAAACAAGTTTTGTTTCTTACAGACACTTTGCCCATTGTATTTTATTCTATGGTACAACTGCTTATGAAACTGAATTTATAACTCAGCCATTTTATGCATAACGGCAGCCTGTGACGGAAGAAGCACAGGGTGAGAATGCCATTGCAGGATCAAGTGGAAGGCAAAGCTGTGTCAAAAGACATATAAAGAGAAAAAAATGGGGGAGACCACAGGGTTACATCATTAAAGTCTAGGAGAGCTTTACCATTGTGACTCTAACATCTTCAAGATTTGCTGTACGATATATGAGTGGATAAGCTGAAAGCTGTTATTCCAGTAGCAGAAATACAGAAGAACTAAAAAGGTGAAAAAACCTGCAGCAATTGGTAGACTGCTATCAGTCTGAACAATCCTTCTTCAAGTTCATCCCTAGCCAGGAGGTGATGTTCTCAAGGATTCTTTCGCCTGGAATATGCAGACCCACAAATGTGTTCCAGCTTCTGCAGTGCTGTCCACCAAACACTGAGGAAACCCAGCTGTGAATTTTATCTGTTTTTTTTTTTTTTTAAAGCTCCACTTCTGAATGTGGTTCAGAACCACCCCAGACTGGGGTACTTTTCTTTTCTGAACCTTTGAAATCTGCAAAATACAACTGCAATCTGAACTTCAACCTGTAATGGCAGACTGGGTCAGCAGCTTACTGTGTTTCATTTGCTTATTTCTGTTTCTAGTCCTGACCAAAACCAGAGAAAGAAGAAACATAGTAGAACTATCTGTCTTAAATTCATATCTACTGCCTCCTTTTGATAGCAAATATGATTTGATGGCCAAGGGCCGGAATGGTCAAGATCTGAATTCATTCCTGACTCAAGTTTCTGGTACAAGACCTATGTGTTTGTATAGTTCTTAGCATAATAGATCCTTCATCTTCCCAGAAACCCTAAGAAGGACTAAATAAATCAGAAAAAAGCCCCAGAGACTACATGATTTTTTTCAAACCACAAAAATGTTTGAATTTGATTAGGTTTGGGAGAAAGGGTTGAGTCAGTTCTTATTTTATGTGAACTGGCTTACTTATCTGCCTTTTATATCGATATGCTGTTTGGGTTCATTTCTTTTAGATGATATAACTTCTCACATCATCCTACAGATGGCTTCCAGCCCTTTAACTGATGTAGTATGCAATCCAAATCTATGCAGTGTTTACACTTCCTTTCAAGGTGGCTTTAGCAATTTTATCTCATTTTATTTTTCTACTTAGGAAAATCTGGCAAAATACCAAAAGACAAGTGTGCAGATGAGTGCTCTTCATGGAAACTAGATGGCTGCTTAGTACCTTCACAAGCCAAGGTAACCTTGGGCACTCTGATTAGCTTGTTGAAATTCAGACTCATGGGATTCCTGTGGATCCTTTCCGRATTAGCACTTCTTCTACTGATGAAGAGCGAAGTTAGCTCAGGCTGTCATATATGACATGCACCACAAAGGCTAGTAGCTGATGGTCACGCTGGCAAAAAGTGCCTCTAGGCTTTCCTTCTGTATCCATAGACAGTCTTGCCAAACCTCATCATTTGCTCCCCCTACCCCCGAATTTGCAGTTCAGAATAGCGGCTTTCTCCCAGTGTGTGTGCTCCTAGAAATTCAAGTCTACTTTCTTCTTCACATATCACCATCCAGGAATAGACAGATACTGTAAAAGAAAGTGAGTGTAGGTTTCTAAACTTTACAAGTGATGGAATACAAAAGAGAAGTAGGACAATTTGATTTTCTTAGATGGGGTTGACCACATAAGACTGAGTAGAGCAGAAAAATTGCTTTGACTAAGCAAATATGCATGCTAGTCATATAAGTAGTGGAACAAACTATATGGAATATCAGAATCTTTTTAAAATAAATATATTTCTGAATCAGAAAAACATATAGCAATAAAAATTTTAAACACTCCTTGCTCTGCCTTGTCTCCCCATTTTCTCCTGTAATTCATTTATACCAACATATCTGGCCTTGATTTCTGTCTGACAGACCCTTTCCCTATTTACATCTAGTTGAACTTGGACCTGACTTTTAACAGCTGTCTAAAGATCCATAGTTGGGGTTCTCTGCTCCATCTGGTTTCTGATAAGAGGAAAGGCTTGATTAACTTATCCTTATAAGTTATTATGGCAACTTGCACCAGTGCAGCGAGAATGAGGCATTCACAGGCATGTTCTTACCAGGGCAAATTTCCCCTCACTATGCAATTTAATCCAACAAAATTAAAAGGTGAATTGTGCAAATGATGGCTCAGCCTTGTTGAAAGTGTGTCGTTAGCCCAGACTACAGCATGAGTATTGTTTTCTTTGTTAGAAAACAGCAAGCCAACAGCCAGTAGACTAAGGTCTCAGAACAAGATAACATTAGATTCAGAAGCTCAATAAATCCTGGAGAGAACTTTAGTGTTGTTAATCCTGTTATTTGTCACTATTAGTACTGAAAAATGACAGTACATTCATGCTTGATTTAGGGCATGGCTACTTGAATGAGTACAAAACAAATTAGGATTTACTGAGTTTCAGACAATCTCGTGCTTCAAATGGAAAAAAAAAATGTAGGTGTGTGTCTAAACTCAGTGAGACACATGGACTGTACGGACAACATGCAGCAGCTGAGCCCTCCCCAAAATAATGGTATGTTCACTTGTATTTGCTTCGTGCTAAGAACATGACTGCGCAGAGCTACTAGAATGGCTAATACGAGGGTGCAGGGGCAGTTGTCAGAGTAGAAAGTGCAGCAACTTGCTCATGCCCTTAGCATCCACTGAGTACTAACAGAGTATGGTTCGTAGCCTGGAATGAGAAGACAGCCTTGGTCATTTAGTCAAGAAGATGAGACTTAAATTTGTAGGTGTTATAAGACACAAATATCCTGGTCAAATCCTCTTTCTTATAATGATGCCCTTTTAATCCCCGATATTTCTTTGAGAAAGGGAATGGCTGAGCGAGGCAAGAGAGTGTTTCAGCATGGGGATGAGTGGCCTTGGAATGATTATGGTGCCTTTGCCATGGGGAGACATTAAGGAACAAATGGCATTGAAGAATATGTCCCTATATATCATTAACTATTTTCTAGATTTCTGAAGGAGTGTTTGCCAGCCGTGTTATTTCACATTTTAGCACAGAAATAAATCAGTATTATAACCTGTGGGAAATAGGATTTTTAAAAAAGTGCTTCCACATCTAGCTTTAGAATTCCAGGGGTTTTGTCCCAGGACATTACCAAGTTAATTTCCAGCTGGTCACATTTATGAGTGAGCTGCTGCACATTTCACAGGCAGTATTTTTTCTCCAATCAATCCCTCTCCTATCTGTCTATATCTGGCTGATTTCATGATAAAAGAGATTTTTAAGGGACTCAGTTTTGCCACCCTGACTTTTATCAAGCAAGGGGTGACTTGATGAAAAGCATGATGAAACTGGGCCTCTCTCTACAGACAGAGAGGAGTTGAGTTCACTGTTTTTCATCTAACAACAAAGGTCTTTACTGGGGTGAACACTGGCTGGCCTGGGAATAAGGAGCTGTGCTAGGATGTGAGTAGCCTGTGTGACAGTAAGGGGAGACTGAGCCAGGAGCCGTCCTCTTTTTTTTTCCCAACAGAGTGGGCATAATTTTCTGGCAGTGGTGGGGTGTAGATAAAAATAGCCACGGTTTCACAGTCCCATCACTCAGTAGCACTGACTGCTGGAGGAAGTGCTCTGTACTCTACAAAGAGTAGAGTATTCAGAAGTACTGGACCCTGGAGTCAAAACTGCTTCTCCCTTACTCTGCATGTGGCGATGAAAGCTCAGATGTCGTCTGAGTATAAATGACATGGGGTGACTATGTTAACTTCTTTTTCTGCCGTGAGACAAACTGAAGTTACCAGTTCAGACTTTTTTAACTCGGACACCAGGAAAATCATGCTTTACAGAAACAACTGATGATTGATTTTCTGGCTCATTCCATTCCCATAGCGCAAATGAATGATCAGAAAATCATGTAGAGAGACTAAGTGATGGCTGGGAGTCCTGCATCTTCTACTTCAGAAGAAAAAAACACCCAAAACGAAGATCTCATTAAGATCTTTAAGACAGGAACATCCTTTTAATGTGTGTTTAGTGCCTACTACAGGGTGGCCCTTCATTACCAAAACAATATAACTATCATTAATGTCAAGATGTACAATGGTAACGTCACAGTCTACCCATGTTTGTAGATCATGAACTCTGTAAAATAGTATCTGAGAATGGTCTAATACAGATCCTTAAAATAGCTCAGGTCAACTGTGCCCTAAAAATGCCTATTTCTCTCAGTTGATGGTAAAGTGTACATAATCTGGCTAGCTCTTGGGTCAGATACCTACATCTGGTCAGCTGGATTTCATCTGAAAGCACAAAGAGGAGTGAAAGGCTATTTTATTTACATATTATTTCCAAGATTATAAATGTTGTCTGATTTTCAAGCCCATTAACATTCATACTGAGATCATGAAAAAAGGAAGTTTCTTTCAGCTTCATTTATTATACAGTGAATCTTTTTTTCATAAGTGATTGCTGCTCTTTTCAGCAAAAGGAATGTGGTTCTCAAACTCATGTTATTTCTGCATATATACCATACTTCTAATATATGAGCTTACAAAGGTGAGTAATACCTCCACAGACTACTCAAACACTGTAGGTGCACTATATTAAAAAAGACAATACACTTCAAGCAATCAGCTTTTTACTTTAGTGGCTGTAGCCGTTACTTAGGTAACACAATCACTATTATGTATTGGAGATTTTTATAGGCTTGAATATTTAAAGAGAAAAAAACCCCAACTTTCATTCTAGTGCATTTTCATCTGGGTTCCTTCATAGTGTTTATGCTGTCCAAATATATAATAAGAAAGCAAAATTCCTAGCACTTGAAAGTGAATGCAATTATCCCAGAGACTGTTAAAAGCTGGTTGTATATCAGAGACTCAGTTTTGCTCCCATGCAAATGAATGGCAATGGCAGTTCCATCAGACTGTGGCAGTGGGAGTTACTCTTGCCTGAATTTAAAAGAACTCAGTGTGAGTGTCTATGTGTGAAAGCCCCACCACAGTCTGTGGAGACCTGGTGTGGGAATTGGTTGCCTACACATGGGTGTCCAGTGCCTTTGGAGGCCTTGCCTGTCTTCTGTATGCCAGTGCAGGTCTCCCATAGGTCTTGCACCATACCTGAGAGCTCCATGTGGATGTCTCAGGTATCCCTGGGCATCTCAAACGGTCCCAGATGCCTCTGTGTGGACGGCCAAATTGAGCTCTTAGTCAAGGGAGTCTAGAGAATTATTCAGCTTGCCAATGTCTAACTTTTGCCTAATTTAGGATCAGATCAGTAGCTCTGTAAATCTAACAAAAGACATAAATGAATGCCATTTTGGAGTCTTCTGGAGTATCCAGAAGACTGAAGAACATCTGTATGTCCTTTACCACATCTCTGGGCTCCTTGCAGATGCCTTGGATAGCTCAGGGCATCTCCCATAGCACTAGGTGCCTGTGTTTCAGCAATTGAATCCTGCCCTCCATTGACTAACCTGACTATCCCTCTACTGCTACCCTGGGTACTCTACTGCTACACTGAATTTAGATGCAACAAATTCTACTTTGTATGTACCAGAAATGACATGTACATGACATATATTTAGCACAGAAGAAGTAAACCCCAAGAAAAACAGTTAAAATACATGTATGTGATGATCATTTAGCATTGCTGCTACTGGAAGGGACTGTGCAAAGCCACCAGGACAATGGTGAACCTGCAAGCATATACTCAGTCCCTAGCGAACTGTAGACCCAAGTCCTAAATTCTAATAGCCTGCATCATCTTCACCTCTGCTGGGCTATCTATGGAGAAGTCAGGTATTGACTACTCAGTAGGGGATTCAGCTCTAGCCCTCTGTAAGCTAAGCATTTGATCAAACCTCAGGTTCTTCACAGTTGACAGAGAAACACTGGCACTTCCAGAGGGGTATTTGTTTGATCTGTGGTGGATATCTACATTGGGCAGTAGGAATTACACTCTGAAAATGGCTGTTTTCTTGAGTGACTGTTGAAGGAGCCTGTTCAACTAACTCCTACTCCTGTAGCTGGACTTCTCTGTTGCGGTGCATGCTGGTCCTCCTCAGCATCCACAGCAAGACCTGCTGCAGCATGTTGCAGGTATTCTCCTACTTTCCACAGAGACTAGGGTACCTGCTGTGGTGATATGAGGGCTATGCATTTTGCCCCAGTGTGGAACTGCATGCTGCTAGGGCCTGCACCCATACCTAGGATTGAAAAAGTGCTGCTGGGTCTGCTAACAGCTGCATAAGCTTAGACTCGTCCTAGTCTAAGGTTATCCTAGATGGATAAAATTAAATGGGATGAATCCTTTCTTTCCCCCTACTCCAGTATGATTACAGGTCTGTGCCTTCAGCCATAAATGAATATCTATAACTAGTTACTTAAGCTTTATTGTTCATAGGCAGCAACACTATACAAACATCTTGTACTGCTGTGCCTACAACCTGGACTGATATGCTGATATGATTGGGGGATGGGAGAAGAAAGTAGGAAGGAAACATGAGCAATCTTCTCTAATGTAAAATATTTGGTTTTTGACTAAGGAAAGTTCACAAAAGGGTCAGTATTTGTATGAAGGTAAATCTTTTTAGACCCTGTACTTTACCTCCCCTCTAACCACTAGTAATACTCATAAAAGTCCATAAAGTGTCAATTTCTGTCTATTACAACTAAAAAAATGTATTAGATGTTTGGCTTGGGAAATCAGTTTTTAGTCTGCTGTAACCTACTATTTGTTATAAGGTGAGTCTGGTATTACACACTCCTGTTATAAGTTCACAATATATCTGTGTGCTGCAGCCTATCAAAATGAAAATAGCTTCAAAAGGCTGGAGAGAACTAATCGCCCATACAGTTTAACACATATTTTGCTTTGGAGAATGAGAATCTCTATTTGTAATTAATTCCGAAATCACCAAAGCTTTAATTTCTCTCTTGGCACCTACACTCATGCACAACTAACTTGCTGCTGAAAAGATATTTTATGGTCTGTAGTCACTTGCAAAAATGGACCCTCTAATTCTTCTCTAGTGGTAAATGAATGGTTGCAGAATCCATTTACTTCTGGAAACTGAATAGTATTGCTTTTAGAACCTGTTGCTTGTAGTCAAATTAACAATGCAAGAATTCATAACAGTGTAACAGCTTTCAGGCAGGTAGTCAGTCTAGTAGCTCCAGTTATGTTACTTGGAAGCATATAAATGGGCATAGCTTATGCACTATAAGTGAGGACACAAGCCCTTCTAGCAGTTTTTAAATGATATTTCTTTTCTTAATATCGTGCCAAAATGTTAAAGTGCAGAGGATGGCTATAGAGTCACCGTCTGTCTTTAGCATTAGCAAGAACATTAAGAATTCACTCTTTCTGCTATACAAATTCATGCAGACACATGAAATGAAACGTGATCTATATCTCAGTTGGAAGAGCTGTGTTGATGTATTTCCTGCTTAGATTCATCTTCCAGAGGCTGATAATAAAAACTTTCTGTATACTGGAAAAAGAAAACCTACTCTTTATTGAACGGAGCCTGAAACATCAAGTGGAAGGAACTGGATTTTAATTCAGATTTACAAGGGGGAATTACCATTGAATAAAACTTGTGCAGCCTCTGGAATAAACTGTTTTTATTGGAGATGAGTGATCCTTCTCGGTACCTGACGATACTACAACAATGAGGATGATTAGAAGTTGCCTGTCTATCAATATGTTTTAAAGACCAAATTCTCCTTTTCTTTGCTCTGAATTCATGGAGGCTAACTCCAAAGACCAACATTAAAAAAATATATTTAGACATCTACAAATTGGATGTCTGAGCTAATCAACTAGATTTTCTTCATACTCAGTGAGGAGAAATACGTAGTTCAGAGGATAATTCAGATTCTTGTCATCTCCAAATAGGTATCTTAAAGCAAGGTTTGGAGGTGCCTAATTTTCTCCACTAATTAATGAAGTAACAAGGTGATAACTCAGACTTTGATAGCAAACATTAAAGATGTTTAAAGCTAGGGCAAATAAACCCCATCTCAAGTTATTCTGGCTTGATATGTCACAGCTGTGCAACCTTTAGCTTGTTATCCTGTTTTTCTTTATTTTAATAACCAAGCTCAGGAATCACATAATGCCTCAGTGTATGAAAACCGAAGACCCATGACTGCCATTTCTTCCTTGTACTGTGTGCAGGCAAGTCTAGTAATCAGGAGTGGATTCAGCCTGCAGGTTTTGTATTTCCCATCTTGGTAACAGGTTTACATAATACTGTTTATGCCTCTAAGACATTCCTGGAGACGAGATGGTGACTCCCAGTGGGTCTTCACACCCATCACTTAAAGGAAGTTCAGCTAGCAGTAACAAGTACATATTTAGAAGATGCTCAAGCAAGCATTGTGTTCATTGAGGGAGTCAGGCAATACATCATTATTCAGGCATGGCAGACACTGCATGAAAATCAAGACTGCATTTTTCTTGGATGACTAATTAAGGTAGAGAACTATCTTTCCTTATTTTGTTGGAAGACATTTTTCTCTTGCTCATACTAAACAGGGTCTGAACAGCAGGCAGGCCTATTCTGCCTAAAGTTGGAGGCAACTACTGTTATAACGTACTTTCTTAGTAACTGCCTCACACACATTAGAAATGCACTGCATCAGATATAGCAGCATGCAGAACCATTCAGCTAGGCTATGGAATAATATCAGTTTTTAAGAAAAGAACTCTGGCAGGTCTCCCGGGAGGATTCTGACAGCTACTATCATTCATCTGCCTTTGCCACCTGAAACTGGTATTAACCATGAGGGAAAAAGTGATAGCACCAACTTAAACTTACTTAGATATTGCTGTGACACAGGAACTGAGAATAAACAAAACCAGACACTGAGCAAACATCTACTTTAGGAGAACTAAGCAAATTCTAAATCTGACACCAAATGACCACTACAGATGTCGTAAAATATATTTATTCTTTTGCATATTATATCCAGACAGCTAATAAGAAACAGAATCACACAGAATCTTAATTTGGAGAAGCTACACACCTTAGGTTTGACAGCAGTTATCTGCTGATTGACATGGCACAAGGAAAAACGACACCTCTAACAGCATGGCATCTAAGGGTTGTGAGGGAAGCCTGTGGGAAGTCAGTGGGCTTCCAAAACACCTGCATGAACCTGTTATCTTAACTCTTAAAAATGTGACTGATGCTTCTTGAGCTATAAAGTCTTTTACATGCTCGTTGTTTGTATCTTTTCCTATGGGCTGTATATGCAAAAGGTGTTTGAAAAATTCATATCTGTCCTGCAGTATTAGAGAGTTTAGCTTTTACTTTTAAACTCTCCAAGATTTATACCTACAGGATTCTATTCTAGGGTCCCTTGAGAAATAAAATATTGAGAATAACCATCCTATCTCAGGATTCAAACAAAACTGAAACATAAAATCCACTTTCAGAGTGCCCCAGAGGATTTCCTGAGTAATTCAGATCAGTGTCTTCAAAGTATATTGTCCTGTTAATTTTAGCCTTTTATGGGTAAAATGCAAAGCAGATTCATTTCTTGGGTTATGTTTTCTGCTTCCTGTAATTTTGGAAAAACTGGGAAGAAATTGTTCATAACAGAATTCTCAGGTTACTGCTAGCATTTTTTGTTGTAACAAAAATCATCACACAATCAAATCTAAAAATGTTAAAAAAAAATGAACGAATGCACACTTAAAATGCACCCCACTATTTTCCTAAAGTAAATGTTTCAGGGAATTTTGCTTACGAAAATTGAGACTTTATTTTAAAGAAAGCAGGAGGGAAGATAAAAGAACACTTCCCTACAAAGTGTGACACAGTATATCCCCCTCTCTAGAGTAAGGAGCATGAAAGGGTTTCTTTTTCAGACTGGGTGTGTGCTCATCCACTTATCTATGCAGCCACTATACTATACTTGAATGTGAATCACTCCCCAAATGCCATGGTCCATTTCTCAGTTGCCTATCTCCATAGGATGCATGTGCGTTATATATTATATGTTTAATAGTGCATCAGCTCCCTTGCGGAAAATGAAGAAAGCTCCCACGTTCTCCTGAAACAGAATGTGGAATTTATTTTCTACACGTCCAGCTGGGGCCGGGCTGCAATAGGTTCTCAGAAGAAATTCCAGCTGAATCCAAGCAGCATCGCACAGTACAATGATGCACTGGATGCAGAGCTACCTGAGATAACTCAAATATAGGAAGTACTATGGCTATATCAGCATGGTGCTCTCTGTAGACTAATTAGTCCTGCCAAGGAGCAGGATATAATAGTCCAAGTGGACAGCTCTGAGGTACTTCACAAGTGAGAGGATGTGTGTCTGCATGGTGCTGCATACCCGCCTTCCCCTTGGATTCTGCTGAACTCCCTGCCAAGGAAGCCTTCTGTTTGAAACCCAATAAGCACCTAAAATTCACAAAACTTAGCAGCTCTCTGAAGTTGCAAAGTATAAGGGAATCTGCTTTGTCAAACTTTCACAAAGAAGCTAAGTGGTTTGCCCAAGATCAGACAGTGAGGCAGRGACAACTTTAGGGAGGGAGCTCAGGAAGGCTGAAGAGTTTTCCATTGCTCCAGTGCTGTCTTAAGGGATAGGCCACAGACTTGAATGCCACTGCAGAGTGTCCCCACTGCCATGCATGTGTAAGGGGGGAGTCTGAGACCATGTGGACACCTAAGTTGGCTTTGAGCTCACTGGAGGAACACACTCCTTCCTGGGGGTGAAGAACCATCCCTGAAGCAGGCATACAGGAAAGAACTAGCCACTCTAAGCACTAGTCAAAATTAAATGAGCTAGAGTGTAAAATTATAGAAAGAACTGCTCGCATTTTAACCTACAGACACACAAAGTAAAGAAGGTGAAGATGAAACTTAAAAAGTGTCTTGCCCAGCATTGTACAAAGACAAATGGGAATGAAGGTGAAGAATAAGAATACCAAAGCTTACACCATGTTGCATTGTCCTCCAGATAGTCCTCTGGGAAGCAAGAGGGAAAGAGATTCAGGGAATAGAAAAACAAAACAAAACAAAACGAAACAGGTTATACCAAACAGGCAACTACAGAGAAGATAACGAGTCTTTATAAGCAGTTGATTGTATATGAGAAATCTTAGACCATACTCTGCAGAAACAACTGAGATCAGTAATTAAAATTATATAATTTCTAACAGTATTTGTCTTACTTCAGATGCAATTGTTTGTTGCCTAGTCTAAGGCTGTCACTTTTGGCACCTCTGTAGTAGAGGGATAGGGAATGATATCTCTGAGATGTTTAAACGTGTGCTTTAGGATGAGATAAATCATGCTTTAAAAGTACTTGATCTCAATTTAGCTGTCTAAACTGATGTTTAGACAAGTGAATGAAACTCTCTGTTTCTCTCCATTAACAATAAAACTACAGATTGTACTGAGATAGTCCTCCAGACTAGAAGGTCTAGATACCTAGTTATGGGTATCTATACTATAGATTTCTATATTTAATCAGAAGAGTCCTAGTTTTGGCTTCTGTGAGAGAAACACAGTAGAGAAACAGTGGAATCCAGTTACCTAAATATAAGCATATACTGTAATTTTAGCAGCTCTGAGGTATTCTGGCTTGCCTTCAGCCAGCAGGAGACTTCAGTCACCTGTAAGTTTGCCAGTAACATTTGGACATCTTGAATAGCATAGACATCTCAAATAGCATTAGGTGGCCATGGTAATGGAACAGAAATGCCATATATTCTCCTCTAGGGTATCTTATCTGGCCTTCAACCACCAGCCCCAGAGGACATGGGCATCTCGAAGGGCTGTCCTGCCAGCTCAGTCAGATGTCTTAGAAACCCCTGGGTATCTGAAACAGTATTGTGTGTCTAGACGTGAATAACTCAGCTGAGCCTTCCATTTCCCAATCTGTGAGAGTGGTCTACAACAGGTGGGGTGAATCACTCTCCAAAGGTGTGTGTCTCTCTCCATTGACTTTAGAAGGAGCCTAACTTTTAGGCTCTGTGCTGCAAAGACTTGATTTAGCTGCCTGAACATAGGTGTCTTGTACTGTTTGAGATGCTGCAGCATATTCTACTTGGCTCCCAGCTGCTGCTCCAGAAGAATATTGGTCTCTTCCAATACTGTGCCATGTCTGCTGATCCTGTGTTTCAGATACTCTGGGGTGTCTCAAAAGGTACTTTACACCCATTCTTAGACAACTCTCTCAAGCTCTAAATGACTTCCTAAATATATCTAATGCATTTTAAGCCAGTTATACCACTTCTGTTCTGGGATATTTCTTTTTTTTTTTCACATTTCACACAATTATTTTGATTTATTCCTTGTTTATTAAGCCTTATTGGTCCCAGCTATGATAATAATACAAGAAAACACCTTTTCTTGTTGGAATGCAGTAGTTGGATTAATCAAACAGGTTCAGCCAAGGATGAAGGAGCACATTTTCAGAAGGGTTCATCACTGGGTGATTTCAGTGTAGGCTTCTTATAAGAGCTGATTTGTGCAACATACCTGATAAAATATGCTCAGTTGAATTAGACTTATAAATGGGCAGCTGAGGACTGAAAAATTTGGCTAGTGTTTGTATAAGATTGAGATGCAGAAGGAGTATTTTCTATAACTTGGTCTGTTCTGAGGACATGCTGTCAAAACCAGATGAAAGCAGAATTGTCACTTCACCTTTTAAGATTTACATAGGTTCATGTTTGGACTTTGCTATCACAGTTTAAAGTTAAGTGGTTTGACAGTGTTTTATGAAAAAAATCGCCAAAACAGACTTCTAAAGGCATTAATGTAATACTGAATAGTCAACTGTCTCACAAGGAAAAGTTCCTGTAACATAAAAGTAGGTAATAATAACTCCTTATACATATATTTTGTATCTATAAAAATCGAAAGGAGCTTTGATGGCTTGGTGTTACTGTCAAAATACTAATATTGTATGCTTATGTTTAGCAAGCAATAGAAAATGATCAGTGCGCAAACTAGAAAACTGCTTTGAGTGGGATTCTTCTTAAGTCCTCTTAACAATGCAAGGGTTAGGAGGATCTAAGTGAAGCTGGTCCTCCAGGCTCTGTCTATAGTTAATGAAGAGAGATATGTGATTGAAGGAATGATTCAGCACATTAAGTGCAATGGGTCTCATGTAGGCGGGATGATGAGTTGTGCTCCTGCGAGGAAAGAGTGCAGCATTTATATCTTTCTGGATAAAATTACCCGGGCTGGTAAGAGATGCAGGCAGTGACCTTTCCCAAGCACTGCTCAGGGATTACAGCTCTGAAATGATGCCTTCTGCTCTAATCCACATAAGCAGCCTTTCCTCGCTCCAGCTGAGGTCAGCGGCCATCTCTAACTTTGGGGACTGTTGGTCTTAACCCAAAAGGAGATAACACGCGCATCGCTGCCATTTGGAAATGGATCTGAAACCACTACTCATTGCTAACAAGCAATGAATAGTTTCTAAATTAAATATCACCTGCAAGAAAAATAAATAGGTATTTGGCTGCAAAACTTTTTAAAGTAGCAGCAGCAAAGCTAAGCTCTTTGTTTTTTCTGAAATAATGGGTGAACAAACCTAGTTAAATCATATGGGGACAAATTCCCTTTTGAAAGCCTTTAAGCTATTATGATTTATAAAGGAATATCTGCACTGGAAATTTTCATTAATTACAGCCTTTAAAGGCCAACAGCATATGACAAATCTCTGCTCTAGTCAGGGTGATCAGTATTTTGGAAGTTTGTAATTTAAAAAAGATATTAATGTGTTTGGAAGTATTCTTCTTATGTGAATATGGAATGCCTCTTAAATCTCTCTTTTTCATTGCAAAAATGCTTTAACTGCTTTTACTTCATAGTAGTAAACCAAGCTGTACTATGCTACCAACCTTCCTTTTCATGCTCTTCCTCCCATTTCCTCTGCTTGGAACCTTTAAGTTTGTCCAGAGCATGACCAAAACCTACTGGCTTCAGCGATGCTTTACTTCACGTTGGCCAATTCTAGGACACAAGAGCTGGTCCGCTGAACCCAGCATGGAAAGCCACGCATGCACGGCTGGCAAGCATAAGGGAAGGCTGAGGTGCAGGTGGCGCACCCAGCAGGAGCACAGCTCCCCAAAACCTTGGCTCCCTGGCTGGCGGTGGCTGCTCTCAGCCTGGTGCTCCTCTTGCTACAGCCCTCAGCACGACTGTCTGGTCTCTGAGATGAGCTGAAAGTCTGCACCAGCAACAGGAGCGACGGTGCCCAGGCATTCAGCAACACGCTTGGCAAGCTGAAGTTATGTGATAAGGTTTGTTTTGATTCAGATGCTTTACAACTCTTTAATTTTTCCTATTGACTTTACCTCAAGATAATTGCTGAGACAATATTAACAGCTATAATAATTAGCCCACTAGAATTCTACAAATGTATAAATAGCAGGAACAGTGAAGTCTGAGACGTCAATCCAATGATGGGTTGTAGAAAAAACAATCTTATGTTAAAGTCGCGTTTTTGAAATGTTTGAATAAATAAAGCAAGATTAATGATCACTGAAGTTCTGGCTGATAAAAGTCAATTTTTGAGACTGATGGAAACAAAGCAGTTAACTTTACAGTTAAGTAAAAAAGTGGAATAAATGAATATACCTTTACAAGTGTATATGTTAAAGAACTGGCTGCTAAAAATTAATTTAATACTTTTAAAATATCTGATGCAGATAGCTTTTCAAAGAGCATTCATACTGCAAAGTACTTGTCTTGGATCATCTGGTTTTTGGCCTTCAGGAAGGAGCTTATTATCTTCTAATATTTCTAATACATAAAACCTGAGTCATATTGCTCCCCTAGAATGCAATTCTGTACTATTTCCAATGGGGAAAGAAAGATTCACTGAACAGTGGAACACTTGGCATAGAAACTATATAGAGTGATTATGAAATTATTAAAAAACCTTTATTAGGAGATTACCACTTTTCTATCCTATTATTAAGCCATTTCTGCTAATTCAGAAATGGCACATGTTTTACCTTACCAGCCTATCCAAACTTGTGCCAGCAGCAGTTGTAGGTCTCTCCTCTGGATTATAAGGTCTAAACCGGGTATTGAAGTTCTCAGGGACAGAACGAGAAGATCTCAGTGCAGGTGCTGGTTTAGGCTGGCC
Source organism: Apteryx rowi (assembly GCF_003343035.1). Taxonomy (NCBI): domain Eukaryota; kingdom Metazoa; phylum Chordata; class Aves; order Apterygiformes; family Apterygidae; genus Apteryx; species Apteryx rowi. The sequence continues at coordinate 593,760 of NW_020448408.1, read as the reverse complement.
ACATCCTTGGAAAACCTGAAAGAAACATTGTAGGTTGCATGACAATCTCAGAATAAGAGAAGCTGATATTTTACAGAGGTATTTTCTCTTTCACATATTTGAAACTTTAGCTTTGATTGGCAGTTTGATAATAGTAAATTGAGCACCCTCTCTGCATTAAAACTCAGATTAATAACTAAGCATTATTAATTGCTCAGTGTAAGTATAATACCATACAGGGACTGTAAAAACACTTAAATCAGTTCAGGAAGGTGATTGTTCTAAGAAGTTAACACCTGAAAGCATGTTAATTGTGATCTGCTCAGGAAGAGAAATGAACAAAAGAAAGTCCTTTGTGGCAAGACTCAGTTGATAATTGTTTCAGATTTTGTTAAAAGTGGTATTTATCCAGAATCATAGCTCATTCATAATCCCTATCCACAGCTATCCCCACCTGATAATCTTGTTTGTAGTCTCAGAGAAAAGGTCAATGATGAAATAGTCTTATAACTGAATTACCTCCTTATTCCCTAGCAGGCCTTCCTCTAGATGAGGGCTGAGGCATATTGAGAGGGCAATAGTGAGAGTTATTTTCTGCTAGTGTGTTTGTTTCCTAGGTATAAAAAAAATAATGTTCAGAGTTATGAAATTTTTCATATACTCCTGTTTGGAAAAAAGTTTCAGTAGCATATATATTGTGCATACTAAAGGACTCAGAGGACACATTAGACTACTGGATATCAAATATAAATCTCAGAGAAGCTCTTATAGAAGTTGCTCTGTTGAAGGGAGGTAGAATATTCACACAATTAAATTTTTTAAGTGCTCTGATGAAGTAGGGTCATGCTGTTTGCTTTCATAGCAACTTTTTCAGTTCTGGAATCATCTTTCTTTTTTTGTGAGCATTATATTTTGCCTGTTTCAACATTTTGCCTCCTTTGAGAAGGAAAAAAAAAAATTCAGGATTTCCTGTAAGATATTTTTTACTAAACTCTAATTCTAGACACAGATTATTTGCCCAAATGAATTTTGTGGTGGTGCAAATGCTGTGCCTTATTGGTACGACCAGAGTCCTCCTTTTTTGTATGGCAAATAAGATCGTAGCTATGTTGTGAGCCAGTGATCCCCGAGGCTCATGTTTCACTTTTAGACAATATTCTGCCTTGAGCGGTTCTCTCTTGAAGTAGGTATGGATATCATGACTTTTGTTGCTTTCAGGATTCATTACAATTAGCTCTTGGCTAGGTTTCCTGATGTTAATTTAGAGGCCCCAAATGATTCAAAATTTGCTGAAAGAAACTGACCCATGCTAAATTTATGTCCAGTCATCATGTCTGTTTTGGCTCAAAGTCCAGCAAGTCAGCTGTTGTATGGCCATTGGGATTTTTAATTTATGCGTGAAACGTTGCTTGGTCTGTTTTGAAACTATCTGTAAGATTTTCTGAATAGCTTCTAACCTCCTTAATCGTGAAGATAATTGGACAATAAATTAATTTAATCAACTAGGAAAGATGATTCTAGTTTGAAAAGTTCTGAATTTTTCAGGAAATTAGGCCAAAATTAATATTCAGAATGTATACATGATTATGAGTAATACTGTACATTGTTAAGGGCCAAATATATGTCATGGGGGCATCAATTGCACTTACAATAATTTGCTCATTTCTTTTGATTGAAGATCATTTATGAGCAGAAAACATAAGTTTATTTATATATCTATGAAATCTCCTTTAGTTATTTAAGCATTCAGGTATCTGCTTACAAACACAAGCTGCAATTATTCAAAATATGGGACCTGAATCTCATGGTAAAGGAAAATGAGGACCCCGAAATCCTCCCCTTAAATTTCACAGTGTGTGTGACAGTTAGGCTACTTTTATGACCATGTGGGGAAACTCTGTCTGAATAATTTATATTTTACTTTTCTTGTTGCATACTGAAAAAACTTAGCATAGACTATGTTGTTACTTGTAGCATAAGGGTTGTATGAATAAAATTACTTACAACAATTACACGCAACCAGACAATAATAGAAGTGGAATCTAAATGGCCATTTTTACATCAGGGAGAAGAAATCATTTACTTTTTAAGTGAGCTAGCAGAAATGCAGTAAGGATATGATATTCCATAACTATATTTTCAGTGCAAAAGAGACAATTTCTAATTTGCACCCAGGTGTTAACTGACAGAATACAAAATGTAAAGCTGACAACCTGAAATTAACAAGTGCTTCCTAAGAAAAAGCACATGAAATATTTTCTTCAAAAAGATATTCAGAGATACCTACCAATTTCAGGAAAATATTTAGGTTTCTCATTATACATGCTGTGAATTGGCAGCATAAATCTACTCTCTTTAAAAAAAAAAGGAGCACTTTATATGTAATGTGTGCAATTMATCTCATCTGAATTTAGAGAAGGTATTCTGTTTGAAATTAAGAAACCTAAATTTAGGTGTGTACATGTAGGTGTCTATATTTAAGCTAAATATCTAAGCTCCCATTTCAGGCAACGGAGATCAAAAACTCTGGTTGCCCACTCATCCGCAGCTATATTCATTCGTGGTGTCCTAGGGTATCTGAGATATCTGCTAAGACTGCCTTAACAGAGGACCTCTGGAAGACCAATTCCTTGTTGAACTGGCAATTAAAACTCAGATGCAATATCCCTGAGTGTTTCAAATGACACTAGACTTCTCTGTTGTTTAGGGATGTGAACCAAGCCATGAGATCAAGTCAACATAGCCAATGCAGAGAGCTGGCTAAATAGAGGCTCTAATAGTATGAACTGGTCTTATTGTGGAAAAAAAAGAGTTCTTTTCCCAGAAGAACTCAGTGTTTTGAAGCCCAGCAGAAAGAATTTATCCTCTTTGAAGTCTTGAGCCATGCTGTTATTTCAACATGTGCTTGTGCACAGCGTTTCCTGTTGAGTATCTCTATATGACTCTGCTCCATTGACTCGCATCTTCAGCTAAAATAGTATTGATTTTTTCCTGAAAAGCGCCATTATATTTTTCCTGCACAGGGCTCTGGGAAGAACACAGATAAATGAAGAGGTTTGTTAAAATGAAACTCTGGGGCTATTTTAAGAAGAAACTTGGACGTAGTTTTATGAAGATTTCCTTCTTATAAATAATGCATAGGTAGTCTGCTATGTCATGGAGCTCATTCATTCTTTTAGCTGAGGTAATTGCCAAGAAAGGAACACATATCTACAGGTTAAATTGGACATCCATCAGCTTGGATAAAAGAAGATTTAAGATCCACTAATGGGAGACTCGGCTCTGGGGATAGCCTTTATGAAGGAGCAGAAATCTTGGCATGGTGGCCAAATGACACTTAGAGCAGCCAAACATGTTGATGTAGAACCAGCCTGTTTAAAATGCAGAAGATAGTCCAACGTGTTGTATTTGGGGCAGCAATGAAGAGAAAATTATGCTGATGTAATCAGATTGTGAATTTTATCCATTTTGAAGAAAAATGGATGTTATAGCATCTTTTCTGCTATTTTGTGAGTTTTCCTTCACTCCCTGTGAACAAGTAATCTCTGCAGATGTCATTTACTAAACATTTGTATTGTTAAAATGGAACAGATGTAGGATTTACTCTTTGACTTGAAGCAGGAAATACAGAATCAAGGTAATGGTACTGACAGCTTTATGGGAAGATTTTGAAGGTTCAGATCCCAGTTTGTTTTGACCAGGATAAAGCTATTAAAAATGTTATTAAATGGATATGTTTTGACCCTCTGAATATGACTCCCTGAATTACGTCTGTGAGAAGGAGTTTGAGGTGTATATCTGCTATGACTAAATCTTGAGTACAAATGATATACAGAATATAATGCTGTTACCTGAGAAATAACCAGGCTGTTGCTGAGCATGTTATTACTTGGAGCTGTACTATGGCACTGTAATGTTCAAATATCAAAGAGTGTCACTGACAAATGGCAAAGAGCATTATTTCAATAATGCAGATGTTAACATGTCTCAGACACTATCAGGGGAAACCCAGGGTAAGTCTCCGGCAACCTGACTGCTACCAGAGGCAGCCCTCAGGCAACACCACTGAAGTTTGGGTGGACCTATATCACAAAGCCTACTCTTAGAAAGTGCAGAAGTGTTGCTTGGCATCTCAAACAGACCAGACTGGCTATTTTTGCACTCTTTGTGGCTTTGGTTTGCAGAAGGCACTCTGTCAGAATGGCTGCAGATGTTAGATGATGAACGTACAGAAGCTGATTTTGATGATCTTCAGCCCGTTCTTTTTTTGGAGGAGGGAAACCAGGCTCTGATTCAGGGCATGTATATTCCTCTAGCAGAAAGGCCTTGTGGTGTGACTTGCTAGATCACTGCTCCTTTCTGAAAAGCATTTGCAGATATTGCAGCTGTCAGGAATGTGACTCTCCTTGAGGCAAAATAAGGACCTCATATGGTTGTCATTCATGGACGTGACAGCCTCACAAGATGAGCAGTATTTGCAGCCTAGATGTTTGTGGTCAGACATTTTAAACAGCCTGGTGCTGAATACAGATTGCAGAGCAATACCAAAAAAAAAAAGGATTCCAGCTTCAAGATGAATCAGAGGATCTTAGCATAATGCCAGTACCTAGTTAATGTGAACTTTGTTAAAAGAATCAACTCCTATTAGCATACAAACAATAAAAGTTGATGACTGAGAGCTGATGGAACAGAGATGCTCCATTTTATGGAGTGACTGGAACTGGGATATGGCTGAGCCTGTGTGTCCTTGGTTGGAAGTACAAAGACAGAAGAGGTACATGTGGCATCTCTATAATTCTCTGTCTCAATGATATTAATGTGCACCCATCAAGAGTGGAAGATAGAGGGTTTGCCTCTATTAAAGAAATGAAAGACAAGGCGTGAACCTGAGCAATAAGCCCTGACTGTCCACACTGATTAATTGTTAATTCATTGGCTTTTCCTTGGACTGCCCTAACTAGCTTGTTCCAGAATGAAACAGCTCCAGAGAAGGTAGCTCTCAGCAGCATAGGCATGAATCAGTCTGTGCCACTTGGCCTCAAGGTCAGGCACTGCTACTTGTCCCTCTTTTATTTATCAGTATAGCCATAACCATGACGACTATTTCTCAGAAGAATAGTGCTGAATAGGAGTGAGTGTTTATAGAAAAAAGAAATTGGACAAAATCTTCAGTACTGCATCAAGTTAAGAATGGAAAGAAACCATAAAAATGAGGACTTAGGAAGTTCATGATATATTTTTCTGCTGATGTCTAAAATTGAAGACCTCATCATTCACATAAAAACATGCATTCTTACTTACTTTTTTCTACTTGTTATGTTGAAAATCATACATCATTACTCACTTAATTTTGCCTCCATATGAACAGTAACGTACAATAACTGTGTTATGCCAAACAAATATATATTTTTCTCAGATAGATTTCAATATATAATTGCAGTTGGTATAATACAAAACATCACCTTGCAACATAAACACAAACTGGTAGTGCAATTTAATGGTAATGACCTCTGGAATAGGGCAATTTTATAGAAATATTCGAAACAGAAGAGGGATGGGTTTTGAATTAAATGATCTCCAGGTCTTCTGCTGGCAAAGAACATGGAATTGTTGAGAGGTCCTTGATAAAGAAACTGTTCGTTGTTATTTGTTCCATGGTTATTTGTTCCATTCATTTTAAGAGAGGAACAACAACATACAACAGTAGCTAAATGGCCCTAAATTCTATTGAGAGTAGTGTAGAGACTCATGCCAGACATCAGCCAGATATTCTAGTGGAGGTAGCTGCATGTCAGCGGTGAAGTATCATTTGTGTGTGTGCAGCTGCTGTAGCCACGACATTATCAGTGCACTGTCATTTTCCCATGTGACTGACTTGTGGAAAAATGGTTGCGGTTCCTAGTTACCATGTTTTCAGCAGGGTAAAGTCAAATGCAAAATGCAAAATTGTCTGAAGAAAAAGAAAATGGTGTGATTTTAGCATCCTGCCTGAAGCTTTCTGACTGGAGTCTCAGAATAAATGACAAGTGTGGATCTTTTCCTAGATTAGGTCTGCAATTGCATTCCATGCACCCCATTACATCTGGCAAGGTAACTGAAGCTCTATCTAAGCAGTCAAGTATGTATAAGGGGAAAAAATTAGACTGCAGATAATTGTTTCAAAGTCTGCTCATGTATCATATTTATAGATCTGATATGACATAGAATATCACAGCACTGAACTCAAAGACTTTGCCTTCTTATACTTTTTTAACATTAAAGCACTTTCATGAGTTAAGACTTGAAAAAGATGGATATAACCTGGGAAAATAAGGAAATCACTTTTCAGGAGAAAAATGGTCTACATATAAAATACAAAAGTCCCCATGCATAGATAGTTCTGTTATCTATGAAAATATAGTAAAATAAATTTCACTGCTATAGTTTGGTTTCTGTTTCTCAAGATTAAAAAAAAATATTGGCTAAGATTTCTCTTAGAAGAAAAATTTTGAAGTGCAGATGGAATTTCTGTGATTTATTAACCTTTAGAGCAAATAAAATATTTCTCAGGGATAGGACAAATAGTCTGCTCTATTGCAAATGAGTAGTGAGATGAGCTTATGCCAAGGTGATGTCATTGGATTCTGGCAGGAAATGCAGTTTCCTGTCTAATGGAAAAACTGTGAGAATGAAGCAAGTAAAAAGGAAAATGAAATACACCTGAGCCTTGGGTGAGTTTTTAGTGAAAATATTTTTTGTTTCTTTTTTGAGGTAAGAGCTGAATTTGCTAAACTAGCCTCCAAAGTATTTGAGAGAATTTGGTTGATAAGCTCCTTGACTGCTTCTGCCAGAGCAGAGCCTCATCTTGCAGGATGTAGACTGCTTTTAAAACCTGAGTAACTTCATGTAGGTTGAAAGCAAAGAGCCTCTTGATGGAAATCCTTAGCATCCTGCAGCACTGGGCCCATAAAGAGCATCTAATTTTGGGCTGGCAGGAAGAATATTAACCTCAGCCTCCTGTCTTTTATCCCCATGTTTTTCCCATCTACAGCCGTTTCCTTCCAAGCAATGGAAATTAACTGACTCAGATAGCAGTCCAGCCAGCGTCTAACTGACTACTGGGAGATCGATGGGAGATGGAAACTCTTAAGACAGAGAACCTGGCAAACCATTGACTTCAGATTCTGAACCGCAGTGCACTGATGAATATTAAGGAAAAGACATTAATTGTTAACTACTGGCTCAACAGCACCTGCTACTGAATTCAAAGGGCCTTATTAATATGGAGTTTGGAGATGGTGGTGATCTGTGTATACACACATGTTAAAAATGGAAAGAAGGAAGATAGTATCATTAACTCTGTTTATTTTCATGTCAGAATCCAGACAAAACTCCATCAAACCAAGGTCTGGTAATCAGAGGCTGTCCAACGTAATGATATTTCCCTTGAGTGGCTATTAAAGGAGGTTAAGTGGAACATTTCCTGTGTTCGCCTCAAACACGTTGTACTGCAGTCTGACCTAGACAGATCAAAATGTGTTTGGATGTTAATATAGAGAATCACAGATGAGACAGAAGCAGAAGTTATCAAATATACTCTGCAGGATATTGCTTACAGGGCTACCAGCAATTTTCAGCGGTCTCTGTTTTCTTAAACCACTTGCAGCTATTAATTTGCAATTTACTAAACAGTACTTTTCTCTCTGACACTTCTGTTTGAAAACTTCTGTGCTTATTTAACTAGAGAAAGGATTCAAAGACAACCTGGTGAACTGCTGAACAAACAAATACAAGTTCTAGTGGTCTAGCCAATCTTGCTTAAAGCCTGGATAGAAAACTGAAAGAGACGTTTTTCCCCCTGCTTGTGACACTCAGAAAGAGAGAAGGAGTGACTCACACAGTACCTTTGCTGACACCTGCATGCTGTTTTCTTGCATGTTCATGATGGCTTCAGAAATCTTGACATCAATAGGATCCATGACTGATTCAATGTTGAATGGTCCCTCTAATCTCTCTGCTACCAGAAGCATAGCATCTGTTAAAACACAAAGCAGCCATTCCCTTAAGGAGAGATACCTCCAGGTGCCTCATACCAACCAGCTTCCCCAGCTGGGGACATGGATGCCAACCGCTTCGGGGCAGGGAGCGTGGATGTGTGGCAGCAGCACTGCAGAGATGGGTACGCAGCGAAACCTGTCTCTGCAGTGCTGCTTCCTGACTGTTGAAAATATCTTCCCCTACCACTGCCAGCACAAAAAAGGACTCAAGATTGTACAAGTTAGATTAATAATAGCTGCCACAGCATTATTGAGCTTGGGGTAAAATTATTTCTACACAGCATCGCAACACTCAAACAGCCAGTGCTCTGGAGTGTACTCATATAATCTTCTTCCTGAGAAAAAGCAGGTTGATAGAAATAATCCCAGGAGGTATGTTCTTAGAGTTTGTGTGAGATGATGAAAACTTTGCTATGATAAATCAGGATGTTATAATTAAAGCAGCTGTTCTTTTTGACCTTAATGATCTCATTTTCTTGCAATATGAACAGCAAACGAATATTGGATTTCTGCCACAGCACATAGGTATAAACCATGTTTGCCTTGTTATGTTTTGAAAATGTGGTTGAAAGTTGTATGCAGAAAGATATATTTTTTGTATGTTTTGGAATTTAAAAACAATTTTTTGCCTAATTTACATTGGTGCACGGCTCCAAAATAATTTTATCTAGGTGTTCACTAACAAGTAAAAACTAAGCAACTGAAAATAAATTAATATCAATAGAAAGTTTTTTTCATACATCATAAAAGATGTTCATACATCGTCTATGCACAGACACAGATTCATCACAATTTTTGTGGCAAAAGCCATGTCATAAACTTCAATTATACTATACCTTTGAACATTGCATTTGATCCTGGTCTRTTATGAGTTAGCATTTTAAATTTCCAGCATCTAATTAGCTTTAAACAGAATAAATCTGCAATTTTAACACAACAAACAAAAATTTTCACATGCTTTCTTTATCCCTCAGTCTTAGACTCCAAATCCTCTGGTATTAACCAGAGTGCCTTCCAAAACAGACCCCACTGGTGTTTTGCTTTGGAAAGTACCAGACCCACGGCAGCTCTCTCCAGAAGATGTGAAGCATCCCACAGCCCTGATGATAGTGTTAGCTGTGCTCTTGGCTGGGCAGTCCCGGGCCTCCTCTCTAGCCTGCATCCTTCCTTCCCACAGAAACTTGGCTGTGTGGACGTATGGAAAGAAGAGACAATTGAGCCATGGGCTTCCAGGCACAGTCGGACCTGAGTGTTAGGACATGTTCACATTTTAGATACAATCAATATGTGCCTAAAAATCCCACTGAAATTGAAATCACTTGGCATTTGGTACCTAAGCACCTTTGAAAATTCAGATCTAATATTTCACAGTACTTTTAGGTTGGAAAGAGTGGTTTTCCAGTTATTTGGAGTGGGGCATAAAGCACTTGTTGCTAACTGTGAGAAATGATGAGACAGCAGGCATTCAATTTCTAACAAAAGTGCCATTTGGGCTGGCATTGTTTAAAAATCTCTTTAGATTAAACCATATCCAGTGGGAAACCCAGTGAAAACAGCACCTGACTTTGATAGAGAAACCAAAGCAGTTTTCATACACACACAGATACACACATGCACACACATACACTTAAAGATTCCCATGGTATTTTAGCAATTTTTCCACATGCAAAGAGAATTTGATGTTGTGGTCTGGTACAAAGTATTTTCTTCTTCACAAGTTCAGAATGACTTGCATAAAATATACATGTCTGTGCACTTTGTGAGTCATGTGATAAACCTAAATCCTAACTGCTGGAACCAGTGTTAGAAAATATTCTAATGCACGTTTCAGTGCCTTGGTTTAGGTGGCTTAGTCTTAGTTCAGGATTAGGGTTAAGATTAGGGTTACTTAATGCAGAAACCAGTCGGCTTTATTTATCTTGTTTTTTCTACAGGAGTAGCTTACAGCTTAAGCTAAGGATAGGTATCTCTTTGCACCAGCTCACTCTAGTTTTAGAACAAGGAGGTGGAACAAGTCCACTGCTGAACTCAATCAAGTACATGGTTGGGATAAGGGACTATGTTTGTAGAAACAGAGGTGGGTAAATAGGCAAATGCTAGTACGAGAGGGGAGCTGGAGATCTAGGATGAGAACAGATGCTGGTTTGAAACTACTACTGGTAGGGGGGCTAGTTTTGGCATAAATCTTGGAGTGATGTTATAGTGGAATTTCAGCTAAATGGCAGAAGAGAAGAGTGCATCATTTGTGACTGAACAAGAACCACGTCTTTAACTGTAAGAGTAGCCTTACCTTGAGCAAAGTGTCTTCAGCTTCAAAATTAATAATAGTAGGAGATACAAACTAAGATCTGTTCTTGTCTTAGTTTGTATCGCTAGAAGAAAACATCTTTTAGTTCATCAGCTTCTATCTTCTGAACTTTAACCCTGTTCATAGCCTTAGCCTTTGCTTTAAGAGTAGCCTGAGATTTTGTAGTGGAAGTGGGCAGAGAGTGAGAAATGTGGGTAATTCCTGGCTGGCAAAAGTCTCTGTGAGCTTATTGCTATGTTGAACCTCCTTGTTTGATATGGTTCTGGTACAGGTCTAATGGTAGGTTCAAGAGCTTGGGTTCAAGTTAGGGTGAGAGGCAAGTTATGGTTCAGTCACATGGGCTATAGCTATATGCTAAGAAAAAGAAGGAGAAGGAAAAAAAGAAAAGAGGAGCAGAGAGCAAAATCAAGCAATGGATCCCCTGTTATCTGTATTCCTAAATTGTTACCTCCTTCTCTGGCTTGGAATGACTCTGGGCCATTCCAAGTAGCTATTCACAACCCAAATCCGCATAGAAGCCAGCCTGAAGCAGTACGGATGTGAGACAACAACATCACTTGACCTTGGAGCCCTGCAATCTTTTATTTAGTGCTGTAGGGTAACCATGGGCACCAATTGGTTAAGAAGAAAGTTTAATTTGAAAGCTATCCACACCTTCACTGAGGTGAAGGTTATAGCAACACCTTTATTTTTGTTTTGGAGCTGGAATGTGAGACTGGGATGGTGTTAAAGCAGGGACTGATACAGGGACCTATTGAAGAAGCAAAGACTGATAAATGGGATAAACACTGGGATGAGAGATGAGGGGTTTGAAGAGCTCAGGTAAAACAAGTTCCTGCTGCAGCATTAGTTCTGAGGCTGGCACATGTGGGTAGGCTTTCAGATAAACTTCATTTTAGGGCTTAGTTCGGGGGTAAAGACTAGAAAACTTGGGTGATGGCATGGTTTAGATGAGCTCCGGTGCAAAGTTGAAACTGACGTTGTTTGAGAACTTCTATTATCTTCTCTGGTTTCAAGTGGGTGAGTGGGGCCATGGTTAATCTAGTGGTGGCTGGCCTGCTAGATTACTCCTAACTCCTGGTAGGAGTACAGGGTCGGCCAGGCAGGAGAGGATGAGCAAGTGCTATTCCGATAAACTCCAAAATGATTTGCTTACCTTGCCAGCCTCTGTCTGACTGAACTCTTCCCTTTACCCTTCCCCTCACCATCACAGGGTCCCTAATATTAAGTCAAACCTATCCAGAATGTCTCTGACAGACCTAAAGAAGCCTGAAGAGCAAAGCAATCATAATACAATTATGACAATAATATTGACAGTGTGCAGGCCTCTTGGGAAGCATAATCACTACTCTAGTTAACTGGCCTCTATCTACTGAATTTTTAAGTTAGCTCTCAGACAGAAATTCGGGCTGAATTTCCTACCCATAAAATTGATCCCTTCAAAAAAAGCAGTGTGTCCTCTTAAGCTGAATTTCTCCCTTGGAAAATATTCCTTCAGCTTATTAACTTGCACCCTCTTAGTTGCTAACCCCAACCCACACTCTAGCCCAGACCCTTGTTATTCACTTGCACAATTCTATATGAACACACGCAATATGTAAACACAAGATAACCTATACAATTTAATGAAATAAAAGCTATTAGGTTGAATATAGTAGAAATCAGGTGAAATGCAACGGTCTGAGATTTATGAGAGGTCAGTCAAAATGATGTAATGGTCCCTCCCAGGCATAAACCCTTCAAATCTATAATCATATAACAGTATGCACAATGCTTTGTTGTCCTAACTTTTTTGTTTCTCCTAAAAACATTATGAATATTATTACAGGAGCAGCTGGAAAGATTTCAAAATGAAATCAAGAAGATTCATGAGTCTCAGTTTTGAAATCTTAATTCTTAAGAACAGACCCTTAAATTCACAGAGAGTCCAGTTCAGGGGAACTCTGTGTGGGTTTAATAATTTCTCAGTCAGCTCAGACAGTAGATACAGACAGCTTAGTTATTGTCTGTGCTATAAAAAAACTAATGATTGGTAGCCATTAATTGACCACCTGCTTTTTATGTTGTTAACAAATTTGCACTGACTTATTCAAATATGCATGTTCTTTAATTTTACTTCTTATGTGCTTTTTGAAATCTGCTTTCCTAAGGCTAAGTATGTTTCTTCTTTTTCACAACAGAACTTCGCAAATAGCTTCCATCTAGCTGATGGATGAGCAGATCAAGAACTCAGTTTAAGTGATTCTTGCATCATGGGTTTGTTAGCAACTTGGGAACAAAAATGTGATTGGTTGCTCACTACTTTATCAGCTGTTCCTGAAGCTAGAACACATGGGCTTGCAAAGCAGTCCTGAGACGGTGCAGAGCACAAGGCACGCTAGAGTTGCAGTTAGGACTACAACTTTTGGACAGTAGCATTGGGTGCATACTGCTGAAAACAGGAGTAGGGACCTTCCTGGTGCAGGTAAAACCAAGTCTACTAGAATGGCAGGGTATATTTCCAAGGAGAGACTTGCCACAAAATGTTGCTGCTGGCTGAGCACAGAAACTCTGGGGAACTTATGTAGTATTCTCTTGCCCACCCAAAGAAATGCCATGGGCTTTTGCTTGTGGCTCTTAGAAGGACACTGTTTCAGTCTAAGCAAAATATAAAAGAAATCCTGAAGAAATTTACTTTGTTTTGGTTTACTTCACAGAAAACTTTAAAAAAATTTTTTATAGCTGCTGTTTTAATGAGAACATGACAAAGCTGATCATGATGATAAGTTAATTAGTTTAATTTAAAAATTCAGAAGGACGTGTGAATTTCCAGATATGTTAATGTTTTGTGAACTCTGAAGGTCTCCAAGTGAAAAAATGGATAGAATAATAATATAAGTAGACAAAAGTCTGCCTATATTTCCTATGAACTACATCAAGCCGTTGTCTTTCAGTTATCTTTACACAAAAAGTGATACCTTCTTGTTCATGTTACATTTCCTTCAGGGTAGGTTTCCAGAAAGCTTGCTATTAAATCCTGTGTTGAAACAAAGGGAGCAGGGACAAGGACACTGGTTTATGAGACACATGACAACTAAAAAAGAAATCCAAACCAGAATGAAACACAAAGTTAAAACAACCAATAGCCCCTTTTTCTTGCCACCTTTCTACTATCAGGAGGATATAAGAGGAGGAAGTTTTCTTTTCAGTACTTTGCCTCTTGCTCCCTTAAAGACTCAGGGAGCTTATAAGGGAAAGTATTTTTTGGTCTGTGTTAGTTTGGCTGTGACATCATTTTGTCTTTTTGTGCACATCTCTGTTGATCTTCTACTTTTAAATTATTGGTGAGATCCCACAAGTGGCTTAGTTTTCCCCAGGGAATTCCAGAGAAGTGTCTGTGGATGAATGCTCTTAAAACATTGTTTCTTCAGGGAGATGAAGAACAKTAAATTACTGAGAATGCATGCCCTTGACAAAATCTCAAAGTATATTTTGTTTCGGGGGCAAGAAGAGAGGAAGATCTTATCTTAGATTTCCTAGGAGGAGGTTTCTATTATTTCTAGACTTATTTACCTGGTTCTAACAATTAGCTGTGAAGAAATGCGAAGGGCTTTTTCATATATGAGTACCTTGTGAAAGAAGGTAAGGACAAATTTTATTTGGAAAGCTTCAAAGGATTTTATATGTTAAAATTACAGGAGAAGAGAGAAGAATCGGTTGTAAACAGACTGAGTAACTTATTGCAGTGGAACATGACCTTGAGAGTAGCAATGGCAGCTTTGGAAATGAATATAACTGTAAATATACTGGGTTGCAAGGAAATGCTCTTGAGGTGGCTTCCCATCCTTCTGACCAAGGGCAGGAGGAGGTGGGAGCTTGGGTTGTATTTACTATGTCATGTAGATAAAACTCAGTGAATTTTCCATTACGACACTAAATATAAATAATGGCTACAAAATCTTCACAGTGTTAAATGTTAAAGTAATGAAACAAAACAAAAAATAAAATTGAAAGCTGAATTATAGTACATATTGACTTTTAAAAAATATAATAACGACAAAAATACATCCCTGTAATACTCTGCCAAAACCTTTTACTGCCAGATTATGATTTACTAATAAAATTCAAGGAGAAGAGGAAAGTAAAACTCCACCTCTTGTTTAATGAGTTGCTAAGAACTCTTTTCTCAGAAAACAAGAATAAGTCACACCAGGGATGCCAAAACTACTGTTTTCCTTAGGGTCCACAGTCCCCTTTTCACATTATTACTCGTATGAGAACATTGTATGGTTCTATTTTGATGTGGCTAAAATGACAGATTCCCTCTCTGAATATCATTAATCTCTACATAAGTATTGGCATAATATTATTGTAATTCTCAGTCTTCCCCCTACATTCTGCTCCTTTTTTTTTGGTACTTTGCATCTGTGTAAAGGTGATCTCAATATTCTTTGTCTGAATATTCATGTATCAATATTCTGTTAAGATTATCTGCTAAGGTATATAGGTAGATGACTGGATCCTGGCCTGAGGTTTAGCTAACTGAACAAAACAAGGGAAACTGCTGGACATGGCATGAGATTTTCCTGGAAGCAAAATAATAATAGAGTGGGAAGCTGAACAAAAGTCGCAGTTAGTGCTGTGAGAAATGGCTGGATTTCATTGATGGTTAAGGGGGGGGGGGTAATGTGAGAGAGAGCTGAGAATCACAGGTAACTGGAGGGCAGTATGGGGCGGCCTTTTGGGGAGTAAGGTTTTGCAAGGCCAACAGCAGCCCTATCAGTAACATCATGTAAGGTCAATATTACCCAGGTAACTATTTCAGCAATACCAAATTTGGATGAAGATGTAGCAAAAGAGGGATCAGTGGGGGAAAAAAGCAATGGGGGTGCGTTGTTTATACAGGAGAAGACAAGGGTGGAGAAAGGGATGGATCAAAGTGGGCTGGGGAAGAAAAAGTATCGGAAAATGGAGAGGAAGTGAGATAAAAGGGCTGGTCATGAGGAAGTACTGCTGGTCAGCACACTTGTTTGCCACTCGATCACTGCAGTCTGCTCTATTTTCTTATTACATTCTATTCCCAACCATTTTCTGGTTGAGAATTGTAATGCGAGTATGCTGCCTATTCTGTGTGTGTGTGTGTGGGGGGGGGGCTTGTATATATGTTCTGCTAGTGAACTTCAAGCTGGACTAGCTGGCGAGTAGTAGGAGACCAGAATCTGGAAAGACCCAAGATCTGAGCGGGAAACTGGGTAAAGGGTCCAGGGTGTGGATTTGGAGCCTGAACGGGCTTAATATCTGGTCTCAGGTTCAAGGGACCCACAGATGTGCGTGTACATGTGAATCAAGGGGTATGTGTATATTCCTCTAGCAAATGTCAGTCCTGATGAGCCATGGATGAAGAACAGCATCGAGCTGTCTGTGTTCATGTTTGTGTGAGTGCTGTTTGCACTYATGTGGGTGCTGGTGAAGGTACTGCTCTCTGTTAACTCAGGAGGTCAGMCATGCTTGTACCGTGTATGCATGCATGTGCAAAGCCTCACTACTATCTGGACCTGAAAATGGGGAAAAGCAACAGCCTCACATCTAGCTGATCTAGAAGAGAGGAATCCTCCTGGGTCTTCAGGTTCACTAGATTTGGCAACCATTAGCAATATCCATTACTTAAAACCCTGAAATGTAAATGGGAATCAGATTCACACATTAAGCTTTCCACCTAAGTGTCCATGTTAATGTTCTTGCTTGATAATGTGCTCCTAAAGTCCTGGAGACAGCCCTGGAACAGGACAGGGGTGCCAACAGCATGTTGGCTCTCCAACTAAAAACCTGTGAATCTGACTATCCATGTTATCATGTTGAGTTAATGTAATGCTGCTATTTCCATTGCTGTGAAGTGTTATTCAGCTTTAGAAAGCATTTAAAAATGTTCTGAAGTTTGTGCAGGGTCAGACTTTGGTGTTGCCCATTGCCAATGTTCTCTAAGATAACAGCTCATCCTACAGATCTGGAACAGATTATGGCTTATGTGGAAATGGAGGGCCAAAAGTATTCCTAGTTCTACACAGAAAAGGCATATCCTGGATCTTGTATGTGGTGCCTAGCTATGAGCAAGTCTGACAGGGACCCTCTCTGCCCCTCTAAGATTGTTTTAGTAACTGTTCCTAGAGCATAGAGCTTCTTTAAAGCAGTAGTGAGAGAATGCATTTCTGAAGGTGCCTTTAAGCAGTAAAACTTACCAAGATGCGAGAGACTTGATTTCATTTTTTTTCAGTGGTTTGTGGAGGCTCAAACTCCTACCTGCTGGAATAACACCATAACCACCTCTGCTGTGGTTAGGTGCCTGATAGTTCTTTCAAGGCTGTTTCTATGGAATACTTAATTATTCACCTGGCTGCAAGGAATGAAAGAGATGGGTTTCTATCTTAGCATTTAAGGTATACAGTTACGAAGGGCTGAGTACAGGTTTCTGGCTTACACTCACAGGGCTGATGCCTGAAAGCTGGTTAGTAAACAATGATATAATGAAAAGTACATCAAGAGTTCTTGCAGGAGAGACAGAGATCCAAAATTCTCCCTGCCAACTGAATTACTAATTAATTAATAAAGCAAACTTTAAAAAGAGATAAATAGGTGTAGATATCAGATCTAACCTTTTATTTTCTAGGTTTAATTTCAGTTATGAGAACAGGCAGATTTAAGAATTATACTGGTTTTGCTATTTCTGAACAGCTATGTGGTCATTTTGATTCACAGCTACATCACTTACCCCTCCCTCAAAAAAGCAAAAAAGGATTGTCAATAGTTTCAGTGAGCTAACTTGTTTTCTACCCAATTCTGTAAGAGTGGATTATTTTCTATTACTCCTGCAGGATTTGTCCCTAACCTTCTCTTTTATGTAGAGCAGCACAAGAAATCAGTTTAATATCATGTACAATATATGTATGAAAAAGATATTGACAGACAGTTGTCATCTTGTAGCTGATAGCAACTAAATGAATTTTGTAGGGTAAACTGCAGGTTCAACTAGAATTGTTTGAGTATTTCTCATAAAATACATTTTTCTTCCAAGGACTGAAAAAATGACCATAGTAAAAATRCTTTTGCTTCTTTCTTTAGCTTTGAGCAATCTACATAATTTAGTGCACTGTTATTAGGAGTCGAATTGTGTCTTATAATTGTTTGAGTATGCAAACACTAAAGAAAGTAGCAAAGACTAGGTAAAATAGTAATTCTTGTCTGTGATTATTATTCTTCCATTACTCTATGGGAGCTGAATGCAAGATGTTTTTCTGAACTAGAATTTCRGAAAATGTTGTCAGTCATTGAGAATTCTGTCTGAATATTTGACATGAAAGAATGAATGAAACACAGTACATTCATATAATCTCTGTCTTGTTGCTTCTTTCTTAAGCCAAGAGATATTTAAATAGTCCCATCAGGAGTAAGTTTTTAGCACATCAGCATCCCATTGTTAATTAAAAAAACCCGTGATAGATACATGATGGTGTACTGTCTGCTATAATCCATTTTTAAAATTTGTAGTAACATATACAAGTGTGAATAATTCTTTAAAGATATGTAGAGTTTGGAACACTGAAAAAAATCTATCTTTCTGACACTTCTTTGATGAGATATGCTCACATGGTTGAAAATAGCAAAATACAGTCTAAAACTTCTTATTTAATGTATCCTTTCCTTAGTAAAATACTCCTGAATATACTGTTTGTATTATCTTAGGCGAGTCATAGAAATTAGAACCYCAAAGATCTTTTCAGTCATTCCACTCCCAATGTAGAATCACTACTTGCAGTATACATTCCCCAGTGATGTCCAGTCCAATTTTAAAATAGCTCAGACGATGTTTTTCCCACCTTTCTTATAAAACTATTTCATTGTTTATTATACATTGCTCTTAGAATATTTTTTCAGTTATGTAGTGTAATTTTTCTGCTGCTTAATTTCACCTGATTATTCCTAATAAGCTATCTCATAACATCCTGAACAGTTTTATTCTTTTTTTGRTATTTACATCCCTCAGATATTTGTAGACATCTATCATACCCTTCTTTAGTTTGTGTTAGGTCATGCTTTCTGTGCTCATTCTTTTACTGTTCTCATAAATAATTTCCTCTGGTACTTTGCTTTTCTCTTTATTTCCAGTAAAGGAGCTCACTGCTAGTATGATGTCTAGAACTGATTAATCTTTTATAGTGGGATCTCGTTAGCATTGTTTGGCAGAGGCCCTTTTTTGGTCCACATTTCTAACTCAGAAAATTGGCTTGATTCACTCGATGCATCTGATGTCCTTATCTTCTTCATCACAATTGATTTATAATTCATATTTCCCATGTCACTCCTGACACACATTTTCTCAAGCATCTACTCACATTCAGAATTTACTGTGATTATGCTGTCTGCACTGGTTTTGCTTTATTTCTTATGTTTCTAAATTTTGTGCAGTAGATTTTTTTTTCCAACTTCAACAGAATTTATGGTTCTCTTTTGAAAACATAATTAATGAGCTATTATCTCTTCTTGAGAAGTGATATGTGTTTCACTTTAATAAGCAATTTTTTTCAAAGGAATGTTTGGTTACTTCAAGAATAACTTTACCCATTAGCAGTGTGTAGTCTATACATAAACTTTCTTGTGATAAGTATGGTGTTATCTATGACAAAAAAGTCTTCCTTTGTAAAAACCCTGCTTTGAACTTTGCCATTTTTATTGACAATTTACTGACTTATGGAAAGACATTGGTCCTTATTCTACTTTTCCTTTTCCTTGAATACTGCATTTGTCTATTCCATAGCCTCTCTCTACTACTGGATGCAGTGCATCCTTATCAAGATTATCAATGATTTTTCTAACCAGTCTGAATATGGAGACCATTTTTGATATCCTCAATTTCAACATTAGCTTTCCAACTTAACATAGTAAGTTCAAGTATTCCCTTTTTAGCATCGAATATATCCAAACAAATCTTATCTTAACAGTGTAATTTGCATCTTCCTTCGAATGTCATTGTATCTTTTCCTCATGCTGCCATTTTTTCCTCTAGGTGTAGCCAACCAAATACATTATCATGTATCAACACAAGTTACTTTGCAGTCTTATCAACAATGTTCTCTACAGGACTTGATCCAAAGCTCACTGAGGTAGACAGGAAGACTAATGAATGATGAGTTAGATGACTGAATGCAAGGTCCTGCATGTGGAATGGAGTCGTCCCAAGCAGCAGCACAGGCTAGGGCCTGACTGGCTGGAGAATGGCTTTACTGGAAAGGCCCCAGGGGCCCTGGTGGACAGCTGGTTCAACATGAGCCAGCAGTGTGCCCTGGCAGTGATGAATGCAAACTGTGTCCTGGGCAGCATCAGCAAGCATGTAGCCAGCGGACCAACCTCGGGTGACATGGGGAGGATGCCTAGGTGTTAAAGTTCATTGTCTATTCTAGCAAAAGAACAAGGATGCAGCAAATGAAACTGGACGATCACGTTTTATTCATTTCTTAGTATAATAATCCCATGCTAATCCCATGACTATGTGGCAAATTACTTCATGAAGCCATGGCTATCCAAGAGTAGCTGGATGTTCCTTAGTTATTTTGACAAGTTCAACCTTTTGTTCTGAACCAAAGAAAATTTTGGCCTTGTTTCATGTGGGAAACTACAATTATTATTAAGATTTGAAATATACATTTCCCAGGTACCAAAGCCAGATTTTTGAATAGACATCGTGAGAGTAACATCTTTCCTACTACTTTGTCACTAAGCTGACTTTATTTCTTTCCTTGCTATAAATAATCAACCTATGGCTAGCTTTGCTAGCATGAATCTATCCCTATGTTATGGCTCTTAGGGAGGTGTCACATACAGTTGCACAGACAAAATTGATTTTTGTCTTTCATCTTATTGATTAATATGGAAATGTACTGCAGATATCTCATTGCTTTTAAAAGCCTCCCACTATGCAGAGAATTTTTAGATGCCTAACAGCATTTTCTCCCAGTGAAGCTCAATGCAGCAAATAAAAATAGGATTTGAATATAGTAGGGTTTTTTTTCCAGATAAACACTTGAATACTTACGCTGTTACTCCAACGGCACACCTGCATTCCCAAATGATTGCATACATCAAGGCTGTCACAAATCAATACAGCTGGTGTGAGTAATCTATTTATTATTTTGACATTTCTCTTGGAAGGAAAGAGCAAGTTCTGTATGTTTGACTAGCTACACTAACTATATTATTGAGATGAAACAAAAATAATCAATAGGAAAGGGGCAATGTTATAAAATCCTACACTGGAGTTCCTTGACTTTTTTAAATTATCAGTGTTCTGTTTTTTAAAACAACTGGGAGGTCAAAAGTAAAAATGTTTGTCTGGTCTAAAGAAGGTAAAAATAATGAAAAAAATGTAAAAAAAAAAAGTTCATCACAGAAGGCCACTTGCCTGATATATTGTAATCATCATAAATATTAATAACACCACAGACTGTGYTGGCCACAAAATAAAAATCTGTTCCCACTAAAACTTTCACAGCAGGAAAAAAATGTTTTAACTAAGCATGAAAAATTTAAAAATGGAACATTTTTTCACAGGAATTACCAGAAAGATTGCTGGCTGACTGCTTGTTGGCGAGGCTTCCAGGCCAGCAGCCAGGGAACCATCATATTAATTTTCCCTCAAAAAATTTTGATTTTCTGAAATGAGCATTTTCCAGGAGAAAAATCATCCAATCAGCTCCAGTTTCATCCAAGAATATCAGAGAKATTTATGAATATGAATTAATTATATTTCCCTATAAGACTGATGGATATTATTAAAAACAGACAAGGGAAACAGAGATATGGGATGTTTTGGGATCAATTTGCTGTAACTTGGAGTCTTAACTTGTGCCTACAGTTCTGAGCACTTGGTGAAACAATCCTCCCACATTCCCTTTATGCTACGTGGAGAGACGTAGTCAGCTCTGGAGCCCTACAATGGGAGACCCCAACCATCCAATGCAGTTAAAGATGTAGGTGCTAGTGCGTTGCTGAAATTATCCCTATTCAACACCCCCCCTGCAGCGATGGCCCCAAGATCGTGAGGCTCTTGTCTCTGCAGTCCAGCCTCTCTATGCTTCTGTCCCACCTCACCTACCATCTGTTCTCTCTCCTGTGCCAATGACCTACACTTGGTGCCAGTTTGCTTGCAATTACTAAGCTTTGCAYACACCCACTTAATCCTGCTCCTCTGCCTACTAGCACAATACATGTTGGTGAAATTCTGCTTTAACAAACCTGGGAATCAATCTGGAATACTAACACTGATTTCCTTGCAATTGTTCCGGATCCATACTGGCATAAGCAAGAACAGGACATGGATCCACTAGCATAGGAAGGGAGAACAAATGATAGGCTCTGTCCTATGTTTTGGATTCAGTGTTTATTGCTATCAAAAGTAATTCTGATTTCAGATTTTCTGAATGTAAAAACATAAAACCAAAAATATCAACTTTAAGTGTTATACATTTTAATTAAAACAATAATGGTGTCAACAACATTTATATTTGCCAAGCAACTGGGACATGATCCAAGGCCTACTAAAGTCACAAAAAATCTTCTGAATAATTTGATGGGTTTGGAGGTTGCTCATTCCCTACTCTCAAGTTTCACAGAAAGGAACCATTTTTGTTTCCTCTTGGCTGAGTGCATGGAGGCAAATGAACAACTGTTATTCCCAATGCTGTACTGACATCTGTGGACAGTGCTGGTACAGAAATAAGCATGTTTTGGCATGACAGGACTAGGTGGTAATTAAGTTGATACTTTTGTTCCTATTAAACAAAACAAGCCATGCCAATTTTGGCTCCACTCAAAACTCCCGGGAGAAATTCAATGTTTGTTAAATGGAACAGGACAGCATCTATGGAGGAAATTAATTTTCATGTTTTCAAAAGAGAACTAAAGGGGAGAGGCAGACACCCCCCCCCCAACAAACTCTATTCTAAAAATTGATTCAGTGATGCCTATTTTCCTAAAATGCTGCTTACAGTTGTCATGTATTTTTCAAGGAAAGTGTTAGGACAACATCATCTGATATTGGTGTGCTGCACTGGATACCAGATCTGCTAGAAGGGGAAGCTTCAAAGGCAGTTAGCATTGCTGACATTCAGTAACTAAAGAGGGCCACCTAAGAGTTGTCAGGCAGGTTACGTGTCAGTAAGAGGAAAATTTAAGACACATTTTATGTCCTCACAGTTTCTGCCAAGCTCTATACAGAATGATAACGGTTAATAATATAAATAATGATGTTTAACTTACTAATGTTATGTTCCTCTTCCATGAAGAAAAAAGTACCAAAAGGCTTTGATAGCACTTATATCAGCCTAACAACACCCTTTCCCCTAAAACATATAGATGATCTCTCTATTTTCTTACAAAAGAAAGTCTGATTTAGAAAATCAAGTTACATGATGCGGTCTTTCAAAGGTTAGTCACATAGATGGAACTGGAACCAGTCTGTCCCTTTGGTGATGTGCACTCATAGGGAGAGCAGAACAAACCAGGCAATAGAAACATTTATTTCAACTATTTCAAAAGTTTTTCTCTTTCTACATATACAGAAACATAACAGTCATTAAATTCAGCTCATTCTTCCCTCTGAACATATTGCTTAACATTTTTTATTTGTTTATTTTTCTGCAAATATTTGCATGCTTGGTGTTAGTTTACACAAATATCTGCGGAGGAGTTTTATTCATGAACAAATTATTGTATCTGTGTTCCAGATGAGTTTGTTCAGCCTTCTCACACATGCCAACCGGCAATTATTTGACAGGAATATGACATGGAAAAAATTCACTAAAGCATCAATCACTTAGATGTAAGAAGACAATATGTAAAAGGACAGTTCCTATTTTTCTCCTTCCTTTAATAAGAAGGAATCTCACTAATTTGAAATGAAAGATGCTCTGACAAGGAAAGAATATCAAACATTTCCATACCTCTGTTAGGCCTCTCTTTTTCCTATGGGGAGGCTAGATCATCTAATCAAGGACTGAAAATCCATTTACTGTGAACTGAGTGGCCAGTTACAAAACTACATGCCAAACTTTGACTGTAATTAATACTTGCATTTTMCTCTAGTATAAATGTTTTAGTAGAACTGAAAATCCACATATGTTTATAAAATCTGTTCTTCAGATTGTAGTGAATAATGATTGCACTCACGATATTATTGTCTGCTTATGGATAGCTCTTTGAAGGAACGACAAGGGACAAAAGAGTGTTAGCACTTCTCAGGAATGGTCTCCTGTTCTTCTGTTTTCCTGGACACATGATACAGCCTGGAAATTTTCATAGACTAATGAAAAAGCAGACTAAGACTGTATGCATGGAGGAGATAACTTCTACCAGACAGTCTAGAAATGAGAARGCGGTGGCAGAAGACTGGCCAACTGTACCTGCCCAGCCCAGAGTGTGGTCACACACCAGAAGGAAGGTGGGGGTGGAGGGTGGTGGCCACTGTGAAGAGGAACCAGACCTCCTCCGTAACAGCAACAGCAGCTCTAAAATGAGATGTGCACACTGCAGGGAAAAATATTTCCAGGAAAATATTCCCAAATATTCCAAGAAAGATGGAGTGAAAGCAGCATATCAGAAAGAGGCTCTTTTGCTCAAGTTGAAATAGGGGACTGCCATGGTAAACTGTAGCCAAAGCCTATTAGAAAGACGTGAATCCATGGCAAAAAATGGGCCACAGAAAAGGTTTGGTAGAATTGCCTTGTAGAGCTTCAAGTTGCTTAAAAAAATCTGGTCTCTCAGATAAATACTGTCATTATGAAATTATTTGTCTATCTCTACCATTAGGGCATCATTGTCTTTGATTAGTAGTTTTATGGATTCACTTAGAAACAGATTGCACTGTGTTCCTTCAGATGAAGGTTCTTCATGATCAGATAAAGTGTACTTGTTCACATTCAGCTTAGTTATTTCACACTTAGCTAGTCAGTTTGTATCAACTGCTCACTTACATTCTCTGTGAGCTCTTAGATGAGTCATCAATAAATAAACATCGATCTTTGCATGCATTGTGTTTCTTTGCCTCCTCTCAAAAAATGGACAATATTATGAACATTGCCAATCCCATCTTATCCAAACACTGCTTGAAGGCWCAGGAAATAAGATAATGACAAGACAATTTGAAATGTACAGCACCCTGCCTATTACTACGTGTTTCCTGCAGTAAGTAGCAGACTGTGTAAACACAGTTTAGGGGAAAGAAAAACGTCTCTCATGACGCTTCTTTTTTTTCCTCTTGCATTACACATAGCTGATTGAAAAAAAATCCCAAATATCACTAGAAGCATTACAATGCATTTTATTATGCCAGAAAACTAACATAGCAGTTGCCTTCATGTCCCATTTTCCCCCAAATAGCGTAATCTCATATACAACTTGGAATCAGTCACCAGAAAGATATTTTATTTACCAAAAATTTAACTGAGTTTGAAGCAAGAGATTAAATAGACACTTCTTTTATTCCAGATAGTGGAGAAGGACAAAAGATCATATATCCAAGGCTATTGAATTTCTGTGTTAATGTGTTTGTTTTCCTATCAAATTGTCAGAACAGAGAGGTGTCTTCCACCCCTCAGACTTTCAGTAGAAGGCAACTGTACAACACACTCCAAGGCATACGGATGACAAATCTTTCTCTATTACAGATAAGCCAAAAGAAAAGTACATCCAAGAGAGGGAGGGCCACCCAAAGTGCCTCACATCAGCTTCACCTCCAGAAAAAAAAATAATTCCATGATTGTTACATTACCAGTAGAGGAGCCAGGAGTCTGCTGGAAAACGCATGCATCRGACTAGGGATCGGAACATGCCTAGGGATGGAGAAGGGCTTTGTTCTGGGGATAAATGTCTTGCAGCTGTTAAGCAAGCCAACTCTCCAGTCAGAGCTGGTGAATTCTGCAGGACTGCAAAATGGAGGGCTTCACCCAAGTAACAATCCACCAAWGTTCTTGTGACAGCTTTTTTTTAAAAAAAATTAACTCCTGCATTTGAATGCTTTTCATATTCTGTGCTTCATGCTGCCCCTAATGCACTATTACCAGTGCATTTCATGAAATCTTTCCTCCAGCTGTCATTTTGTATTTAAAAATTTTATTTATTTATTTATTTAAAAAATGATCAAAGAATTTTAATTGCAAAGTTCATCTATTACTTTATGTTGAAAAGTGAATGATAAAATAATTCCTTCTTTACATCGACTTTAGTGAGACATGAGTCTTTTTTACTTCCATCTATTTTTATCTTATAGATTTTTAAAGATTTGACTCATTATACAAACTAATTCTGTAGAGAACGCTGGAGGTTCACTCATTTGGATGTAGATACACRTTTATTCTGCTTGTGTAGGGCTCTGCTTTACGTGCGCATGAGCGTGGGCATATGTGCACACACACACACATGCATATCCACCAGCATGCATGTAAATCTCATCATTGAACCTGTAAGTAAATCAGCCTTTTAGACACACGGTTGTACATCTGGCTGCAAACAGCAGTTGCTAGCTGCTCATACCTAGTTATGATATACTAAACTATATACTAATATATATATATATATATATACACTAATACTATATACTCAGTAGCTATAGTACATTTATGAATTTTAGCAGAAATCTCCAGCCCTGTAAAAATATGGGCTCAAAAAGCCACATGGTAATTTTGTTTTGGTGCTTAGAGTTTGGCTTGGTTCCATTTAACAATGGAAACTTACTGAAATTTTACCTTCCTTTCCACTGCAAAATTTATACTAGAGACTGGATGGCTTTGAGGCTTAAGTACAGCACAGGAGAGTGTTATGTACATGAAATGTTATTGGCATATACTGTGCACCTGCAGGACCTGATCATCTGTACTGCTTAAAACTGACCAGTGCACGAGTCCAGAAAAGGAGATGGGCAGAGAAACGGGCAAAAGTCAGTGTTCCCATCGCTCGAAAATTCTAGCATTTTGCAATGCATTTACATATCAGATTTTTTTTTTTGTGTACCATCATAATTTACAGTTACTACCCACAGAATGGGGGAAATGCTACAGAAAATAAGGAGACAAAGTATTTAATGGTTTCTGCTTCACAATTTGGAAAACAGAGCAATTACCTGCTGCAGTTCCAGGGACTTGCCACACGAAAAGATGGGGCAGCTGGAAATCTCTCCAGCCGGGTGCCGGAGTATCTCTTGCCTCAGGATGGAGAAGCCATAATGCCTCATGACCACCCGCTCAGAGCCGGGAGATCCTGGTCTGCCCAGTCCCACGCATGGTGCAGGCCATGCAGGAGTGCAATGGTCTCCATGGCAGTCTGCATGGCAGGGCTGAGGATCTATCCCACAAGCTTTTAAATGCTTGCTCTACTCCACAAGCTTTCAAACGCAGCTGGAACGATGTGAAACACCTGATTAAATGGTTTTGTTCTGACAAACTAGCATTTTCCACAGAAGCACTTTTTGTCAGCACTTTTGTGAGTAGGTCTAGTTGGGAGCAGACCAGCTGGAACACTCTGATGGATGTTTTCACACAACAGCACAACTCTGAGAATCCCATGTCTGAATAGGTAGAAAAATTAATCCACTCTTCCCATCCTTATGGATGTTAATCAGGATCGTGCATGAGGTGCATTGGCAGGGAAGTGAGAGGACATCCTCACCTAACTTCTCCTGCTCACAGAGGATTTCAGTATGAGAGGTCTGCATTCTTTTCACTTCAGTGGGTTTTCAGCGAAAAAATACTGTAATATAAGTGGTGAATTGAACAATGATAGCCCTCGTGGCTGAGCTGTGGTGTGTATCAGTGCATGCAGAACCTTGGACGGATGGGCCTGCATTTGTCCACAACCAAGGCTGTGGAGGGAATGCGGTGGTTTTTTATGTGATAGTAAAATATCAGAACCCTAACTATGCAATATGACCTTGATTTAAAACTAGTTACAAGTCTGCTGTATTGGAAGAATTCCAGAAATGATCCCACAATTTTATAGAAGACAGGGACAAAATGTAATGTATCAATTCTGCCTATGATAAGCAATTTAGGGCCCTGAAAAGACCCATAAAGAATAGCTTCAGGCATGGATGAACTGCATGTGCATTATCCCTACAGATTAACAAACACAGCATCTGGACAAGCACTTTCACTCTGATTGAAGATACGAGGTGCAGACTCTGATCAAAATAAATCAGATGACCGCACGGCAACACTTTTCCAACTAGGCACATCATTAACTGTGAACAGAAGACGACCAGAGCAGGAGCTGAATTTGTGACCCATGTACAATGGGAAGGAAGTCAAAAGGAGATCTGTGTCACTATCACAAATGCAAATTGATCTTTAGGTTATATGAGATTACTTCGATTTGCACTTAAAAGTCAGTAATACTAAATAAATAGATATTTTCTTCCAGGTTATGAGAGTGTAGACAAAGGGCTCCCGGCCCTTTCTTCGTGTGTGGGAATGGCTCAGCATTTCTCACCCTCGGACCTCAGCTTTTGACCCTCCTCAGCCTGAGTAGTCCAAAGGCACCTCTCCGTGTCTCCTAAGAGTGGTTGTGACTCAGAGCTCGGCAGGTGCTGGGGCGTTGCAGCACCCCAGGGCCGATTGCCCACCCGCCTGCCGGGGCTAGCGAGAGCCTCTGCTGGCCCTGTACTGATAGCTGATGCATGCTGCCTCCATGCAAGCCCCTGCTTGGGGCCAAAGCCCTGAGACGTCTTCCAGTTCCCCTCATCTCATCGATGTTTTTCTGTTTGGCTTTAATTTATCATGCTTAAACTTACGCACTAAACTGAATTACCTAAGTTCGAAGCTAGGCTAAATCAGTGCATACATTAGAAAAACACTGACACCAGTGACTGCTTGGAGCTATTTTCCTTTTATTTTAGTGATCATCATTTAGCACTCATGCAACGGTCTGACTGTACAAATAAACTGAGCGTTATGTATTTTCAAGCTAAAAGTTATCTACAGAGGAGCAAAGCAAGAGCACTGTGAGAATGGGCTGCTCAGCAGGGCAGCAGTGAGCATGAAGTCAGCTGCCCTCTTGATTTTTCCCATTAAATCACATCTTTACTTATAGTCTAGTTTGTTGTGTAGATTGTCAGGTGAGCCCCAGTTTGAAAATAATAAAGGTCCTGCTCCTTCCATCACATTAGTTCCTTCTTCAAATAAACTACAGGAAGAGTCTCAGAGAAAACAACTGCTTCTGCGGCAGAGCTACAGCCTCTGGGGTAACTTCAGATTTAATACTCTCTCCTTCCTTTTTCTCTCCTTGAGAGGCACATGCCTTTCTTCGTTGACCAGGTAGGGAGTGTAATTATTTACACTAGGAGTTACATCAATACCCCAAATTTAGGCGCAAGCTATGATGAGTAGAGTTCAACTTCATCACTGACTGAGTGCTGGTAGTCTTGCTTTTGAACTCTCTTTAATTAAATAATTATTTTCAGCAGCCATGGAGACTGAGAATTTTCTTAAAAATATTATTATGTTGATTTGCTCCCTAACATTTCTTTTACATGTACAACAGACCAGTATTACTGCTGAGATTCTTCTCCTTTCTCAAGAAGGTAGTCACAAACTTGAACTTCCTTTAGCATATGTCCATATCTAAAACCCTGTTCAAAGGCTGCCTTTCCAAAATCAAAATTCAGACATGACTTTTGATCTGTATTTATGGTAAATACAAGATTTTAAAAACATATTGCATTTTTAAGTTGTCCTCATATACTCTCTTTCTATTCCTGTAAGTGTCCTATTTCTCTCTCACTCCCTCTCTCTAGATTTCTCTCTTTTTTATATGTACATATAAAAATTTTATAGAAAACAGATGGTCTGGTAAAGTTGCTATCCCCTAAAAAGGCAGAATATGAAACAGAATGGATCATATTATTCCCTAACTTATGTCCATAAAATCATTCTATTAACTTCAAAGTGGGCATTCAAAACTGTAGGATTTAACTCTACATATTGAGGTGAGTTACACACAGACAACCCAAAAAATAATTATTGTTCTATGATAACTGTACTTAACTAGGGAAATCATTCAAGAAGAAAACACTGTGCAGCCAAATGTTGTTTATACACGAATAAAGACAATAAATATAAATTCAAAGGGACTTTATCCTTCTCTTCCTTAGTCTCTGCATCAAGAGATGATGACCTTTCATTCATTTTCTTCATTAAAAGATCTTTCAAACTGGTGTGCGACTGTACAGATACTACTTCTATCAATGAATGACAGAGGTTTACAAGCAAGTTTTTAAGCTCCTGATATTTCAAMGAAAATAGCCTAAGTTAATAAACGATCAAACATCTATTTCTTTTATTTATAAACAGTAAGTGTATCTCTTTGCTGGTTCTAATTTGAGGAGGTACCCTAAGGGTAATTCATTTTCTCTTTTCCCTGTGCAATTCRAACCAGACATCCCCCTAAAGGCCCGGATAATTTTCAGAATGCACCATCAGAGAGATGCCTGTGAAAGTAGGGCACATAGTGAGAAATCATCACTACAAATTAAATCAGTATTTATTCCATCATCAACTCAAATGCTTCTTAAATTTGGATTTTCCTGAAACTGACTCTGCAGAAGTCCAAGAGACGCATGAGCTCATTCAGGGAAAGAATGTGCTCCTGTTGATAAAAACACATTTTATAAGAGTTTTAGAGTTGAAAAACTCTAATTTCTAACTTTTGATTTTGTGCCATATCTGAAACTGGCCACTGGATTCTTTCTCTGCTCCTGTCCTCAATACAGAAAAAGTCATGGAAGTTCAGCATTGAACATTGTTCTTTTAAACAAAAATGCTTCCAACCATATTCTTATTTCAGCACAGAAAAAGAATTATTACAAGAACTTTCGCCTCTTCATCTCCAGTCATGCAGAACAGCCCTTCGCTTTACCTTGTTTATAGCTTGTTTCAGATATTAGTTCAAAACTTATCCCTTCTACACAAAAAAAAGCACATGGAAAGAGCCTTTTCAAATGGAGTATTTTGAGTATTGTATTATAGTATTAGAAGTTGACTGAACTCTTTTTTAAATCTTTTTAAACTTACTTTTAGTTGATACCAGTTTTTTTAACTCCTGTGGGCTATTTAAGTTCTTTTTCTCCTTCATGGGGAAAAGAAATCTACCAGACTTTAATTACTACTGTAACTCCTAAAATCAGTCAACCAATGTTATGTGTGTATTTTCTGAGAGATCTAATGAGCTGGCAGAACACATAATGCCAGTTTTCTTTGCATATTTGTTCAATATATACCATGACCCAGTTCAGGTTTTGAAAGCATGTTTTGTAGACATTTCAGGTTTTGTAGACATTTCAGATTTTGATTCAGACATGCTGTTGACAATTTACTGGAGACCATACACATATTAAACAGCTGAGACCACAGTTTAATCTGGCTGCAAGTCATCCTTTAGTCTCACACAAGCATTTTTCTAACCTCAGATTCTAACCTTTAAAATAGTGGTCATATGTTATTATGTTGATATTTCACAACTAAATTATTATTATGTTATTATGTTGTTATTTCACAATTAAAAAAAAAGCTTTGTTGATAAAAAGCAGCCTTCAAGCATTTTAACTTTGCTTTATAAATGCAAAAAAAATAATGTTTGCAATGTTTTGAATCTATGATTCATTTCATGCCGATTATTTGAAAGCATTGCACTAACATTCCTCAGACTTTTACAAGCTAGGAGAGCATAAAACTTTTAAAGACAGGGCAATTTCTTTGCAAAATATGGATTTTTGTGTCATTAAAAAAAGCTTTACAAGCTCTCTCAGGCCATCACTGCTGGAATAAAGCCTGTTGTTAATCTTAGTGTCAATGCCAAGAAACTAGAGACTCACAATATCGACTTCAGAGAGGGATCTTGCAAATGTAGATATATATTGGGTGACATGATGGGAACTAGTGACATTTGTGTGTACGTATGTATGTAACAGCGGGGTTGAAAACTTGTTTTATTTTAGTTGGAATGCAAGAAAATAAATAGTGAGATATTCTACTGGTTTCTCTGATAATTTAAATCAAAGTCTAAACTAAACATTGTGTTATGAAAGAAGTTTTTGAAGGATGAATGGAGTAGCTAGTTCTCTATAAAAAAGAGGCAAATTTGAAAAAAGCTGGTCTATCCAACTGAAGAAATCTGCCTGCACTAGAGAAAAAATGACGCTGTTTGAAGCTATTCTGCATTTACTTATTTGAACTGCTTGGTGCTCTACTTCCTCTCTGTATACTCACTCATAAGCAAAAATACTAATATATATAAGCATGCAGTCATGGTTTTCTACTGAAATATTTGCATGCAAATGTTTTTGACTCTTTCACTTTGAAAAAAAACTCTTTAAAAGATTCTTTTTTTATGAAAAGGAGCTAGCGAGAACTTCTTACTAGAGTTAGCACATTATGGAAAGGACAGGCCAACTTTATGTCAAGAATTCATGATGAGTTAATAGTAAGAAATAGTGTCACTTCGTCTGGCATAGAGGATTTCCTATTAAATGTCAAAATGACAAGTAGCACAATGGGAGAACAGCAAGAAAACTAGACTCAGTAGAAGAGATAAGTTTTGAACCAATATCTGAAACAAGCTATAAACAAGGTAAAGCGAAGGGCTGTCCTGCATGACTGGAGATGAAGAGGCAAAAGTTCTTGTAATAATTCTGGCTAGATTGTGTGAAGGGAGACTAGTAATACTGGGTACAAAGAAAATAAGGAGTACGATAGCTTGGATAGAATTTGTTAAATTCTGAAAACCAGGAAAACAATTCTGAAGAGAGATTTGGATGGTGTTGCTTTTGACTGTGAGAAACAGTAAAGCAAGAAGAGAAAAACAAAGTTTTCAGGAGAGAGCACTCTAACGTGCTGCRCATTTACATCACAAAACAGCAGCTGCAATTGCAGATATACTCCCAGAATGAAATTTGCCTCTGCTGAAATGAACAGCTAAACTCCTGTTGATTTCAAGAGAACCAGCATTTCAATTCTAGATAATATATGTGTGCAATAGGCATAAGAGATTGCTATCCATATACCACAATTAACCACAGAGGACTACTTTTACTTTGTTTTTGATCCTGGGTTGTGTGCCAGACAATCTTAGATAATTTGTAAAAGATGAAAAAAAATGAGTAGAGCAAAATGTTCTTTATCCTCTAGCCTCTGTTTGTTCTGTGAGATTAAAAACTGCTAGTCAAAATCATGAAAACATATATTGTTATTTTGCTTAGCTTGCAGTATAATTATCAAAAGCCTTTAAAAAAAATCCTTTCACTGCCAATGTTCAGCAGCATAACAGTGTGCATTTTATAAGAGCAAGATAAGCAAAAACCAAAAATAAATAATAACACTGAGTACTACTCATTAATTGTCTAATATCTTTTAAGCTGCCCTTTGTTTCTCATAATGGAAAGTTCATAATAAAAACTAATCAAAGAATAAGATTTTAAAATGTGTATAATTATTGTATATAACTATATATGGTTTCATTCCACAGTAATTTTTCTATGCTCTAAAAAACAAGAACAACAAAAAAGACATTTTAGAATGAACACTCTATAAATTCACATATGTTAAAACAATATTACTTTCATATATTGCTTTCCAGATAAGGGCTTAAAAGGTTTTTTCAAATATTCTTTCTAATGGCAAAACAGAAGCAGAGGATGCCTACTTAACAACTTTTTAAAATTGTTTTTTGAAAATCTTTTTTTTCCTGTCTCTTAAATTATCAAATAAAATATACACATTTTGAGGGCCCCAGTCTACCCACCCAATTCATATTGAAGCTACCTGACTAAATGACCAGTTACTTCATATTTGACTGGAAAATAACTGTTAGGTTTAGAGAAGATTGACAATCATTATAGGGGAATGCAAGACAACACCTTTGATTTTTATGGTATTCATATAATTCAAAGCTGGGTGTCCCATAAACATCATAGATAGACTGGCTAAACTGAACCTTTATGTAAGGAAAAGGTATTTTTCCTTCAAGGAGAAAACTCACGTTCTAATGTGAGTTCTAATGTTTGGCTACTTTGGATACCTTCTCTTTCAAATTTTCCTTGCAAATGTCATGTTAAATGGCAGATGAAATGCGAGTATTTTAAAAAATGTGCTCAGACAGATTCTTTACTCACGTTATACATCTTGCTTACCTATAGGAATGCTAGAGATAATTTGGATCCACAAACTCCTCATCAAATTTCCCTTCCATGTAAATGTTTTATAATAAATGTTTATAACAAAATCAATATTTTTGACCTTGGCAAAGAATTAAAAACAATACATTGACTTCTGCTGGGGAATGGAGAAAGGCACTAATGCTTTTTCCATTGGTCTTAAATCACATGTTTTCTTATAGCATTTTACTTCTGCAACGACAAAAGAAATAATGTTTCCTGTATGAGAAAGAAAACCAAGCCCTTTAGATATGTAGTAAAAATGATGAACTAAAATAACAAAGAACAAGATCTATAAAAGGAAGTGACATATGAATTTAATAATGTGAGATTTATAACTCTTTATTTAACATCTTTCTCCACTTCTCAGCCCAGATTCTGTCTAAAGCATTTAAATTTATACTTACAATGAGAGTGTGGTCTTTACTTGTGTATAAAGGCATTGCCAAATAAGCAGAAAAGAAAAAAAAATCCTATTTAATCCAATTTTCTCATTCCAATAAGAATATTTAAAAAGAAAGACTTTCATTCCTGGAGGTTACAAAAATGAAGGCTACATAGAGTTAGAGTGTATTCCACAACTCCATTTATGACTTCCCCTACACTCTCCTTCTTCCATAATTTTGAAAAACTAGATAACACTAAGTGAAACCATTAATGCTGAATTCCAGCCAGACTAAATCAATCTGTAATTAATATTTTATAGGCTTACTTCACAGTTTGGTAATGCCATATTGGTCTCCACAATAATAGGCTGCGGGGTCTATTCTTCTATACATGTACCTGAGGATTTACATGGTTGTTTCCCACTATTATTAATGGAAACAGCCACATATATTCAAATAATATAGAAATAGAAAACAGGATGGGATATAAGGGAAGAGAGGTGCTAAGTATCATGCAAGTGAAAGCTAATACAGAAATACTATTTATTGCTATATACAACACATAAAATTGCTACACTGATTTATGTAGCATTAAATAAATAAGTAGGTGGTTTAAGTTTTATGTATGCTTAAGGTAGTTTCAGGAGTTGCAAATGGCTGTATTGGGTCAGACCAAAGGTTCGCATAACTCACTATTCTCTAACAGTGTCTAGTAGCAGATGCTTAGGAAAGCATGTAAGAACAAGTCAGGCACATACTGAAACACCCACTAAGCCCCAAACTGCCAGAGGAGTATTTTCGTATTTGAAAGTCCTTACCTGATTTTTTCTTGCATGTGTTTTGCTTAACTGCTTTCTAAACCTATGTAAAATTTTCTGGTAACCACAATACCATTTGACAAYGAGATCTGCAGTTTAATTATGCCATGTGAGGAAAAACACTTCCTTCTTTTGCTGTCTGCTACCTGTTGATTTTCTCTGRTATTTTTCACTTCAGGTATTATGACAGACAGGAAATAAATACTCTATGCACATTTTCCTTGCTTCCTGGGGTCTTACAGATCACTACAACTTCTCCCTGGAGATATATCTATTCTAAGCTGAAGAATCCTGGTCCATATAATCATTCTTAGTATGGAAGAATTTCTGTATCTTTGTTCATCCTCTTTGCCCTTTTCTTTAGCATATTTAGCCTTACTTGAGTTTTTTGAGATAGATAAGATAGATCTTTAAACAGTATTTAACATTAGCCAGTGTTACAGTTGTAGATGTGAATCATTACATATGGGCTTCTGAACAAGTACCTGCTTTAGCATGCAACATATAGGGACACCAGTGTGATTATTTTTTGTATCTATCTTGATGACATTATAGACCTTAGGACAATTTTATGTGAGTAGCTGCAGCTCCCATCTAAAGTTCTATGTTTTCATGTGCAGTGAATTACAAGCTTGACAAACTACACCACACCTTAAGTGTGGTTTCATATTTTACACTGTTCATGTTTTATTTAACTACACACTGACCAAAACACTTTCTGTTGTATGGCAGAACTCAACACCAACTGTTTATATTGTGAAAAGATGTTCTGTTCTCCAGGTTCATAAGAGGAAGGTGACAGACTTGTTAAGGAAATGCATGGTTATCACTCAGATATTTTCAGAGGATCTCTCATGTGACATTGGAAAACATCAATCTTAATTTTTTTGGTCATCCTTGAATGTGAAGGGATATGAATGTGACAAAAACACAACTACATTTGATTCTTTCTGATGTTTAAATCTAGGGATTGTTAGCTTGAATGCTCTGATGGATCTCAGTGAATGTATTAATACAGAGACAGCTGGGACACAGACAATTAGACTAAAAAACTTCTTATGGTATATGACAGCCCTATTTTCTCCAGTTCTAAAATAAGACTCGGGATGCGATGGAATTGTTTTGCAAACGATATGCTACTTTATGTTTCACCTTAAGCTTTCTTTTGTCCAAAGAGCTTGTCTCATCTCACCTGCAACATTTCAGATGGAGACAGCACTGGAGAAGAATAAAAGATATAATTATCTGGGTCTAATGAAAATAAGATATGCAGGTTCACCTCCTCCATGTATTGATCACAGTAAATTTAAATGATCTTACAGGAGTGATATTCACCAGGTGTGTGCTATTCCACTTTCTCAACTGTTACAGTAGTTTTCTGTTCAAAATGATTTTGATTTATACAGGTTTCAATGCCATGCAACCCCTCTGTCTCCTGAGCCTACCAGAGCCATGAGCATAGCTAGACCATTTAGACTAACAGACCCTAGATTTAAACATCAGGGAGCTGGGTCAGATTTCAGGACACATCTCCTGTTCTCCAATTCACTCCCTCAGTTGGTTTGAGAGCACCCAGGAGTGTAGGAAATATTAAAGCACAGGACGGGGTCACCTTCCTTGTGCAGGGAGAAGGAACTGAGGGGATGTGCATGACAGCCAAGATGAGAGAGGTCCTGTGCTTTGAACTGATTGATCAAAGAGGCAGATGGCAACCATTTTTATTAATATTTCTACAACTAGTGTTAGACTAACAATAGCAATGATGAAGAGTTTTGATACTCATATGTGTTTAAAAAGTGCTACGTAGGTTTGGATTAGAGGGTCTATTCCAAATTTGTCATAAAAGAAGAAAGTGAAATTGAATTTTTTTAAAAAAATTGTTTGAATACACATGTGAATCTTACTATCCTATGTATTATTCAAAAAAGAGAGCTAACATTCATGTTCATGTAATGTTCATGTAATGACTATATGATACTCAGCAGTATCAGACAAAATATGATTATCTGAGACTCTGATTTACTGCTCAAGGTCCTCAGATTCAAATATTTTACATTACTATATTTATTTACTTAAATTGAGCATTTATCCACCTTTTTCAAACATGCAGCTACAGAAAGGTCAGACTACAAACTCATGTTTCTATAGTTTATCTACCAGTATAATTTAACTCTATATAATAGCAATTTGTCACTTTTTTTTATAAGAACTGGTCATTACTTTTATTCATGATGTTCCACTCTCCAAGTGGAAACCATCACCAAATGCAATATTCAGATGTTGGTCTCAGCCAGACTGTGTACTCAGATCGTAGGGTTTGATTCAAACTTGTCTCTAAATTATCAGGTTACTATCCTGAAACTAAGATTGCAGTCTCCATGATAGGATGACTTGTCATCATGACAATATTTACTAGGATAATTTTACCAATACATTTCTTTGCATGGGTGCTCTTATTTCTGAGTAATTTCTGAATTTCTCCTGCTTGATGAGTTATGTTCTTCWAACAATGGCAGTATAATTATGCTTCTACGTTTCACCATGGAAGYGAAGGCTAAGCTTCATTACCAGTCTGCAATAAGTGAACAATATTGTTTTTTGTAAGAGGCAGTGAAATGCATCTGTGTTTAATTAAGAAAAAAGAAAAAAATATAACTTTTCAGGCTTGGTTCTTTTGTGTAACGTAGCCTTCTTAGACCATTCCAGTTACAAGGAAGGTTGAACAAGTGGATTTAAGCAGCTCCACCAGGGCGCTACAGTAGCAGATAATGGTACTACCCCTCTCCCTCTGTAGACCCTGCATTAAATGAAAAATCCTTTTCAAGTCAGTGAGAGATAATTGCCTGTGTTCTATTCCTGCTGAAATCACACCAGATTGGTGAAATGTTTAAGAATATTGAATAACTCTGAATTGTACTTGGGCTAGAAATGCAATTAAGAAGGTCCAAAGGTGATTTAAAGATACCTGTGCTCTGACTCCTTGAAAAAGAAGGAATGGTAAATCTGACCAACTGCATTTTATGCTTTGCAAATTTTCAGGACTTTGCATAAATGAAAATAATATTTAAGACCAAAATGCTGTGAAAGTAATTTCAGCAAGTTCCTACTAGGATGTTTAAAATCTTTAATTTGAATTCAGCATTCAACATCCCTGCACGATGAACAGACAGGATAACTGATGGGACTGTAGGATACCTTATAACCTTATTGTCAGTGAAGCCCTGTGGATTGATGGAAGACTGGCACACTCACACCTGGTTAGATGCATGGACTCGTGCTGGGTTGCAATTAGCACATACATTCTCATTCGTTATTGTCTCTTTAATCCCCTTTCCTTATTTTTTTTAAATTAAGTATTAGGAGACTTTTTCAAAGACAAAAATTTTCTCTCTGTTTATTTCCTTCCAGATGAAAATATGCCCCTGTCAGTAACCTGTGTTTAAATTCAGCCAAAATATGGCATTTCTAAAACACAACAAGCTCTCCATGGTATTCTGTAACATGGAAACAGTGTAGGTACAGCAGCAAAAGAAGACAAAGCATTCATATTATTCAAGATGCATCTACCCCATCCTCCAGCTGAGCCTGGACAGATTTGAAGAGACATGAAAGCACCACATGTTCAGCACTACTTAGGTATTGTTTGTTCATCCCTGTTGCTATGTGAAAAGATTCCCATGTTTATTATAAAAGTTGACTCTAGAGCACACTAGCGAAAATCTGTCATTGTTTACTCYGTTTTTTCCTGATATATAATATACACAGTTTTTTTTTCTATTTAATATGTCTAATGTTTGCTATATTTCTTGGAACAAGATACATACACACACATATATAAAACAAATGGTGGAGATGATTAAGTTTACTCAGGAGACAAAGCTTTTTTGTGATTCTTACTGACGTGAGTACATCTAATGGTTAGTATTTTGGGACTGTATCTTTATCAGTCTTTGAAAAGCACATAGTCTACTCTGTTGTATAACCAACATATCACAATTCTTAWGTTTTCCTTCTCTGAAAGAACAAGCATGTCTGGGAATATTGGTAGCATTGCAGAATTTACTACTAGCCTTGGAATTGTGCTCAGGAATCTCATCATTCCTGTTTTGGACTTTTTTTTTTTAAAGTTATTTCAGGACCACTTTTGGTTGTAAAGATGACTTTGATACATGAATTGAGTTTATATTAGGGTTTGTAGGCTCTGAAAGAGCAAACTTTCTTAGTTACCTCACCCAATACCTCCCAGAGTCCCTAGCTGGGTAGTCGTATAAACTTTTACATTTATCTGAAATAATTCAGAAGCTATAAAGTCCATGCAAACAACTAAATCAATTTCTTGACTCCTTTCTTGCTGTACTGAGACCTGTCTACAAGTATATTTTGACCTTCACTTTCTCCTGCAATGAGCTGTTATTAAACAGTGGGAGCCAAAACCCAGGCTACAGGAATTTAAACTCTCATTGACTACCTTCCTGAATTCCCAGTTGCATATAAAGCACAGAAGGGGAATTTATACTCAGTCACCAGGCAGCTCTGCACTGATAACACTTCTAGTGCTGAGCTCTTTGGAGAACACTGTGAAAACAGTGCTGTTAAAGAAAAACACTAACAATCACTTCACTCATTGTATGGTTTATCTTAGAATATCAGTCTTGAGAGGAATCAACACAGCATAAGAACAGCAGAGTTTGGCTGTACCAAAAAGCACAAGAAAAATGTAAAAATAAAGTTTCTTTGAGAATTCAGGTTATCTTTTCTGTAACAGCATGCATTTTAACACCAAATGGAACATGCCCTGGCAGCAGGGAAGAAGATATCTCTTTAATTAAAGTTACAACACATGGTTAAAAAGTTGTAAAGAACGGATGCTAAATAGGCAGAAAAATGATTTCTATTAGCAAAGTAATAATCCCCAATGAAATATAGCAAATGACATTTTTATCCCATGAACAGTTTAATGTATTTTCTTGCTCATTTGCCTCTTTTCGCACAGTACATACAGCAACTACATTACCGTGGCTAGATCAAAGTCGATACAAGATCAAAACATTTCTGATTTTTATTTGGCAGCTTGGTAGAATGTGAGGAAACTTCCCTTTCTGAGCAGCCTTTGACATGAACTCTCCACAGGGTCGCACATGCCCTCCATTAACCGTAAAGTAGTGTGGAACGAATGTAATGATCATGTTGTTCCTCTTTCCACTTTCCATAAGTGATGCCTTATAGCCTAAATGATATCATTGCCCAAGTGTTTCAAGAAGTTTAATTAAATGTATCACTTCCAATATATTCCTTGGGCAAACAGACTACCATAGGGGCACATAAAGAATGTGAACATTAATTGCATTTGAGATTAGCTTCGTTAAATTGAATTCTCACACAGTGATACCCTTTGTACTTAAGCCATAAATTTCAGGCATTTCTACATCCAGCTATTGGCAGGTCTACTGTAAAGTGGTATTCCCACCAGAACACAAGCCTACACAAGAAAAAGTTCCAGCTAACAAAAGTACCTGCTTACAGATGGCCAATGAGACAGAGAGAGCTTCTCTTTTGATAACCTTTTTAAACAAAGTATTTCTATTCAATATCATTCCATCAACAACCTCTGCATTAAAGAATTGTAGCTGAATAAAACCCTGTAATTTTCTAAACCACATCAAAATTTCAAAAAGATAAAAACCAAAGCAAGAACATGTAATGAAAAATACAATTTGCTGATAAATTAATTAAATTCCCTACCGACCAAACCCTGACTGGATGTGTCCCATGTGGGAGAGACTGAAAGATGAATTTGCTAATTAATGTTAATACAGAGATTGGAACAATTAAAAGAATAGACTCACAGCAGAACATTCTTCTTTTGCTCAGTGAGTACAAGCATGGTAACTAAATCTTTACATTTGCAAGATTTATTGTGAATTAAACAATTCCATTAGATGCAACACAAGTAATAATATTGCAGACCCCTTGTGGAGTTAAATGTAAGCCAAGTGAGGAATAGCTGTTAATTCTGGATTTACATTTAATCATGTTCCAATATCTTGAGTACCATGTGAAAATCATAAGGGATTAGTACTACTATGGTGCTTTGAAGAATATAAAAGATTATTGTGCCTGAACATCTTTTCTAGGTATTTTCTAATAGAGATTTTTAATGGTTTGTAATTAATTGGTCTTTAAAATTGTATTTCAATGAATATAAAGTTCAGTGGTAAATAGAAAAGTGGATAAACTCACCTGT
The DNA here is from genome assembly GCF_003343035.1 of Apteryx rowi. NCBI lineage: Eukaryota > Metazoa > Chordata > Aves > Apterygiformes > Apterygidae > Apteryx > Apteryx rowi. Next base: position 552,768 of record NW_020448408.1, on the reverse strand, counting down.
ATGGWGTCATAGGCTAACGAGAAGTGGGAAAGCTCCAGACAGCTCAAATTAAAAGTGGCTGAATTCCTTTTACCTGTGCTTACTTTCATCCTGATAAAGTTCATCTTTGCAATAAGTAGCTGAAGCCTATATAGATGGTGGTGATTTGCCTTACTTCTTCTTAGGTTTAATAGCTTTGTTTTAAAAATTAATTCTGGATGAAGTAAGCTTCTTAGCCTACAGAAGGGGGTATTTTAATATCAGTTATAATTTTATTAAAATTGTTGGTTTCTACATGAAAGCAAAAATAGTGCAAAAGACATTTGCCAGTTCCTGATGTTCTTAATGTTTCTATAAATTACTTATTTAAGATTGTTTATGATATATTTCCATTTTGCCACCATGCTATCTCTTAATTACTGATCAATATGACTCTAAATATAGATCTACTCAAAGTGTAGACTATAAGGAGCCATAATGGACTACTGAGTAACTAATGTCTGTTTTAACAAGTCCATAACCACGTATTTACTATAGGAGATACTTTACTATGGCTCCAAAGGAGCTATTACGATCTATTGACTCAGGGCACATTCTTACCCATCTAATTATGTATTAATGCTACTGCTGTTATTGTCACAACAGAGAGAGAATAGAAGTGAAACAAAAAATTAGGAAGTGACGTAAATGGAAACTTACTTTGCATTGAAAATTCTAAATGAAATATTTCTTTTCTGCTGTTTATATGTTTATTAGTAAAATCATAAAACTGGTGCACAGTTGAAAGGAAGAGGCAGGACTATTAGAGCTTTCTAATACTCAGTGGATTCAGTTTCCTATAAGTTAGACTGCAGTTTTGATTCATTCTGCATTCCTAAACAGAGGCATCCCACAAATTTCTCTTTTAATTTTGAGCCAAGTGAAAGGAACAAGTTCTGTTTGTTTCAGAATCTGTGCTGTTGGGCTCCACATGACTTCCAGCCTAAATCTTTATTGAAAAGGAAGATTCATTCCTTTGGATTAATCTGGGCTTGATTTTCAGTTATATAAAGAAATGTGAAGCCAGGAAAATTGCATATGATTTTCACTATATAATGAAGCATTTGCACAGCTTCCATCCTGGCAGTATGGAAAGAATAAGAGGTAGAAGCTGGACGTAATGATATCTTCTAACAGGAAAGCAAAGAAAAAATGAAGTAGCAAAGCTCTGCTGATGAATGGAATATCTTTCCACCTCCCCAAAAGATGGTAAGACCTTGGGCTACACTCCCATCTTCCTGCAAGCAGGGATTTGACTGTATTTACATTTACAGAAGTGACAACAAATTTCTAAAGCTGACAGTGGAAAAGACAGTGGAGGTGTCTGATGGTGCAATCAAAGACAAGCCAGGGACAGCACCATTTTGGAAAACAGTTTCTAAATCTTTCTCTGTCACATTAAGATTCTCTAAGGACTCTTGCAAATCTCTGTCTGCCTGCTAAGCAGGCAAGCCATACCTGGACATCTTGCATTTCCAACCAGATAGCAGCCCTAGTCAATAAAATCAGAGAGTCAAAAATCAGAGTCCTTTTCAAACTTCATGCTAACAAGTTTAATCAGAAGTCTGGAATGCAAAGTGCAGAATCCTTTTCCTTTAAATATAAAAAGTCATCTTGCCACCCTGATGGTATTCTTTAGTAGTGTGTTTTTTCTTCAGCACCTCTAAATCAAGATCTTCCACTAAAACAGGCAACACTCATTCTATCCCAGGGGAAAGAATGAGAGATTTTTTCAGCAAAATGCTCTTGGATGTAATTTGCCATGGCCTCTGACTGAAGATTTTCCTGCAATTATAGAAAACTAAGCAACAGAGGCTTGGAAAAGTCCACGGAATTCATATTTTCACAAGCCACATGACTCTAGACATTAACCAACACTATCTTAGATGGAATCCATCTCACCTAACTTTAGACACCTATGGTATAGATGTTACAGCTGAGCTAATCAACTACTCCAAGCTCCCTTTATTGTCAGTGGACAGAAACAGTCACTTTGAAAGCACAATTCATCTGACCTATTTCAGCCATCTCTACCAGGATGAGATGACCTACACCCCAATGTTATTACAAAAGAAGCCTAAGGTGACCAGTTTAGATAAGGTAATAACCCATATTTAATTTGATTAATCCCACTCTTTACAATAAGATTTAAGGGTACAAAAGCCTGAAAGTTACAGACCTGAAGGAACTACACAAGGGAGCAGGAAAGATCAGGGATTTTTCAGGTGTCTTTCAGTAGTATCTCATCATTAATTTCACTCTACTTTAGAGGCCACGGTTTATATTAAAAAACCCTGATAACTTTAAGAATCATACAGAAGAACCTGACCTGACCTCAAATGGGAGAACTTTAGTGAACCGACAATCCCGAGAAACTGCTTGAAGCACAAGCTATATGTATTGGATATAACCAGTTAGTCCTGATGAGGATGATCATAGAATCATAGAATAATTTAGGTTTGAAGGGACCTCTTGAGGTCACCAGGGCTCACTTCGAAGATAGATCCATCTTCAAAGGTAGACTAGATTGTCCATTTGAGTTCTGAATACCTCCAAGAATGGAGAATCAACAGCTTCTCTGTGCAACCTGCTTCAGTGTTTGACCACCCTCTTTGTGATTTTCTTTTTCCCTAAAAATTTAAAAAACTTGGTTCTGCAAACATTACAAACTGTGGTGAAAGAGCAACACTATTCTGCAGTCCTTCATTTCATAGTTAGCATTCAACATGAGACAGAAGGAGAAGAAATGATAAGAACACTACATGTGCATATATGTACACTACCTAGAGGGAAATCAAATAACCTGCTGATTATTTCCTTGGCATAGTTGTGTAAACTACTTAGTTTGGTTCATTTAGTTTTCATATATTTAGTTTTTGGAGTTCTGTTTATTTAAGAAAAAAAAGAGCAAGAGGCTAGAGCCTTTTTTTGATTACTTTGCTAAAATAATCTACTGACCAGTGGGTGTTATGGGTACTCAGTTACAGCTAATCAACAACATGTACATAGGGGTAGCTGACCTCTCAGGTTATACACAGATATGATCTCAGTTCTGGATGTCCACAGCTCAGTTTTAAACTACCCTGACTATTATAGTCATATTTGATCTCTATTTCATAAAATAAGAATACATTGCAAGTGAACAAGGATGAAGGAATGAAGAATTGTGGCTTAGTTGCATATCTGGAACAACCTCAAAGAATTTATAGACATTTTAAGCATAAAATCACTGACCGAATTAATTAACTAATGAAATGCCATTTTTCAGTTCCCTTCTTCTGCACTGTAATACTGTGAGCCCTTGAACTTTTGTATGTACTCACTCACAAGTTTTTACTGTTGAAAAAAATGAATGAAAAACATGAAAAAGTATTTTATATTATATATGTTATGGACAATTCCAAATTACACAGAATAGTCAATTAGAATAGAGTTGCAAAGATGCTGCAAAAGCAACATTGATGTATATTATTCAGGAGCAGGAAACATCTTTTGTAGTATCGGCAAAACTATAGCCAAGATAGTGGGCAGAGATATAATCAAATCCTTATTTTGTGTGGTAGAATAGTACACTGCAGCTCTTGCTCTCTGCTATATATTTTGAAGAAGCCAAAATTAGGGCAGCTAGACATGGGTTTTCTAGGGCAGGTAGTATTACCAGCAAACAAACCAAACCGAAAAGATTTGGCCTTCATTAAGGCAACAGAATCTTGTAACTGCCCCTTTCAGAGGAATAAAATAAAGACACCAGATAGTGGTAGATGTCTATCTGCATCATTTCCCCTTTCCTTTTAGCTCATAAGAAAAAAGTTTGAAYAGTTACAACTTCAAGGTGATTAGTAGGTGGAGCAGAACTGTCCTGTGCTAGAGCCAATGGTCCCAGGTATATATATATTTGAATGTGCATGTTGTGATGATTATTAAAGGCACCCTGGCTACACAGGACCACCAGCTCATCTGGTCTGTTTTAGATCTCATGTTAGGATATGATAAATCACAGCCTAGAAGTATATATTCTTCTTCCATGAATATAGGGAAATACAGGGAAACTGCCGCTGATATCTACACAGCAGATACCTAGAATAATAGGATGTGAAATAAATCTCAGTCAGGCAGTGAAGAAACCTTCAGGGACTGTGGCCCTGTATTACTGGGAGACTGAAGACACCATTTGCCCTGTGAAATTTCAGTTGGTCTTTTGAACTGGGAGAAGAGGAATTTATAGACTACAGAGCCTGCAGGCTGAGCACTAGGAAACTGCAAATTTCCAGTGACAGCATCATGTGCACAGCCTGCAGACCTCACTGGCTATCAGTGGAGTTAAGGTGTTAGCACTGGCGGGTACCAGTGGTGTCTGTTCCTACCGTCTTGGCTGAGTGCTGGCGAGTGCACAGTGCAGTGCTGGGGAACGTGGGAATCACCTGTGGCATACAGGGAGGAAATGGAGGTGGGAGCAGAGAGGGGAAATGGAAAGAAAGTTGGTTTCCTGGTCTGGAGAAGGTGAGGAAAAGTGAAGGAAATGTGTGGATGGGGGATCTGGGGCTGAGGTGCTGAGAAGGACAAGGGCCATGGAGCTGTCAGGTTGCAGATGGGCTTTGGACAACCTGCCAAAATAGTGGGGAGGCAGCCATGTTTTGTTTAAAAAGCGTGGGGTACTTCTAAACTTCCCTCTTATCTCCACACTGTATAAAACCAATTATATATACTGTATACTATCCTGTGACAATAGGATGTGAGAGCAGGCCTCTGTCACTTTATGAGCTGGAGTATCAACTGGACCTGGGACGACACCTCTGTAGAAGGGCTGTGTGATATATATAATTTCAGGAGCCTTTGTATCAGCCTGTCAGAAGTTGGTTCTTCAGACAAGTGTACTTCAAGCCAGAAAACAAAAATATATTTGACTATTGCTGAGAAGCAACTATACGATCAGACCAAAGATTTCAAGAAATCAGAAAAGTCAGTTGCTGGCTCGAGCAGAAAAGTGCAGTCTGCAGGTTCACCTTGAGTTATGAAGTAGTTTTGTCTGCCTATTTTTCCTAAATAGTAGTCCCAAAATACAGGTAAACCTAAATACAGAAGAATAAGAAATGAAAATCAGACTGAAACAGAAAATAATTTATAATGAATACAAAGGTGCCTTTGAAACAAGGAAGAAAAATACATTCCCCCCATTTCCTCCAAGTTTCCACTGTCTTCTGTTATAGTTTCAGTTCAATTGAAAGTCAGTATCAAGAATTCACAGAATATTAAATTAAATCACTTCCTTTACAAAATAAATTACAAAGGATGACCTGTTACAAGCAGCATCTTTAGAAATGGATAGTAAATGACAAAATTAATATCCAGTCTGAACTGAGAATAATTCAGTTTTCTGTTTGAAGCAGTAGGAATTTGAGACACCAAAGGAATTTGGAAAGAATAACAGCAACTGAATTTAATAAGGGTTTAGGAAAAGTATTTAAGAAGTAGGTAAAAGTTCTTATAAAACAAATACTAATGCTGCAAATACAGCTTTCTTCTTCAAATCCTTTCTCATAATGCAAATCAGAGAGCTCTTCAAGATGCTCGCATAACTTCATATGCCTCCTTTCAGGCACTGACATTTTTTCTGATCAAGAAAAACCACACACTGGCAAGAATCATGTTGTAAAGTGTCATATGTTAGTAAAGTGAATTGTCAGAACTGAATTTGTAGTAATTCAGGGTAGCATGGTGTTCTGTTCATCCAAATCACTGGGATATCAGTAACAGTATTGCTAGCTAGTGAAAAGGTGTTAAGAGCTTTACGTTAATGATACATTTCCTATTGCTCATATGAAAGGCAGGACACCTTTGCTAGAGGAACTGCTAGGTTAGAAAATGACCCTTCCTGGATGCCATATTCAAACAGAAAAATAATTGGCCAATGCATCAAAATAGTTTTTTCCTATAATCTCTTCAACTAATTTTGTATGTGTCCACAGAAAAGTTCCCAGCCAATATCAGCACTATCTAAACACAAAGCTTCATCATACTGATGTCTTGTACAAAGAAACCCAAAGCTTTGCTTTTTAACGTTAGCATGTATGAGAAAGACAATTTTCACAATTGCTTTGACTTGTATTTCTTAGGTGACATGGAGTTGCTTCTTCAATATCACATTAAAATAGGTACATCTTTTATACATTTATACCAAATATGAAAGTGTACTTTAGGCTAGCATTTCACAGTTGTTTTTTTTTCCTCATTCACTGAAATGCTGAGCAGTGCTTCATTTGCCAAAAAACAGATGCTTCTTCCTTCTCTTCCTGTAGCCAAATGTTTGATTCGGAAGGGGTTTTGCATCTGCTATACCAGTTATGGGCATTGCAGGAATTCATTAGCACTCAAGCCTTATGCCAGCAGACTTCCTTTGGGAAAGAGAGGAAAAACGTGTGCCCCACAAATAACTCACAGCAGGAGGTTTCATCCATTTGGAGATATCAAGACAGGTATCACTGATTCTGTTGTTATTGCTATAGCTATTTCTAAAATATCTACTTCCTTATAAATACTATTATATTATCTGCTGCCAAGGAAGGAGCGTGACCATTGACTTCACTGGAAATAGAGATATTGGAACAAAATAAGTAATTTATTTTTAAGTGACTTCTTCTGGATTGGATTTACTTTAACATAAACAATCCATGTCCTACAGATATCTCCAAAAGAAACTTTGGAGGCTGCTTTTCAAAGTTATACCACACGTACTGGCAAAACTATAGTTAGATTTTTTTTTTTCTCTTTTTTTGTTGGCACCTTCATAGGAGAACACCTTGGTAGCATGGGGAAAAAAACAACTGCGGCCCTGTTGTTAGAATTGATACTGTCCAGAAATTTAATGCCATTGAATGCTTTTTGCAACTTTATCATTTCTTCTCAGGACAGATGTTTTTAAGCAGAATGGCACAATGAGAAAAGGAATGTATCTTTTTGTTTAGCTTTCTCCAGACTTTCTTTAGGGCACTAAAGTGTAGCCACTTGGAACTTCTAAAGTTTAAATAACATATTTGTCCCCTTTTAAAGTGAATAAACAGACCAAGCACCTATGAAATGTCAGATATGTTTTTAGCAACTGAGCTACTTCTCATGAAGGATCAGCAAACCTAAGCATTTTCTTCTTATTTAAAATTAGCAACTTTGACTTTCCAGGCAATTCTTTTTTACATCTCAGCATCCCAGAAGTTCTCTTCTGTTCTCTTTGAGGTCTATTGCCTGACATGTTAGATAATTTTGTTATTTTGGTGCCATATTACTATGGAAACAGGAATTACATTGCTATTTATTGAGTGTTTTTGAGAACAGTTGCCCAACCACCACCTCTTAAAAACCAATTGGCTACTTATGCCACGTCAAGTAGAGCTTGCCAATAGGTACTATGAAATGCATATATGCTCCCTGTTTTAAGACAAAGGGCATTGCATAGCACTTAAATACACTACTGAGAATGAATAATCAGATAATTGAAGACTGAATGAGTATTTTCATACACACAGGAAAACTCAGGATAACAAAATGACATAACTGAGTGATTGTGTGAGAAGGCTGGTGATTCAAGAATTTTTCTAGACCTCTGTTGTAAAATGAGTGGCAGCATTTGATTGGATTATTTTTGGTTTAACAGCTGTGATAAGGAGTCTGCTTTGTTCCAGTCCTTGAAGTAAGCTTCTTCAACTCATTCCACTTATCCCGACCAGAGAAGCCGCACGGAAAATGACCGGATACAATTCATACCACAGATGATGAGAACAGAGGCTTGTTTAATTTCCCAAACCATCCCGCTTCATGTATTATTCCTGTAATTTAATGTAATGACTTTCTAAATGTTTCATTTGGATTCAGTTCAGTAAAATGTCCTTCCCCACCCCACCAGTTTCCTGCCTAGAAATTGCAGATTAATGAGACTTTACATGGATGAAATGAATTCCACCAAGTCAACTCTCAATTATTTGTGGGTGGTTTACAAGTTGTGGTTTAGCTGAACTGCAGATGCAGGGACACTGAGCTGGCTCCATGCAGAGCCAGGCTGAGTCAGGCAGGGCTCATAGGCTAATGCACAGGGCTTTGTGAAGGTAACTCTACAGTTTCCAGGGTCAAGTTGGTCCAAAAGCAGTCAGGCACTTTCACAGAGCCTAAACTAATAGCACTTGGCCTCCCTGCATCATGCAGAGTCAACCAAATGGCTGCATGGAGCTAGTCCACGTCTGGCATGGCTGGCCAGAGAGGAGTTGAAGAGTTTGGCTGGAACCGCATGATTTCACAGCTTTCTTTCTCCACGTCTCTGCACTGTTTTCCAACAGCACTCCTGTTCCCAGGGATTATTATGAAGAGGCAGAATGGAAATAATGTACAGAGCCAGCTTGGTCTGGTGCCGTGCCTGAGCTAATATACATTGCTAGAGCGGGTAGTTGGGGTAGAGACAACCGAACGGAGACTCTGCCAGCCTGGGTCTACCTGGCTTATTGGATCTGCCAGCTATGCTGGTTATCAGCTGTCTTTGTCTCAAGCCAGTTCAGTTATTTGGATGTCCATTATCTCAGGTATCCCAGGCCCTTACCTGTGACCAGCTGATGCTAAAACATAAGGCTGGGTTTATGGGATGTTTATCCACCCTGCATACATACCATATGTATATGGTTAAAATATCATATTTTTTCTCAAAAAAACCTATGATAGAAATATTCTTCAGGTATAAGATTAACAAGAGAATATAGTTTTTCTTAAAACTCCATTTAACCTTTTCACAAATTTTCATTCCATACGGTATTTTAGCAGTCTTTCTTCTGATTTTAATCTTTGAAATTTCCTAAGGAAATAAAATTTTGAAAAAGAAATTGTTGTGCAGGGACATGACCCTCTGATTTTCCACCTGAATGAATTAGAGTGGGAAGTTGCTCTGACTTCCAGGCACTGCTCATACTCATGCCTATTCCTCTGGAACTGAATACTGCAGTGGTCATCGCTAGGGGAGAAGCTTTTCTGAAGAATTAGGAGATTTGTATCTCAAGCCAGGGTTCCAGGTTGTGCAGCAGGTACCTGGAAGCACCTATTTATCCCAAACTCCTGGTGTCCTGGCTGAATATTGAGGAGATAGAAGTACTGAAAATGTGATATCCTTGCCAAGGATTCAGCTGTCAAGATGTTGAAACCGCATCTATACATAACTGGGCACTGGGAACGGAACAGCCTGTGTCTAGATTTACTCTGTGGTTGCACACAAACGCAACTGGGAAGACTTTCTGCAACTTATCTGCCAAACCATGCCAGGGAATTGTCTGGGAGAGTGCTAGTTATCATAGATCAAAATGTGCTGGATTTGCTAGTATAGATGATGACATTTCTGTACCTGGGCAGTGTTTGACTAGCACAGGGGTAGCCTGAGAAGGTCTACATAAAATCTCTGGCTTCTAGAGGAGCAAGTCATTACTGGTATGGAGCCTCTAAAGGGACCTTCCTGGACCCCGGCTCCATAGCAGGTGGTCTGCATTCCTCTCTTCTCACATAATCTGTACAGTAAGGCTGCCCAAGGGCCACTAAGACATCTCTAAAATACACTGTTCAGTATTTGACAAATGCTTAAAATGGTCTTGAAGAGGAGTATATGACAGGAGGTCCTTACTTTATAATATAGTTAGGGATGAAAAGGTTATATTTGAATAGATCCAGAGAGAGCAGAATATAACCTGGTGCTCTCTGACTATCAATGAGCATTACTGCCAAGCCCAGGAGTACAGGAACCAAAGACAAACTAAATTATTTACCACACACATTTGAAAAGAATCTTAAAGGTTACATCGTGTTGCATCAAACCCTTTTATCAAACCCTGCATCAACAATTCTGAGGATGTTAACTCTGAATTTGATACAGCATTTAATTGGGCCAGGGATCCAGCTTAGTTCCTGAGTGGAGTTCTTGAGCTTTTATGTTAGGAAACTTGTTCTTGTGTCTAATTTGTCTCATACTATCTGCTGCCTGTTTTCTGCCAGATTCTTCTGGGTACTGAAATGCTGTGAAAACATTAATGAACTGTTCCACCAGTTTATTCAAAATTAGGTTTCCAAAGGTACAATCAGTGACTGACGGGTCCTACATAAGATGCTGAGAAAGCATTTCAGAAACACCACTTACATTTGAAGGGAAAAGTTTAAGTGCAATGAAGACTATTCTGAATTGAAATGCTTTTTACTACAGTAGAAGCAAGAGTATCTATCACAAACACATATCCAGTAAAACATGAAGCTTTGGGAATCTAATGCTCTAACGATGAATTTTAGGTATTTCTGTACAGAATACTGATCTCCTTATAGATTTTTGAGGGACCTGAGATCTAAAATGTGCTGCATGACGTTATTTTCCTTTGTACTACAAATCTGTAACCTTAGCAAATATCTTTTTGCAGGCTTATCTTATTTTTCTAATATTTCAAGAAACACTTCCATTGCACTTATCCATGAGATGTATAGCAGGCTTTTGCTTTGTTGTGGGTTCATTATAAATTTTCTTTGGAGTAGAAAATATGCCCCTTGGAACTGATGCATCCGTGCAAAGAAAAGACTTCTATAAGCATTAGCCAGTCCTGATGATTTCAGGCTTCTGGAATTGTTTGTCAGAGAGAAGGAGATTCAGGGAAAACCCAAAATTAAGAAATGCCAATGTGATTGATTTTTCAGAGAATCACAGCCTTGTTCTGCCAGCTGTCAACAAAGGAATGAATGATCCCTTCCTAATATGTAATCTTTATGCTGATCATGAAAAAGTAGCAAAATCAAAGGGAACATCTGCTCTAGATTCTCTCACTGAATAGGGATGGACTGATTCTTTTGCCTGCAGCTTCAGTGAGTCTTTGTACTCTTCAAAGGGTGTACCAGCATCTCTGGAAGAGTGCCAGGGTGCAAATTCCAGTATCTCTCATTCCTTGCAGCACACATTTTCAGAAGCTGTGAAGATATATAGCACCCCAGAGCAGAAAGAAGTATTAATCCTGGAAAAGTGACTAGGAGAATTTAATTCAGAGAGATTTTATGTAGTTGTTTTTTAAAGATATTTCTTGTGAGTGCTTATCAGGCAGAAGAGACTCTCAGGGAACTCTCTGAGACTGCTGCATTCACTGCAGTCAGAGTGATGATCTTATTGTCCTGTTTTTGAATTTGGCAGGAATACTTTTTCTGTTGGTGCTACAATGCTCTTTTCTAAGGAAGAGGCAGTAAGCTTTATCTGAGGCATATTAATGAAGTCCTTAGACAGAAGCCAGGCTTGATAGGAAATTCCCACCTCACTTTAATTCAATGCTCCAGAACAAGGGGGTGAAGAGCTATATAACCATTTTGACTTTGCAAAGTATTTTTTCATTTTGCTCTATAAAAATACAGAAAACAGAAAAAACATGGGGAAAAAAGCATCTGTGGAACTAGTTCAGTTTGGCTGACAGTTTGTTTTTGCTCACAGAGAGGCCCTAATGATTTCTGTTCCTCCGAATGTCTTCTTAAAAACAGTGTGATGCCCATTAGAAATGCTTATAAATGATATCCTTCACCAGCCCCCTTTAGAAAGACAGGGAGGAGTCACCGAAGGGTGAGGACACTTTATTGGAGAGCTTAAGGAGTAGTGTCAAAGTGTCTGTATCCGCAGTGAGGAGCAGGTAATTTCATCTTCCACAGAAGAGAATCTAAATTGCTTCACCTTGTGCTTGCTATTGCTACTGCTGTAAATAGATTGAATGCACAAAATAAAGTTGTTTAGAACCACTGGAGACAAATTGCACCCTTCAGAAGATAAAAGAAGCTGGTTTCCATCCCTACTTTGAGCTGGGAATCAATGAAGAGATGTGACTGGGCTGACTATCTGAAGGAGCATCTTGCTCCATCCTATTTATGCATTGGCTGCCTGGAAGTGGACTTTACTCACACACTGGCTGGAAAGGAATTTCCTTTGGTCTTTTACCTTTAGTGACCTGCAGTCCTTGCAGACATACCTAAATGCACTTTAAATGAGTGGCAGACTACAGCTGCAAGGAGCCAAGTGGCTGCTAACTGACAAAATATTTTATTTTATTTTCTTTCATGAGTGGGTTTTTCCACCATTCTGAGCTATGCTACCTGAGTTAAACGGCTATTAGTGTCTGAGATAATAGATATAAAGTAGCTTAGTTAATTCCAAATTTACTATAGTCACTGTGCTTCAGAATTATTCTTTGTTTATCATTCTGGAGGAGAAAAGGGAATAAAAGCAATTTTGGAAGTTTAATATAGTTGTTTCAAAAAACTTCTCCAGACAATGAACAGCAAAGGACTGGAAGAGATGTGGGTCATTGAGATTCACTATTTCAAGACTCTTATGATATAAAGCTTTTCATAAAATAATCAGGCTGCACCTTAAAATCAATTAATTTTGCCCTCACTACTTGAAAAGAAAGCTATTCCAGAATCTCAGCGCTCTAATTTTGCAATGCCATTCTCTAACTGAAAAAAAAAAAAAAATTCTTGTGCTACCATCCTTTAGCTGAATTTAAATTGCTCTTTTCTTTCTTTTTGCTTATTTCTGAGATACAGACTACAATTATATTTCTTCCAGCCTTCATTTTTCTAAGCCTTCTTTTTCCTGCCTACAGACTGCCTTTTACAGCATCACTTTTATTTATTTTTTTACTGAAAATATTTCTGCTGATGCGTCCTAGGATGTAGTTTTCTTTTTCACTGCACTGATGGATCACATAGTCATGCAGATACAGTAAGCTTCTGATCGCTGCTTCCTGTGACTGCGAGCAATACTTGCTAACCAGCTCTTCTCTGATCATAGCAGCACAAAGAAAAGGCGAACGTTAATTGTTTAGGTCATTAGATGTGTCTTCACACCACTAAAGAAGTCAAATATTTACTGTTATTACAGTTCATAATGGCATACACTGTTCAAGAGAAATAATACACACACTCCCTACTAATTTTACCTCACAAATACCTGTCTTTTTTCTGACCTTCACCATATCTATCTTTGAAAAAAGAATCCAAGTCTCCAAAGCATAAATGGTACTTTGGGGAGAGTAAAGTATGAATTTTTAAACTGCATGTTTTATATTTTCAGTTATGTCAAATTTTGAGACAAATATTAAGGTTACAGTGGATAATACAAATCTTACAATAAAGGGAAAAATATGATGTGGCCATAGAGATGAGTAGGTGAAACCCGGTGGATATTTTTCTTATGGGACACTCCCATTGTGCCCAGTCAGTGTCTGAATACTTGCCCTGCTGGTAGGAATTGGCCTGGATAGTTCATTTTACATGCAGTTAGGTTGGAATACCTCTGACAAAATGCAGATTTATTTTGTCATCCTTTGCCTCCATTATAGTCTATAAACAGAAGCAGGCACTTCAAAGGCAGAGTACATCTCACCCTAAAGTAAACATATAAAACAGCAAGATGAATCTATTTCAATGTGGATTAAAACTGTCCCTTTTTGTCTGTTTAGGGATACAAGGATGGTTACTTCAGATGCAGATATCACAAGTGGGATTCACCTCCCAATTCAGGCACGTATGTGTAGACATCTATACTGCAGACATCTCAGTTAAGGTGTCTGATCCTGGATCTCAGCACTGCTCTTAAGGTTGCATGAGATGAACCCCTCTTTTGGATTCTTTTGTCATTTTGAAAGGATTTCCTAAGTACCCTCCATCTCCTCTTTACTTATTTCTAAGTTTCATTACATCATTTTATAAGCTTAATTCAGATTTCTCTTCAGCTCTGAAACTTTGACTCATTAACCAGAAAGGGCAGGAAAAGGTGCAAGGACAGAGAGGATCAGATAAAACTAGAAATATGAACTTCATTCACTCTACTTCTTTCTTCAGCTAAAGAGATTTCTGAACACTTGCCTCCTGGAACATGAAGCTCTCTTGCCCTATATTTTAGCTGTTTTAATTATTTTTTATCAAGGATGAACAGAATTTCTGACAAGCAAAGATATTTTCTTCCTTAGTTGGCAAAAAAGAAAGGGTCATATACTTGGGAAAATTACAGAAAGACAGTTTATGGGCTGTAGCAGGTAACACCTACTGGTGTAAAATGATTATCAACTACTCATTTTCAGCCAGCTATCTCAGTGGATCCATCCTACCTACAGTATTGTAGTGCATTTATCAGCTTAGTTCAGGCAGTTAGTCATTCGATTTTCTTGTTTCATTTTCATGTATAGCAAGCAGTTGTTTTTGTAACTACAGTAATAAACTATATTCAGACTTGATTTACCCTCCCACAACTCCAGGCACCTCAGTTAAGTGCCTCAGCTGCGATCCTTTTTAGTCTGACCCGCACAGATGCTCCCTCTGTCCTCAGTGGAAGAAGAAATGTGGCTCCCAGGGCAATGCAGATCTTAAGCGGCCCCAGTGAAAGCTGTAACTAGGCAGGGTGTGTTTTGGCCGGGCTTGTTGCCGGTACCAAGAGACTATGCAGAGAGGTAACTGATTTACCATTTTGAACTTCAGCACACTTCTGGCAAATCTGACACTGTTTTCTCTTAACGCTTTTTTTTTTTGAAGTTTCATTTTAATTTTTCTAAAGATTTTCTCCATCTGCTAGCCTGAAACTTCAGGAGATATTGAGCTTCTACAGCTTCTCCGGATGTTAGTTAGAGCTACATACACAGCATGTACTCAATGTATCTCTGAGGATTTGGCTTATTTGATTGTAATTATTTATCACTATATTTCTAAGGTGTTGGATCCAAACCCAGGACAGAAATCAATGATAACAGGAGTTCAATCTCCTAATACTGTGCTCAGTATCTATAAAAGCACCCATGAATCAGCTGTTTAAATGGCTGAATTATATAAGAGGATTTTAGAACTAATTTTAGGATTTCCATATAGTCCCTTGCAATATGTTGATGAAGTATTGTAAGTAGTAAATATCAGAGTTGCAGTTTGACAGCACAACATTTTCTGCTCTGATTCCAAAATATCTTCAACTATTTTTCCTAATTCTTTCAGCATCTTGAACTTAATATCTCACTCCCTGTAATCATTTTGGTCTATATCTTCTTCTGATTACGTCCACATCCAAGAATATTTTCTTTTCTTCTTTGAGAAATAGTTTATTTTTAATTGAAAACTTACCCTTGCTATTTGTTAAATGCACTATTACCTTCATCTTTGACCTTTTGTTTTTCAGCTGTATTCATTTTACATAGTGTCYTGGGCATAGCTAGAGTGTATATTTTCAATTTTGTGCTTCTTTGTTCGTCAACATTTGCCTTTTTTATTTCTGGTGTATTTTTAGCTAGATTGCAAGCATAACCCTTGGGCATACATTAATTTATCTTTGAATGTTTTCCATTTCCCTCTGTGTCCTTTATCTCTATTGATTTATCCTACTTGATTTCATCCTGTGCTTTCTACATTCTTCTAAAACTCAGTCATAGAAATTTAACATCCTTTTTTTTTCCTTTTGTGGTTTTACCTGTGTCCTAATTACCACCCTAATTAGGTTATGAACACAACTGTAAAGAGCCCTACTCACATCTGCAATCCCTTTATATTTACGACACACAGACCTAGCCAAAGATTGATTTTTTTTTTCTAAATTCTTTCTTTTTCCCTACTGGATATATGGTATAATGCTGTTCTTTAACCACAAAACTAATACATCTCTTGATTTACTTTTTTTATGTAATGAGACTACATTTACTGATTCTGAACTTTAACAATGTGCTTTAGATTATATTCTCTTCTCATATAATTTTGTGCTTACAACTGCTATTTGCTGCTCCTCTTCTCAATCAGAAGGTAACAAATTACTATTTTTCCTTTTTTTCTTTTGGTCTAGTTCCCATTTCAAAAGATGATAAATGACCTCTATTGTCACATCTTCAGATATAAACAACTTCTATACTTTTCTTAAGAAAAAGAATATAGCCCCATCTTCTGTTTAAAATTTCTCTGTTTTTTAAGTCTTAAACTGTTATTCAAAATCTTTATTTTATTAAAAAAAAAATCATTCCTGCATAAAATTCTTCTTCTCCCCTCCTCCTTTTACTTTCTAATTTATCTCAGGCTTTTATACCAATTCTTTGTAGACTTTCACAGCACCCATCTGATCACTTTTTGAGCTAATTGTATCACACGTCTTTTTTTCTGCATTCATCTCACAGTCTTCATCATGGCGACGATGTCACTGTAATTGCCCTGCACAGGTCAAAATTGAAATCGTTTGGGAATGTACTGGGATATTGTATAGCTCCAGGGTAATGATTTTTTAAGCGGCAGTCACTTGTATTCTAAGAGTAGGTAGACCCAAATTATTCTACTTGATATTGTTATGAAAACTTCTGCGTGGCTACAGTTTGCAGCAGAAACCATTGTTTCGTCTTCGCATTTGCTTCTGTCTCCTCTTTTAAGCAATTTTCTCTTTACAATAGATGTTTTCGCAAGCACACTCTCCTTCCTCTTGCTATTCAGCTCCTTCCTACTGTTATGCATTTAAGTTACTGAGATGTTTGTTCTTCTACCTATAACAATCCTGAGGACCAGAAAGCATTTAAACAGACCCAAGATTTTATGGTTTCATATCTTCACTGTATTCACAACTATGTGCTCAGATTTCTATTTTTAGGTCATTAGCTGACTTATTGCTTAGAAAATTATACTACTGCATTTTTCTTCAAATTGCTTACTTGCCACCAAGACCCACAGATCCTGAAGTAAATGGTCAGACTGCCTTCTGTCCCACGGACACCAGCTTTAATGTAACAGGTAACAATGTGGTAACTTCAAAACCATCCACATAATCTATCTGCCTGAAGCTTCATTACAGACTCTACTTTTCAATAACATTGTACTGATGCTAAGAAAACAAGGATCATACATGAAAATCCTGTAACCTCTTCATTCCCCAAACCAATCCACTCCTGCAATGTGAAATATTGGGGGGGGGGGGTGTCTTCTCAAACACAACTGTGTAGTCTTCACTCCTCTTTAGTAACTGTTGCAATAGCAATGGAGGGACAACTTATGGCTATTCGTGCAGTAATCTCCTAGAGGTTGCGTTTGTGTCAGGCTAGCATTGGGAAGTGGAGAGGGAAGAAAGAAATACGATGCATGTGTGACTTCCTCCTTGAACTCCTGCTCCCCAGATTGGGATGTATTATCTGCCCACACCACAATGTGTGTCATCTCCCTGCATTCATGTTCCCAGTGGCTGATTCTGTGCAGCTGTTTTCGCATGTGGGAAAACATTTAAATCTCTTAAATTGCATGGGAGTGAGATTGGAAAAACCCACTTTGTATACCTTTTTTTGCACCATTTCAACATCAACATAATGTTTCTTATGATATTCACTTGTGGTTGTTTCTAGGGGGCTTTAATTCTTTACCTCCTCAGATTTCTTTCCCTAAGGATCTCTACCGCCAGCTTCTTATAAAATTGACAGGTGGTTGAAAGTTTCTGTGTGTGGCTTGGCATCTATTAAGCTCTTCTTTCCTCAGTGTCTTCCCTCTTTCTCTTACTCTGTCCTCTCCTGCTAGCTCTAACTCCAGATGCTTTTGATCTTATTTTTTCTCTGCTCATCTTTTCCAGATATCCTTGCTATGAAATACTTGTTCTAAACACCAGACAATGGAGTAACTTAGTTCATAAGCTCAAAAAAAACATACCCCTGCAGGATACTTCAATTAATTTGTAGATACCATACATATCCACATTTCTCCTTGACTATCTTCCTCCAGAAGTCAGGAATCAGCACATCCTGCCCTACTTGCAAACTCAGCATTTTACTAAGTCTTAAGACATGCAGTCTTTCACATTTTATAACCCACCAAGCTGAAGTAAAACAGGATGAACACAATATGAAGCAATCAAGGGCCTGTGAAGAGGACCCTCCTCACACCCAGTCACAACCCCTGGTGTAATCCAATTAAATTGAACAGTTCACAGGTATACCCAAAGGATTAAACATGCTTACCCAAGCAAACCCAATTCCTACCACTCTGAGGGGTATGACACTGAAAGCATGCATATCATCAAGTTGTGTTAGACTTCCTAAAATGGCAATTAAGGCTAAAAGATTAGAGAAAGATAATAAAGCATTATATGGAATCTGCAAGCTCCCACTCCCTACAAATCCCTCTTCCCCCCCCCCACCATTGCCAGCTGTTTTCTGATTAACCCAATGTAGCAAGGTGCTCACAAGAGGATATCTACTGATTAGCCAAAGATTTCTAATTTGCTCAATGCTATTAGGACTGTGCCACTGAAGTCCCTTCTTTACAGAACTCCTTAGACATTGTCAAAGTTATGTCTATACGATATGCAACCACAGTAGCTATTTACAAGCAAATCCATAGAAATTCAGCTAAAATGACCAGCTGACACTAAGTATTAATAGTCATACAACTGAGAACAAGACGATGCAGTGAAATTATCAATATCCTCACTTCCACCTTGTCCTCCGTTTGTATCCTCTCTTCTCATCTCCAGACAGATTTTTTAATTCCTTTTCCAACACCAGAGAGTCAGTCAGAGTCCCTCCTCATGGAGCAGCGCACCGCTGCAGCCCCGGGGCATCCTGGCACAGCAGGAAGCAGCTCAGCGGGTTGCCATCCCCTGAGCAGCATCCCACGCCTGCTCCAGCCCTGACGGAAGGAGCTAGGGCAGGATGTGCTATCAGTAAATCACTCGCAGATAAAAAGTGTTCAGAGAGGCGAGCAGTCATCTGTCTTTCCATTGATTTCAGTGGGCTGGGGTTCAGACCAGGATTCATTTAGGAGGGTAGTCGACTGAGGCCACTGACATTATTGGTGCGGAGAAGCAGGTACTCCAGGGAATGAATCAGCCCAGCTGCGGTCCAAACTGTCCTTTGAAAGCGCTGGAGGTGTGCCTTGAGTGATTAGCCTCTCCACTTAGGTGTCTAAATTTAGGCGGAAAGACTCAGTTTCAGAATATAGGCATTAAAGCCGATGGCTTTAAATGAATATGCTGTTAATGACTAAGGCGTGAGAAAGCACAGTAATTCTTTATGCAAAATGGAGAGAAACTGCTTTGCCTAGCCTTGGTGTGTTGAAATAAATATCAATAAGTCTATCAATCAGATTAATTGTATATCTCTTAATACTCTTTTTATTTGTATTTATTTAAATTCCTAAAAGATAACTTGGTTATGCTTTAGTAGAAGTGAACATAGGCAATCTACAAAAATTTGTTGTTATTATTTTTCTATATCTAAGAAAATGTTATACCTTTTGTTAAGTTCACACCTGCAAAATGATCTTTTCACTACTGTTCAAATAGCTGCTTTGAACGAGTATTTCTGGAAGCCCTTTGTACACCTGTCTTCTAAGGAGCCTTCTAAAATGCTACACCCCTTCTCATCTGTTTAGCTACAGATTGTCACTGACAATCATTTTATAAATAAGATTAAAGATACTTTTCCATTACAGACTTGAGTTTTCATGCACTACATTGTAAAATCCCCCGAAATTTCTTATGCTGCCTCTCAAACAAGATTTTTTTTTTCCTTAGAAGTGCTACAACAAATTCTGACCTGCCTGTTTTTAAAAATGTGTAATGTCAAAGTTGGTGCATGTAAGTCATCTGGGGATGACAGTGATAGAGCAGTCACTTTATGAAATRCTGAACCTCACTTTTGCTATGAAACTTTCATTTATTTGACAATATTTAGGTGGTTGGGAAGCACAGTATCTTCTATCATTTCAGTATACCCACAGGCAGCTCTAAAATTAAAAGGTTTGTGTTGCTGTACACCAGATGTTTTCAGTCTAGATTTGGTAACACTAAAATTAAACACCAAAACAGTAGAGCAATCACTCTACTGGTTTAAGTGTAAAATTAACTAGGATGTAAGAGAGAGGTTTTTTTCCATTCTTGATGATATTCATTATCTACTATGCTAGGATAATTTGTTATTTTCTATTTACACACCAGTCAGAACTGAAAGCACATGGTTTGTTCTATTTTCAGTGTGAAAATCAAGCTCCTATTACTGCTAATGATAGCTATAAATTAAACATAGATGTGAGTTCATATCCCTATGCATTTTTTTAATTCTTTATACAGTATATTAATCTCCAGATTTAAAATGCAGGTGCTTCAAGGAAAATGTTCAGTTACGATCTCTGGCCAAGAATGGAAAGACGGCACATCATAAGTTAGATTTGGAAGTTGGAGATGGCTTATTTGGATAGTTGTAACTTTTTAAAACTAAAACGAGGACACAAGACATGATGGCATTGGTGAGTCCAGATGTTTATTTCAAAACTGTACTTGTTGGTAATGAACAGCTTTTTGTTGCACTACTAACAGTCCATATACTTTAGCTTCCTCCACTGCAAAAGATTTTGTAATTCATTATATAATTTCATTTCTCTACAGTAAAGAATTGTTTTAGAATTTTTCAGACCAGCTGCGTCTTTTTAAAGAGCAGCCATAACGTATATATATTCTAGGATCATAATTGATATGAAAAGTTGCAAAATTTTGCTTTTCCTACCTGTAACTAGAAAACACATGTAGTCTTCACAATCAACATTTAAAATATGTGATGCTACAATGTATTTTGTCTAATCTTACAGATACTTTAAATATAGATTTTATTAAGAAATTAAAACATTTTAACTAAGAACGTAAAATAAATAGGGCTATAAAACAGGATAATAAAGAGGGATTGAAGTAGAGAAGGAGGGGAATAATTGACACTGCTGCTTAAAATTAAGCAGTATATAAATAAGAGGAAATGCATCATGAAGATACGTTAGTTTGAGAAATAGTCAGGCAAAATAATGGTCTGGGTGCTACAGGACTAGTAATGAAAAAGCTAAAAGATGGAACTGTACCTGTTGTCAGTCAGTGCAGGTTTATGGAGATCAAATTAATATATTTTCTTTATGAGTCATAAGTTCATTGGATATGGTAAAAGCGTTGAATTAGACTTAGGGAAGGCATTTGACTTGATATTACATGGCATTTTAATTAACAAAGCAAAATTATTTTAAAACTCTGCAGGCGTATTTTAAAACAATTAAGAACTGGCTAAGTGATAGGTCTCAAAATGTCATTGTAAATTGAAATGGTTATTGTTCGTCATCAAATTCTTTCAATGAACTCACTCAGGGACTGCTTCTTAGTACTCATATCAAATATTTATAAAAGTTCTGTAAGAACAGATAAAACTATTACTGACATTGTGCAAGGAAGACCCAGAGGTTGCCGAAGCAATAAAATAAAAAAGGGAAGGGGCTAGCTCCTGGATACAGTGATCTGTGACTTGTCACCGAAGCAAATAATAGCCACAGGGTAGGATGTCCTGTGGCACATCCCACGGTCTTGGATCCCCAAGACTGAGGAATCAGCTATGTCATGGGTAGCACCTTTCCTGTCGTGGGAGTGCCTTTTCTGTCACTGAGAGCTGGGCAGCAGAAAGGGAAAAAGGGTTTTCCTCCTGACCTGCACAACCACAGTGTAAATTTACAGCTGGGAACAGGGACACAGTCCTAGCTCCTGAGGTTTAAATGAAACTTGTGTGTGTTTTACAACAATCAGAAAATTCTACTCTTGACCAGGACTGGAGGTGTCTGTGACATTGAATCCAAAGCCAGAAAAGTCGGCATCTACGAGTCAGATCCACCATTCAGCCCGTAGGACAGATATATGAAAAGAAGAACGCTGAGGTGTACAGAAGTTACCCTCACATTTGTGATTAGCATGTGTGTTATTGGTGTACTTTGTCAATTTTTTTTTGGTCCACAATTTAATACAAAAGAAAAAATGGTAATGTTCCCAAAAGCCACAAGAACATTTGGATTTGAGAGAAGAACTCAGTCTGTTGAAAAACAACTCATTTTAGCTCCAAGACAGCACTTTGAGCTTTCATTTGGCTTCTGAGCTGGAACCAGCTCAGAGTTCAGCTCTGTACCCATCGTGGTCTGTTCTGAGTCCCAGGCATCAGACCATAATGCATCCCAAGCCGCCCACTTGTCTCCCTTATTTGTTAGAAACCTGAGACTGTAAACATCTTAACCTGTGAATTTTTCCTGTGAATTTTGCTTGAGGCAAAATACTGTTGTTGTGATTTTGCAGGAAAAAAACCAAAGCTCTGAAAAGTTTGATTTGTGGAAAGGTACTAGTATACTTCTCTATAAATCTTTGGAGGAGGAATATATTTTTCCTTTTGTGACTTCTATCACCTGAAGAGCAGTAATTAGAACGAACATCTTGTTAGTGCTGTCCTAAAAAAGAAGGAGAAGGGTGTACTGCTTTTCTCTATGGGGACAGCCTACTTAGTTTTGAACACAGATGTTTTCAGTAGACTGTAATAAGCACATATAAAGGTTTATGATAGAATGCTACCTCTGTGTTTCTTGATTTTCTGATATTTGTGTTTATGTGATTAACACGGAAATAAGGACGCTGACTCCAAATCTACAGAGATCAGTTTTTGTGGATATCAATGCTTAGGGACTAGTGTATACTTTCCACATGTTAATCTTACAACTAAAAAAACCTCCTAACCTACTTCTTTAATGAGAAAACATTGTGGAATATCATTTTCCCCAGATTATTGTGTTTGCCAGTTTTCCTTTTAATCTCAAACAATACTGCTCTACATCTCATAATACTTTTGATATTATTCTAAACTAAATCAGTAAATTACTGAAAGTTAAAGAACAGAAGGCCTGATGTAGATTGCAATTGTAAATATCTTTCAGTGTTAAGAGCCAAAGAGATATCAATTAATACAACTATCATTTTTTTCTTTCTAAATTGCTAGCGTGATTATTTCCTTCTCAGTGTTTAGTAACTTGTCAAGGAACACTCTCACCAGTAAAACATTTGTCAGCAATTCCACATAAAAGACAGTTGTGATGGAAAACCCTGCTGCAAAGAACTGCTATTAGAAACTTGATTATCAGTGTAAGTACTTGGGTTCAACTTTGTATATAATATAAGACATATTAAAATGCCTTTCATTGGCTATGGATGTAAAGAAAGAAAATTTCGGTGGAGCGTCAAAATCCAGGCCACCCTCCGTGCCGCGGGCTTTCGGGCTGCCAGCAGGGTGGTGCAGCGCGGGAGGACGGTGCTGCGGGCTGCATCTGGGAAAAGGCACATTTTCCAATGTGGTCAAAACCAGATACTGCAAACTGATGTAACCTGCACGCATGTCGGTCCAGAAGAGTGTATGAAATCGGTGTAATTGAGAAAGGTGTTGACTAATTAATGTATAAGCCACATATGCTTCTCCTCATTACCAAACCCAGTGTAGAGCTTTGTGAAGGATTTCAGGTGAATTGAACACAACTCTACGTTTTACCTGCACCACCTACAAAAATAGCTGGTTCCTTTTTAACCTGCCACTCAGAGCCTGCTCCTTTTCTTTTTCACCAGAAAACAGCTCTTGGGTGATATTTTAAAAGTGCTCAGGACTAGCATGGCTCTGCTGCAGTGAAGGCTTTATTGTTACCAGCAATGAGAGCACTGTCAGGTTAAAGCAGGGTGAGTATGCCTGAAAATAATGCCTGCAGCAAAGCTGCAGGAAGTTCATCATTGTATCCTCAGGAAAAAAAAGAAAAAAAAAAAGGCTAACAATTTTCTTAGAAAAGAAATACACATGCTTTGCCAGAGTGACAGGTGTAAGTGTGAAATTCATAAAATGGAATTCAGCAGTCACATATATATAAAACATTAGCTCTGATTTAAGCTTAATATTTACTTGGAGGCCTGCTTAGCATGAATAACTTTAGTAGTTTACTTTTAATTTAAAACTGTGTTGCAGCAGCCTTTCAAACATTACTTACACTATATTGATACATTTGTGTCAGATATAATTAGACTATTAATAGCTTTCAAAAATATTTATAATCTGCCCTTTGGATGCCAGAATTGTTTGATCTAAGCAATCTAATGTTTCATGTCTTTGAGGAGATTAAAATATGTACTGCATTAACATGAATTATGACTGAGGTCATCGTGTACCTTATTCTTCCTTATAAAATATAATCACACAATAAATTGCTATAAAGGCTCTGCAAAGCCTATTAACTGTTTTTAAATTTGTTGTTTTTTAAATGGAAAATGAATTTGTAAAAATCTGGTCTTCCAGAATCAACTTCTTTCAAAGATAAAATGAAAATGTATAATATATTAAAGTATTTTGCAGTTCAGGCACTTTGATCTTGTAAATGCTTGATCAAGTGAAAAAGCTTGCTTCTCACTTATATGAGTAATATCAGTGAGTATTGCAGAGAGTTTTAATACGATTGCTATTTTTCATTGTAGGAAGGAAGTCCCAAAGCTCTAAGAAATACCCTCAAAGCTTGGTGCATTAAAACCCATTTAAATGGTAAATGAACACAGGTTCTTTTTATTCTGAAATCAGAGATTGTTTGAGATGCATTACTTGTGAGGTTATTTGATATCTTAAGCAGCTAGATACATTTTAAAGTTACATGCACCTCTTATTAAGTGTAAATTTGTATAGTTCAGGATCAGGATGCAGAAAGCTATAATAAAATGATACTTTAATAGATGATTCATAGAAATCCTAGTATTAACAGGCAGGTGTCACATTTGCATGCATTTCTCATACCCTTCTTGGTTCTTAAATGGACAGCTGCCAATTAGAAGAAATTTTGCTTTGTTTTGAATCTAAGACCTTCTTCTTGTTGGTACATAATATATTTTCATCTGAAAAGCATGAATATGTAAAACCCCTGAACTATATAAAATATGTATTTGTATAATCACTCATAGCCAGGTCACATAACTGCAATAAATTATACTGTTTGATGTAACATTGAGAATAAAATGATGATCCTAATAAATAGTGAGGCTATCATTATTACTGTTCTCACTGTTCTGGCACCATGGCCATATTATTCTAATCCCAGCCATATTTTTGTCAAGGCAACTGTCGTAAAAATGATAAACCTGTTGATGCATGTTGCATTTTAGAATGAACTCCAGAGGAAAATAAGACCCATGCATGAATAGTTATAAAGAGGAATATGACCACTGTACTTTCTCATTTACATACCTGACCACTGTTAACTACCTGACTTGCAGGTCTCAAGTGCCTTAATATTAAATGTTATTGTAGTGCCTGGAGTGGTACTCCCAATGTCATGGAAGGATTGAGGACATCCCACATTCACAGATGTCCATGAAACCTTCTGTTCTTTCATCTATTGCATCTCTGATTAGGATACTTCAGTTTTTTTTCTAGAGTGTGTGGATGACAACTTTATAGACCCTTACTACATATTATTAAAAACCCACCAAGCATTTAATCACAAACAGTGGCAGCATGAGGGTTAGTAATTAACAGATATGAGAAAAACAGAAAGGCCTAGGTTCATGCCACACCAAACATTATCTTCCTGAAACTAGTGATCAAGAGAGACAGAGACTTCAAAAAATGGATTCATGACTCCTAGACTTCACACAAGGCTCACCCAGATCTTCTCTCTCTGGGTTTGCTTTGCAGAGAACCAAGGCAATTATGATCTTTACTCAGGAGCCTCTAATTAGGTGGGAAACATCTGGCCCTCAGTGTATTTGACAAAAACACACACTGATGTTCCCACACTTCAGTCATCCAATTTGGTGAAAAACATCATTTTATAGTTATACACATCTTTTGTGAGAAATAGTTCCTATTTTCTGCTTAGCCTTCATTAGTTGCTGCTTCTTTCTTTCAGTTCTGCCTCTTTGTACCAGTACAAGTCTTCCAACCATACTTCTTTGCTCTTTACTCTTAGTCCTTGCTATAGTTACCATTCTTTGCTTCTCCTAGTCTGTTGTTCCTTCTAGCAGTGGTCTACTGACTGCAGCTCTGGGTCTTGGTTTTATGCTATCCTCCATGTTATGGATCATCTATGTTTGTATAAAGTTAAAAAAAGAGACCATTTTATTTCTATTCTGTGCTAGAGTAAAACTTTAATGGAATGAAAGAGCGTCAAGCAGTAATTTATTTAAGAAATATTTATGAAAAATGGAGTTTGGGTTGGGCTTCATTTTACCTGACTTGGGAGGTATGGTAGACATCTACATCCAAGCTTGTCATTCTGTGCTCCCTCTTTAACTCAGTGGAGACACATACATATATAGTGCAAGTTATCTAACTATCCCTAAAATCCTTTTGCTTTCACTCTGGACTGGCTAGTCCAGTCATTTTTAAAATTCTTTTATCACATAATGATACATTTGACCTCTTGGTCAGGTATGAGATAAAATGATCTAATTTTCTATTCTCACCAACATGAAGCCTTGCAATGGTGAACTTTAATTAAAAGCACTATGGAATAAAAATAATATTTCATATTTTTCATTCAGCTCCTAAACAAACCAGTTATACATATACAGTTCATACATTTTTTGCTCTCTCTTCAAAATGTTTACACTTGTCTTCTGCATATATGCCAGGACCTTCCAATCACAGACACTTAAATAGTGGTAACTACAGAGAGCACCCACACGTCCTACTGAACTAGTTTTAGATGGGAGAAGCTCTGAGTTTATATCTATGAGAAATCATTTAAGGAATGTGTTATGCAAACAATAATGCACCCAAAAGGTTATTTCAAAATATTTAGCAAGCACACAGAGCCTCATTACCCACCTGGCTGCTGCTCAACTAGGATGTAGATCTTATGTTTACTGAGGCACGGACTATAACTTTATCCTCTCAATCCGCATATCATATGACATCAGTAGACGTCATATGGTATGACCGCAAACATGGTTGCTTTAAAACCTTACACTCCACAAACAAGCAAGGAAACAAAAAGGGAGAAATTAAAATAATAGCTGAACATCCAAAGTCTAGCCTAAGTCTTATCCTGTAAGCTGATATAGTCAGGAGATAACTTCTGGCTGCTGTGGGTGTCTATCCTCAGGCATAATTCCACTGCTAATTATTTTTCTTATTATCAATACTTGCAATTAAAATCTTTTTAATTAGAACAGTACCACCATGTTTCTGTAAAATAATTTGCATTTAGTTAAATTTATTATCTCCCCTTTCCCTTTTTCCCTCCCACAAATAACAGTGAGACATTCTTAGAATATGTTTTCAGGAAAGATTAACTGGTTCTTCACTCAAAACCAGTTAAGAAATATTGGCCTACGAACTACCCAGCACATTCTGGGGATGCCTCTATGTGAATATAACATTAGTGACAACATACCAAACTGACTCTTCAATGCTGTGACCCCCTTTACCTTTCTTTTTATCAAGAGTAAGGGATATGACAAAAAGTAGCTGTCACAAATGAAATAGTGGCTATTGCATTTAGAGTTAAGGATGACTGTAGAAAAATAGGAATGAATTAAGATCTTGCCAAAACCCAAATAGGAATTATGTGGAAACATTTTATTCCACAGCTAGGAAGGCTGGCATACCATTTGTAGTAAGCTGCAAAAAGACATGGGAACAGCTTGTGAAGATCATCTTAAGCTGTAAATTTGGATCCGGATCCAACTTTCTGCACGAACATGGACATTTGTTCTTAAAGGTTTAGTTCAAACAAGGGATGAATGTATACAGAGCTCATCTCTGAAAGCTGTTCAGCTGATTCAGAAATGCCATGACATGTGCTGGCTATTGCCGTGGTGAGGTGAACTCCAGTAGCTGTCTCTGAAACCCTTCCTGTTGTGCTCCTGAGGCCGCAAGGGCCACTAACGATTTTCTTGCATCCTGTTGATGCCATCTGTTGAGTGCAGAGGTCCACTGCATTGTAACTTCCCATGCCATCTGCTTTGTGTTTCTAACCTACTTCAGGTGACTTGTTGGGCGAGTGGATAGCAGGCTAGCACAGTGAACTGCACTTCATGAGTGTTTCTTTGCTTCCACATTTAATATGCTTTCTCATCTTAGTGATATGAAAAGCCTTGGATGGGTGCAGTCAGCTGGTGCATCCCAGCAGTGACCACCAGTTACAGTTTAGAGTAATTGTTTTAGAGCAAACCATCACTCCCGGGATTAACTATATTGAATTGGTGGTAGCTATTGAAATCAGCATATCTGAGAAAGGAAATCATGTACTGACTTAGGCAGTATGCATTTTATGCAGTGTTATGGAATTAACTTGATTTGGCTTCGATATGCTGGCCTTAACAGGAAGTATTTCTTTTGCAAAAACACAAAATATGTGTAGATTTCATCTTCTGTGCCTAGCTGGCATCTAAGCTTTACTCAGATTTTGCTAAAAGTCTTTTTATACCTCTTGGCTCATGCTATGTATTTATTGCACCTGAATGCATGAAAACCCATCAAGGTTCAGTATCCCTGTTCTTCATGTGTCGCAGGTGAATACCACTCCTTGCAGCTGTTCCCAGACTGTATATACATTCAGAACAGATCTGATCTTTTTTCAATACCCTACTACAACAAAGTAGTTGCTCTTCACAGTGTTTTTACTCAAACAGTTCTCTCTTTGATGATGGAAATTTATCTTCCCCTTTGCTGTCACTTTCATTGCATTTAGCAGTAATGTACCATCCAACGGCTTTCAGCAGCAGCCTACCAGATTTCTTACTGTACAGCACACAGGGTTTCTGGTCACCCAGGAATCTAAAAAAAGCAGTCACTATCTATGCACAAAGTAACTCTGTGTTCTGTGTGCAGCAAATCAAACACATTCTGGATGCTTTGAATTCAGTGTAGATAGTATACAAACCCACATGAAGAATAGTCTCATTTGGGACTTACAGGCAAAGCAGATGTGCACATGTACAGTATAGACTAGATTGACAGCACTTACACAGATGGTTTTATGGATACTTTGATTCCTATCATTTTCTTCTTTAGAATATTGGCAGGTATGAACTCTTCTTATTATGGGAAAATACAGAGCATACCATCGTATAAGCCTCCCCTGGCTCCAACTGCCAATGATATTAAGCAAGATTTTTCAGGGCAATCTGATACTGCAATACCAAAAAAAAAAAATCCTGGTTATAATAGCTGTCTAATCAGAGCTGTGTATATTAACTGTTTATTCATTATGGTAAGATTAAATTTCATTTTCTAAAAGCTGTGTCTAGCACAAGAGAGTCATTTAAGCTTTCTCAACAGACAATAAAGAAGTAAAGACACAGACATTTCCAGAGGATGATTCATCTCAGCAGTCTGAGACATCTGTCTTTCTCCACTGACTGTGAAGGCATCCTAGGTAACCTTAGAGTAGATACTCAATTTTTAGATGGCTGAAGTCTAAGGAGATGTATCCATCTCTGTGCTAGCTTTTGTTCAGGTCCAAGGCAAGGGATGGAGAAATAGATCTATAGTTCAAACAGCAGATGGGACAAAAGGCTGAACTCCTCCTCTTGGGCTATTGTTCTAGTTTCTGGTCTGGGGTAGAAATCAAAATGATTGTGCAGCCACGCAGTTAGATAAATGTTACCAAAAGGATGTCATGCACCATCTCAGAGCTAAGTACTTTCATATTGTGCAGCTACAGTGCCTATGCCAATGTGTTTTCTCACAGAGTGAGTCTCTTTTTGTGAAATATCTGGGAAATATACCATGACTGACCTCCAAAGTTAATGACCTTTGCCTCTGATTCCTAAAAGCCATCACTCTGTATTCATTTTGTTCTGTGGAGGGAACTTCATTAGACATTTTCCTCGCTCATTTCTTTGATTTAAAAAATCCTTCCATGAAATGTAAACAAACATTTGCTGATCATTGTGAAATAGCTTTCAGTTTAGATTTTACAGTTATTCTCCACTGTAATAGCAAGTAAACTTTTTATCCACTGGAAATTTAGTAGAAAACTTTGTGTGCTTATTTCTGAAATGCCTACAAAAGGCCTATTTCGTACTTCATAGGAAAAAAATGGAAGGTTTAAATATTCTGTAAGAATTAAACAAACTGTTAGAAGAGATGTAGACAAGTTTTATTTTTCTCCCTCTAAGACATTTCAATGACAATAAAAATGTCTTCATTTTGATCGAGCATTCACTTGCCATTCAAGAACTTTTTGACCAAATAAGTCAAAACCTGTGGAGAGAAATGAATTTCAGGCTTTTTATAGAATCCCCCAAACTTCAAATGAAAAAGCTTTCATTTGTACTTAAGAAAAAGAAAAAAAAAGCCCTACTGGAGAAAGTCTGCAGCTTCCCCAGCTAACTCAAGAAGACCAATGGCTGACAAACTGTCAGAGGTCATATGCCAGATTGTATTAGAGATTCAATATGACTTTAAGTGAGGGGCTGAGAGATGCTGCCTTTCAAAGGATCCATTGTATTGGCACTAACTTGCTTTTCTGCTTTTGCTGATTTTGGAGCCTGTTGAGACTCACTGCTTTTCTTTCACAGGTGTCTCACCTAGGAAACTGCAGGTCCCAACTCCACCCATTCAAAACTTGCCTGTGTGCCCTCCTTGATACTGCATATGGATTAATGATCACTGCAGTAAGATGTGGCAGTGTGAAATGGGAGGAAATATTAATCTTTCTGTTGCTGTTGTTGAATCCCATTCATCAGGATGCATTGCCTACTCATATGTGAGTACATGAAGACACTTAAAGCCAGAAGATGCTCAATGCCTGTGGCTGTGCAACCCACCTGCTTCTGCTGGAGAAACAGGAATAATGGGAAAATCAGATGTACAAACTTTAGTGCTGGAAATGCAACTGATGATGAAAAGTACTGAGGTGATTATTTTTCTGGATCCAGTGGGTCTACTGCTGCTCTTAAAAATCTTATGTAGCTAAATCATGAGAAAGTAATGTTGGAAGGACTTCTGTCGGCTTGCAAAGGAAGAGAAGCATTCACCTTGCTCTCACCCTGTGTGCCTGTAGGAGAGAACTTACAAGATCTCCTTTAGGTTAGGACCTTAAAAAGTTTGGAGAGCAAGGACCCAGTGCTGATCTCCCACTATCGTAAACTGGGAATGGGCATCATCTCCTCAGCTGGTCAAATGTCTCTTACTGCCAGACCCCAGTGAGAAAATGCTCACAAATCAAGAAGCATGGAGTTGAATGAGCCAAGACATGAAATGGTTTCCAGGTCCAGTTCCCCTCAATAAGAACAGAGGGAGAAGGGAAGAGAAAGGAAAAAGAAATATTGTCTTGACATCTCTTGAGGGAGAAGATAACTGCCTCCTTCAGGAGGAGAGACAAAGAGACTAGAAACAGGAAAGCTGTTACAAGCTGGAAAGTTGTGCTATTTAGTGAGATACAGGCTGAGACAAAAACAATCAAAACAATCATGCTGCTGGACCCAGGGCCATCAGGAGAGTGCACCTCTGCTGTACGGCGTGTAATGAAATAGCAAATGAAAGCAGCAGTGTGTTTCTGTTTGTGGGCAATACACAGAAAGTAACTCCATTTGCAATTATGGGCCTCTCAGAGTTATCACTAATCTGTGGCATATTCTCTCTGCTCAGCCCCGAGACACAAGTCCTCATTCCTTTTCTATTTCTCAGGTACCTAAGAAAACCACGGGCAAGCCAAAGTAATCATTTAGTTTATTATACAGCAAAGGTACACTAGTCACCTGGGCCCTCTTTAAACACCAATCTTGGCAGTATTTATCTCACTTTTGAGACAGAAAAGATTGGATGCAAGCTATCAAAAAACACAGCACCACAGAGCTTTGGGGAAAACAGATGCAGGGAATCTTAATTTTCTTAAGTTCTCAGCTAAATAACCACAGATAACACAGAAGGCAGAGAATGTAAAACTTTTCCTTGGTCAGGAATGACTGTTACCTTTCAAACTCCACTTAGCAGCTGCTTCCTGCCTTTTAGCTTCCTTTCATCTGCTATGGGTCATTAAGTCGCTACGCTCAACTGTTTTCCTCCAGGCAGCACCATACCTAGTCCTTACAAGAGATCAATCAATGGTAAAATCTGGTGTTCACCTACTCCCAAGAACAGGCAGTAGGACAGACTCCAGGATGAGAGCAGCTGAACTACTGATAAGACTTAAAACCATGAATTGCTTCTGCATAGATTTAGAATATATGTATAATAGATCCATGCATCTGTTTGTATGTGTGCTAGCTGCATATAAATGCATGCCTTATTTTCCTTCATTAATCTGTAACACATTTATTTTTATAATACATATTTGATTTTAAAAGGGGGAATTCATAGCCAAAGTATATTTTGAGAGACAGGAATACGTTCGATAATGTTCTGAGCAAGCTGGTCTCATCTCATAGCTGACCCTGCTTTGAGCAGGAGGTTGGACTAGAGACCTCCAGAAGTCCCTTCCAACCCGAATGATCCTCTAAACCTACGAAAACAAAGACAAGACAGCAGGGTTGTCCATATCTTTCAATATTTCATTAATCTGGCAAGGCTATTTTAAAATTTCTGCTTTCCGAATTTGTTATGTATTGCCATTACAGCTCTGAACCAATCTTAACAAAGCTGAGATAACAACATCTCAAGTGAAAATAAACCAAAACTGCTAGTTGTATAAAGCAATTGGCTAACTCCTAACAACCAAATCATTTTGGCATTCTCATCCTAAACAGATATTAACTTGGGTGAATAGTGAAATATTCATTGTTGCAAGGAAGGTGCTTGGCTGTCTCTGAAAACAGTTCCCAGGTGCTGATGTTCAAAGCTTTTGAAACTTGGGCCAGGATCCATCTCACACAAAGTTAGGAATGCAGCTAGGAGCAAAATTGACTTGGGCCATTTGTGTGTCAAAGAGAGAAGGAAGAAATTCAGATCTTAAGGTAGTAATATGGATATACTTCTGTCCTGCCAAATGTAGAATGCTGTTAGAGTCACCAGAATATATGCTTACCATAAATCTGAT
Organism: Apteryx rowi; assembly: GCF_003343035.1. Lineage (NCBI taxonomy): Eukaryota > Metazoa > Chordata > Aves > Apterygiformes > Apterygidae > Apteryx > Apteryx rowi. The sequence goes on along the minus strand of NW_020448408.1, from coordinate 519,945 downwards.
AAACGGTAGGTGGGTATTTTTTAATGAAACACAAATAAGATTCAATAGCTTTTCTCCTGAGCTACTCAACCAAATTTAGAAATAAACTCTGAGTTCATCATCAAATAACATTGAATTAGTATGTTCATTTCATGGGCAGTTAACCTTTATGTCCCTTTAATAATTGATTACTTTAATACTTTGTTAATATTATTAGTTTCATTACTTTATGGTTTTTTTTCTTACCTTTGGCCTTTTACTACAATAGCTCAATAAATTTTCATAGAATTGATTAGCTACAAGAAAGAAGTTGTAATGCTATAATACCATTCTGCCTTTCATGGAAGGGAAAAAATGGAAGGAAAATTCTAAATTTGCTATGTATCCCTCCTCACAAGGACAATTGTAACACAATGATTGTTAATTAAATTACTGTAACTATTCTGGCTCTGCCAAAATATTATTATTTATATAGTTTTGGTCCAAAAATGGAGTAAAACTAAACTATACTAATAGTGTGTTATTCATTTATACTGCTATATCTTAATCTTCCCAATAATGTGTCATAACCTCTGAGTATCTTAACTTAAATTGTAATACCTAATCATGCAGGAACAAAGGCAACTTGACGCTGTTTAGCATCTAATATTCTAGACAAGAAAAGAGCAAAAGGGTGAGGTCAAGCATCTCACCTTATATGTCATTTCGGGAAGAAGAAAATGAATGAAACTCTGAAATGTCTCTGTTGGAAGGATTATATATCCCACGTAGCTTCCTTAATAAAGCATAAATTTCTAAGTATTGTGAGGTGTGAATGAAATAAATTTTTCACATGAGAGTAATGCTCTCTGAGATCAGAAATCAGATCTACAGTTCAATGGCTTTTTTGTTTGTTTTTGAATTTTCACTTATCGGCCCAGGGGCCTGACTGGCTTTCTTAAGACTTGTTAACTGTCTTGACTGATTTGACATTGCTACTGTATTCCTCCCAAATTACAAATGAGCTTGATCCAACACCCGCTGAATTGAATGGAGAGGTTCCCAGCGCCTGTGAGTGATGCTGGAGCAGTTCCACTGTTTGCATCATTTATTAGGGCATTTCGCCTGGCATGATCTGAGAAGTCCTTAGGTAAGACTCGCACCTTTTTATCTGCATTAAGTTTGTGTTCCAAAATTCTGTTCACTACTGGAAAGCTTTATTAAGGACCTGCAGAAGTTTAGCATCACCTGAAGCCTAAAACTACAATACTGTAGTTTTTAAGAGATATTTTCACTGTGGATATCAATCTCGAACGATCTAGTAACATATCAATTCTCAGAACACACTCTTTCTTAATGATTACTTCAGCTTCAGTGGACAATTTTCAAATCATCTTACATTTACAAAATAATCACTCAATTTGCTGCAACAACTGGATTCAGACTGGAGTTGTTACCCATATGTACATTACTAGTCTATTGTTTTACTGGTTATATTAACTAAATTTTATTTCATTAAAGTAAATTAACATTTTGATGTTGATCTTCATACCCCAAATAACCTACTGACCAAGATGTTTCTTGTAATGGATTTTCCTGGCAAAAAAAATGTATTATGTAAATGTTCCCAATCGAAGGTAATTTGYGCTGATGGGCAGTAACCACATTTGAAAAATGAATGGCTTAATTACCAAAATTAAGCCAATTTCTTCCATATGTCTGTAAAAATAGTTGCTCCAAGAAAGTCAGATTCTGTGTGTATACAATTTAGATACTGACCCATAAAATTTAGAGTAATTTCTCTACCATGACCAAGAAAAAGCCTTGAATGTAAATATTAGATGCTTGGAAAGGGGCCAACACAGTGCACAGTAGCTACCAGTATATGCTGTGTTTAGGGAAAGCACTTTCAATCACACTTGTAGAAAGAGGTATTTCACTCAGAGTGCTTCATCAGCAAGTCAACTCAGTTAAGTTAAATTGCTTGATATGAACCTTTATTCTTTCATTCAGATATATGGAGTCATTAAACATTTCCAGATTTTCTCATCTGAAGCTTTCTTTTCTTAAATTTAAATTGTTATCTCATGGAGATTACTGATGCAATTTAGCATGAACTGATTATAAGGTGTACGTGGAGAACTGGTGAGCAAAACTAAACTGATTTCATCTGTACTAGCTTTCCTTTTGTGATGCTTCACTGACTTCAGTAGTCTCACTTTTTGTCCATAAAAATAAGATCGTATTAAGACCCAGAAATATAGTGTATATTTCATTTGCTAAAATTGCAAGAATAGTTTCATAAACTATTAAACTCACTTACGTCATTTGAAAAAGTAAAAAATATCCAGTCTTGGATGTCTGGACTTCCTTTAGTATTCTCTATAAACATATAGAATTGACATTTTTTTTATAAATGTCATAAATCTTCCAGTTTATCTCTTCAGGACTTTCCAGGATGAATGCCTTAGATCATATTGTTTGTTAAAGGAACATATAGCTTGTTTTAACAAACATATTGTTTGTTAAAGAAAGTCAAACCAATGGTATTCTTTTTTTTAAGGAACAATATAAAGCTTTTTTTTTTTAGTTGGGAAAATTCTATACTTACTTTCATCTCATTCAAAACAATTCACTGTTCTCGGTGCTATTAGAAGATGCTAAGCCTAAATTTACTACAGTGTCACAGGAAGGAAGGGAACTGCCCAAGAGCTGTCATTGGGAGTTGATTGGCAAGGACCGGGGAAAGAGAAGACGCTGTGAGCAAGGCTTCTTTTAAGAAGGAAGTTGGACTTCCCTGAATTAGAAATAGATCAGTTAGGGAGAAAAAAAGAAAAAAAGAAAAAAGAGGAGACTGTTTTGTGTATGACAAGGTCCCTTTCACAGTTACATGCTGCTTTGTTTTGAAGATGCAGTTTTTAGACACTTTTTAAAAATTAGCTGTTGATTCCTAAGTGAAAGGGCTTATAGGTGTCTGCACATCTGGGCCAGCTAACACAGATAATGACTGGCACTGGTAACCTAGCCAAAATATATTAGGATTGCACAGTTATATATGTAGTCTTGTAGATAATGAAACATCCCTGTAATTTTAAACAGGAAAAGTGGGCCAGACTGCCAGAGCCCAAACCCTTAACGCAGTGCAGGTGTTGCCACGGAAATGGACTGCAGGCAGGGCCCCAACATGTTTGTAACTTTACAGTTATGTTCATGTTGTCGTTTTTTTCTTAAAAAAAAAAAAAAGAAAATGGTAAAAATAAATTTAACTCGTCAGTATTTCAAAACCTTTATTGTTGGTGTTAACAAATTACCATATCATTTTTAAATGAACATGCTACATTCCCTACAAACAGTGTTCCTCAATGCTGTTATATAAGATCATCTTTAGATCTGGATGTATGACTCACATTTTCTTGGAGGATCATGTCTGTACCTGGAAGATCAACATACAGGCTCTTACTTAATGAGATAAGTCCAGATCCTGTTCTGAGCTAGTATCTTTTAAGACAATTTCTGTGTCTCATATTGTTACAGGTATCTCAGAAAATAGATTAATTTGTTTCAGTTTGTAAGTGAATTTAACTCAGTTAAATCTTTCTTTTGTTTTACAGTCCAAATTGGATTGGATTATATGTACTAGCTACAGTACCTGCTGCTTAATGTCATGTAAAATACTTGCCTGAAGACCAGCAGCAGATGGATTTATGCCACTACTGGATATGAGACAGCCCGACCTTCCAGCATGTTGCAAAGCATGTTGCATTTCTGCTTTCCTAGACATTTGTAACCAGGGAAGAACTGAAAGAAGGCTAGATTTGCTTGACGGTCTGGGGTTCTACTGAGTGTTACTGATACTTTAGGTAATTTAAAGTGTAATGATATGGTTAGATGTAAATAAAGTCAAGTGTGTCTAAAAAGGATAGACAGCCATCCTTTTTGGAGTGTGCATGCTGGATTTCCACGTATGTCTCAATGTCATGAGGCAAATGGGTCTTAGTGACTTTTTGCAGGCTCTACAAATCTACAAAACCCAGGAACTTTGGAAAATATTAACATACATGCATAAAAAGGAAATAAAATATCTGAGTTTACTTTCTTATGAAAGCCTTCTAAAGACGACATTTAAAATATTTTAATGAAATCAAAAAGGTCAAAGAATATCCTTTAATGAAATGTTAAGTCTTTTTGGTAATTTGTGACATATTGCACAAATCTTCTCTGCTGTGCTGTGCCTATACACCTATTTTCTGTAACATCTGGAATAAGATGTGACCAGGCAGCTTTCGGCTTGGAATATATCAACCAGGGGATTTCTGAAAGATCAATTTTTTGTTTCTGACCATGTAAATAATTTTTTTGTGTCTGGGACAACAAATTCAGGTAAAACAGGAGCAGATGATCTTTTCACACAGCTGATTGTCTTAGCAGGAAAAAAAAAAAAAGTACAAATAGAAAAGTTGCCAGCGCTACATTTGGCTGAAGAAAGAGTAGAAAACTGATATGAGGCAAGTTTTACATAATGACTTCTCAAAGAAACTCATCTTCTACTAATGGCAGTAGTAGGAGCCATAAAAGCAGCTGCTGCTGCAGACTCTTTACCTAGCATGGCTGTCCAAACATTTTTGCCTGCTTTTGAGAGCAGGCGGACAGCTCCAGTTTGCAGCATCTCTTTTACATATTTTTTACGCTAATGCGTTCAGGTTTTCCTTCAGGAAATCTTGTTTTTCATTATCAGTGCCAGATTAAAATTTTAACAACTTTCTTGTACATGGAACAAAGATGTTTGTGTAAATTTACTGCTTGGCCAAGGGGAGACGTGTCTTTCAGTGATCCAGTTCAAGCTAGCTTTCAGCTACTTCCTGCTGCTTTATCTTTACACTGTCTACTCAGTGATTCTGGAGCATAAACACACAAAGAAAAACCTCTTGGAGGAGATGTCCTTCCAACTCTGTAATGAAATGTCACTAAAGCAGTCTGCAATCAGCACTGGGAAAAAAGGGGATCATCAATGAGGGAAAAAAGAGTCATGTTTCAAATACTGACAGCGGATCTAAATCTGGATGCTGCAAAGCAAAGGCCAAGTCCCCCTGAAGCTAACACCAAACCTTCTCTTAATTTCAGTGGAGGAGGGAGGCGGAGGTATATCTGAGCTTTCAAATTCTCTGGGGAAGAAAAGTGCAGATGAGCAGAAAAGCTGACCCTCAAATAAAATTTACTGTTTAGATCTTGGAAAATGATAAGAGCAACTTTGCAGAGCTTATTAAGGCAGGGCTCCTGGGAGCTCCTTCCTATTTTAACACTTATTTTGGGGAACAACTCATTTTGGACCTGATTTTGAAAGCGTTAAATTTATTCAGTCAACCAGCTGAGGACCCTGGTTCAGAAAGTATTTATACACATCAGTAGAATTACGCATGTGATAATATCTACATTAACAGAGATCTTAATCCATGGAAGCAGCAGAAATTTAACATGACTTAACCTGGTTTTCAGAACATGACAGGACCTTGTTTTCAGAACCCTAAAATGGCTATAATTACTCTGCCTCACAAAGAATTGAGAATGAAGCTAATTTTTTTTTCAATACTTCATGATTATATTTATATAAAATGGTATTTGTTCATCAGAGAACTAACAAACCTCTCTGTACTTCAGGATTTATTGTTGGGGATGGAATGGGCAAGTACTCTAACGAAATTTATTTAATTAAAGTCATCCAGACTTTAAGGTGACAGCAGAGTTTGTTATATGTGACGGAAGTGCAATAAAAAAGTTTCACAAACCCAGAACATCAATATTTTATATTTAGTGTAGTTTCAACAACAGCAGCAAAAAGCTACCCTCATGCAAACCCATGAAGATGCTGTAGGGTCACAGAATCAATGAGGTAGTTGTGACAGAAAAGGGACATGACAGTGATACTCAAAGATACATTAAGTGAGTATGGTATCCTAAGGGCACAGAGATTTATAGTCTCTGAAATGTCCCTATATACATTCCGATTTTGATGGGGCACTATTAAATGTTATGGCAGGTGAAGACTTCCATCAATACGTGTGTTAATCTGGCACTTGGGATATCTGAGGAATTTCTGTGGAGAGAACTTCAAAAGTGCTCAAACTCACAGAGAACAATTAGGAAATGTTAAACTGGATGTTAAAGATTTCCAAAGTTGTCTGATATCACATAATAAAGTTGAAACAGAGAATTTAAATAACACTTTGGTAGAATCCTGTATGGCCTAATCATAGACTCTGGGGAAAAGTTTCCAGCTGGATGCTGAACTGAATTTCAATGATGGCAAAAAGCAGAGAAGAGAGACTACTCCATGGTTGGACAGTGATGTCTTTTTATCTTATTCATTAGTAATGACAAAATAATTCACTCTTATTTTATACAGATCTATTTATTTTACAGAAAAAAGAACCCCTGGCTGTCTGCACAAGAATTAAAACCTCCTCCTCTGAACATTAAGGTGTGTGTGTAAGTATACAACTAGACCTACATGTATGCCTGTTCAATGTTCATACTTACACAATATCTATATGCGTATAACATGGATAACTAGTTACATTATTATGAGCTTATCAATAGCTGCACAGTTCCTGAGGGGCAACTCAGATTCACACTGTAAACTCATCTCAACAAGAGTAAAAGTTTCTTACCACACCACCTCATGACATATTCTTTATCGGACAGGTACTTAACAGAAAAAAAATGAAAATTTTAGAGAGACTTCAAAAATTTTATTGAGAATATCTTTTTCCCTCTCTTCCCTCAGAAGCGAGGGTGACATTTTCAGTCTAGCAGTATATTAATGAAAGACAGAAAAAGAAATATTATTTAAAAATCCAACTCTTGTCAATACAAAGCAATGTAGTATTTTTCTATATGTAAAAAATATTACAACTTTAGAATCTAATGGCTTTACAATTTCAAGATATTGTATATTCCTACTTTCCAATGATCAGAATACTTCCTGAATAGCTATAAACTGAGCAGATGCTAACTAGGCAGTACAGGGCTGATACTGGTAACCACAGGGAAATATCTTAAAATACTGGATTTCACTAAAACTTCTTGGTGTTGACAGTATCTTTCGTTACATTGTTAGCTTGACCTGCCTTTAAGGCATACACTTGGACTCCTTAGGTGGGATTTAGACATGTGCATGTCTATGATATAGGCATCTGAATGTGACTAAGCACCCACTGCCTTCAAAAGAGATCTCAGGTGGGATTCAACTGACTAAAGGGATCTAGCACCATGTTGAATGCCCTTGTGCATTCAAAACTTTCACATTGGATTTGTAGATATGACACAGATCTTATAGGACAGACAGCTGGAGGATGCTGCTAGGGCATAGGATATGCTAGGTTATTTCATATAGCACTAGAAACCTATTTTTGAGCACCTCAACCCCTCTCCTAGCCAAGTACAATTAAGTCTAAAGAGTTGTATAGAGCTCCCTAAAGCAGACATCAACTTTTGGTCAACTGAACAGGCCTCTAGACTCCGTTGCCTGTGCTGACTAGATTTTCTTTGACTATACGGCAGCTTAGACACCTGGCTTACCTGTAGACACCTACAGTTAGGGTGAGCTGAATCTCACTTTTCATAAGTGTAGGATTCCAGAGTAGGAGAAACATCTGTTTCTGTATTGCTTTGGCCAACAGACTGTAATCCTTGAGTCTGACTCAGAGATCTGGCCAAGGAGAAACATGATATTGCTACAGGCTTGGTAACTTGACAAGACTTCTAAGTAGGATTTCTCTCAGTCCTTTTAGATCTTTAAATGTTGGACATTAGAAGTGACCTAAACAACTCAAATTTCTTTCATAATTGATAGAGAGAAATAAGTGCCCCCTGTAAGGCATTCACCTGACCTGTCTCAGACCTCTGTCTGAAGAAGAATTTAACAATCCTTTGAAGCTTTCTATTTATCTCCATTGACCGTAAAGACAAATGATTAGTTCAAACATAATGATCTACCTCTTAGACCAAATGGTTATAAAGGATAATTCCTTTCTGTTATACCACAGGATGGTACTAACATCTCTGATGACATTGTCACCAGTGCCTCTCTGTGTACTCTGGAACTGGACCCCAAAATGTCAACAAATACAAATGGTTGCAGATTGGCTAATTAGTAATACCAATGTCTGACAACATTACATCTCAATGATCCATTCTTCCATACTGGATTTGCCCTGGCTGACACTCATGGGCATGATCATTTTTTAAAATCACTTACTGTGATTTAACACTTCATTTCTGAATACTAAGTGGTTGGGTTTGTATAGCGTAATTTACTTTTTTGAGTTGCATTCACTCATATTGAAGCTTCTCGAACTTAATGGCTCCTGTGGTCTGTTGCAACCAACAGCCAAGTAAGTGATCATGGCAACTACTGATGGAGTTTCAATGAAACAAACCCTTGGGCATACCACTGCATGCACATAAACGTGATGGGGTGCGGTGCTTGCAGAATGGGGTAGGGTGTCTCACACTGTACCGATGGAAATTCTTAATACAATCACAACTTATTAAATCTACACAGATAGATGATTTTTCTCTTTGGCTATAGGTATCTTTTTGTGAAGTACAACTGTTTGCAAGCAATTTCATTCATACAGAAACATTCCTTGACTTGCTACTTCTGTGCAGAGTTACCAGAGAATAAAGAACAAGAATCTTAACAGACTACGCAAAGGCCCAAGTGATTAGGGGAAAGCACTTTTAGAGACCTCAGATTACCAATGCCTTATTTTTCTGTTGATTTCAGACAAGAAAATAAAGTCTCATATGGTACATGAGTGCTACCTTAACTTCCCTGGTGTTTTAATAACATTAATGCTAATCCTAGAACAGGATTCACAACTTGGAATTAGGCATTGCACTGAAGTGCAAATACAGTTTATTAAACTTGTCACTAATAGCTATTTTTGACTTCTTTGTAGTGAACGAGTCACCATTTTAATGTAAAGTTAAATTACTACCCTCAGCCATGGAAAGAAATCCTTTACTTTATTATTTGAATTTTTAAAGCCTTACTATAAATTGCTGGAGGTGAATTGTACACTAACACTATAAAAATAAAATGGAAAACCTCTAAAGTGCTGCAATCCAGAAAATACATGCACTGTTATCACAGATCATAAATGCAACTACAGATAATTTTAAACATATGGTAAGCTTCTCCTTAAGTACTTATATTGTAGGGAGCATAATTGTGCTCTAAATCTTATTGTAGTCACAGAATAATTTTGCTTTGAACATTTGTGTAGGTAAACCCAGTGCTTCTCATAATGATATTTATTGAAGCTGTATTGGTTTACAATTTGCAATTCATTAATTCAGTATATAATTCCAAATAAAAAAGCAGTTTCTTGTGTAACTATTTAACTCAACAGCAATATACTAGTGCAGAATATCAGCTATCAACAGTTGTTTAATGAGAACAGAACTAATGAGGTCTAGTTTATCTATCAGTTACTTTGTGGCATTTTCCCCCACTATCTTGCTGCTCTATTCCACATCCTCAGTCTTGTTCCCTCTTCTTTTCCCACCTTCACCTGTCTGCTGAATTTAGCTGAAATTGGTCAACGGATTCATTTTTCCATCCAAATACTGCTGAGGGCTGACCCTGATCTGATAATACCACAGCAAGGAATCTTACAGGAATAAGACACTAAGTTAAGTGAGTGCTTATGCATATATATATATATATATATATATATATATATGAAACTTATACAACATTTTAATTAAATAAGGAAAAATGTAGAAAGTCATAAATACTTAAAAATAAAAAAAATCCTAAAACTCATTTAGCACTTACTTTTAATAGATCTTATTTTGAAAAACAGTACTTTTAGGAATTACTTGTAGTAAATATTACTCTAAATAGAGGGCGCAAATATTATGCTGTGATTTCAGCTATTCAGAAACGTGATGAGACAGGCATATCATTGAGAACTGAGATGACGACCAGTGATGCACCTGAACCTGTTAACAGAAGCATGTCATCAGGGAATGTGAGTATCTGCAATATTTAAGAACTGTAACACTGATACTAGCTAATTCTGACATCAAGATCCTATATTTACTCTTATATTACTAGACCATCATGGCTATCATGGCATCTCTTTTTTCTTTCAGAACAGGGCAGCAGTCCATTCTGAAATGCAGTAGCTCACATATCTCACTTCCTCATGCGCATCTAACTGCACCACATGCAAACAATTTTGTTTTGTGCTTCATCCCAAATACATAAAAATAATACTGTTTTAACAACACAGCTCACACCAAAGCAAATGGTTAAAATGGGAACAGACAGAATTTTCTATACCTTTTCAAACATGAATTAGGTTTAGATTTTGGTTTAGGATTTTTAAAAAATGCCTTGAATTGTTATTTACTTACTGAATAGTCCTTAATTTGCTTGCGACTTGAAGAAAAAGCTCCACCTACATCAAATTTTGATTAGAATTTATCAGATTTCTAAATCAGTGAATGAGCTACAGATGCAGTTGTTTCTTTGAGATTTGGCTGAAATGTGCTCGGTCACCGAAACATTTGAGAGTTATGTGATAAAACTGTCTATTTTTTCCATGGCTAGTACCTCTTGTCTTAGACAGGTGTTGACGTATAGACTGACATATTAATTCCTCATATTGATACATCTGTCTTTTATTTTGAAGACAGATTTTCTTAGGCAACCTCATTGTTTTCAAGATACCCCCAAAATGTTCCTTAATTTATCTCTTTTTTTTTTGAAGCAAGCAGGTCTCTTCTACCTATGTTCAATGACACAGGACTAGGAGTGCGTTCTGCTAATTTCAAACCTATTTAAGCATCAGGCTTCTGACCATTCTACTCTTACACAAAAATCTTTTGATTTGAAAACTCCTAAAGAGAAATTAAAAACATAGCTAAGAAGAAACAGGAGGGAAAATGTGGGGACTGTGAGTAATAAAAAAAAAGGAAAGAGAAACAGAGAATGAAATTCTAGTGAAAAACTTAACTTTTTTTATTAATAATAATATCATGGCAGTCATTTGAACTCCAGTGGATTTCAGCACTATACTATGCAAAGAAAACATTGAAAAAAATGACAAGCCAGGCTCCATGGCCACTACACTCTAAACAGACTTCATAAAGAAAATGTTGGTGAGAACAAGAAGGGGTAAATCATAGAGTCCTCTAGCAGAATGTAGTATTTTGAAAGGAAAAATAATGTTATTCATTTCTTTTAAAAACACTGTTGTGTGAGGAGAGTGCAAAAGTGGACTTCAGAGGCAGAGAGGGTGCGAAGTGATAGAAAGAAGAGTGAATAGGAGTCCAATGAGAAGACTCTCAGGGAGAGCTGAAGAGAAATTAAGGTAAATACATTGTGAGGGAGGCTGATGAAAACCACCACTTAGCAGAAAATGTTGAATTTCCAAGGGCACATTCACATCATTTGAGTGCCAGCTTTCTATGTCTAACACATGAAACAGATTCCCTTTTCTGTCATTTGCAGTGGGTGTTGCAACATGGCTTTGAGACCAGGTTTCCTTTGTGTGGATTTAGGATGTAGCCAGGGCACACATATGGACTGCAAATAAGAAAGTACTTCCAGCTGCCTTAGTGTATACGTATGGTGGTTTCCTGGTCCGAAGGTCAATGCGCTGATAGTTTCATCCTTGCCCCATTAAGTCTTAACCGGAGAATCAGACATTACTCAGTCAAGAGAAATTGTTACAAGATATGGGAGCTGGAAATGGAAAATATGGTATGGGATAGCCTTTTGCAACATAGATATTGTATTTTTCATGGATTGTTGTCAGTCATCTTCTCTCCTCACACCATCAAGCTCTTTAATCCTCTTCTGCTGCTGCTGGGAAGCCTCCCAGCTGTCTTGCCAACTTGCAGTGGATGAGCTGAACTGATACTGCTATGTTTAGCAAAAGTGCTCAGTATCTATGAAGTACCAGTGACTTCTGATCTCTATTAACATGAACTGAATACTGTTTATTGGCTATTTATCTTACAGCAAAAGTAGCCATCAGTCATTCAAAATGACATTGTTAATCAAACTCTTTTGGATTTTTTACTTCATCACAGAATTTGGCTCCACCAAAAAAAAAAATCCTGGGAAGAATCAAATTTATTATTTTATTTATTTATGACCAAATTTATCCACTCAATTTCTTAGCTCGAGGGCACTTTTTATTTTGCTCCCAAGTCAGAGCAAAACACAGCTAATGTCCTGACCATCAGCAGTTCTCTCTGACAGTCCCTCTGACTGGTAAATCCAGGTTTAGCTCCCTTACCTATCAGATTATTTTGGATTCTTCCTCTCTCCTTCTCTGTGTCATTCCTTACATTCCTTCTTACATTTTTCATGGTGTAAAAGAAATCTGAAACTTATTCCAGTGTAAAATGGGAGGCATTTTAAAATACTTCAGAGTATTTAGCTGCCCATGAGAAACATTGTCCACCTAATTCTAATACTGAAAATAAAGGAACAGCTGATAGAAACTCTGCATAATCATGACTTTGAATATTACCAAATATTAATATTTTTATTTTTATTGACATATCTGGCATTAAGCAGAAGTATAAATTCAGATTCAAGAGGTTTCTATTTTAGGTTAGGCAGGTAACAATGAATCATAATAGTAAACTGCAGTGCTTAATGACACAGCTTGAAGCAATAAAAGTCAAAAGTCAGCTTTTGGATGTATTGTTTTCCGAGCAAATAAAATAGCAGAAGTACTGTTGTTTAGTGTCTCTCTTTTGCATTAGTTTCTTATTTCAAATGTCCTTTCCTAAACTACAACACATGAATGTCAGAGCAAAGATTAGTGGTAGAAGCCAACCCCAAAAGAGAGTTTATGAGAAAAGTGCAATAGTTCACATGTCAAGAAAGAAAAATGTGGGGCATGGAAAATAGAGGCATAAAATTGCAAAATTAACATGGGAAATAAGTTAAAGGAGAAGACAGAGCTAAAATCCTGATTTTTGGACTACTTGTAAATCCTCATTACCAGAACCTTTGGAATACTCTTCAGTGAAGGCCATTATTTACTGTCACAGATTCAACCAAATTTCAGTAAAATCACAAAGTACTCACAAAACCTTACATCACACCTGCCTGACACAAGAATCATTTATTACCTTGGTACTTTTAATTACAGCAAAGAATGATAAAGATGATAAATCTTAAGTCAGTAATTTGAATTTTCATTTGAATCTGACTGAACTGCTAGAATGGAAATCTGGTATCAGTTTGAATTAGAGTAATGAGCAGATTAGAAAATGCAGAGTGTGGTCTCCAGTTGAGTAACTGAATATTTATAAATTTTTTATTTCATAAACATTTTATAGGCAGGGGTAAATAAAAAAGCCAGCATAATTTGAATTAACACATTAAATTCAGGCTAAATCTTGTAGTATATGGTTGAAGTTCAAACAAGGCTGTTGTTAAGTTAAAATAGAAATATCACACTTCTATAAGATTATGACCATCCCCCAAGTCACTTCGTAATGGATTTCCACATCAAGATAATATTTTTTGATAAATATTTTTATTAGTTTAGATCATTTCCAAGTAAGAACTAGAACCCAGAACAGATGTGTTAGTTGTGGAAATTTGGGTTACAGAGTCTAACTTAACAAAGCTACCTCTGACCTTAACAAAGGTACCTCTCCAGACTTGGAGAAGAAGGAGAGGGCTGTAGATCAAAACAGGGGTCAATTTCCAGGTTTTTGATTTTCAAAGTGACTTTCTGAAACTCAGAGACCAGTTAGGAGTTGAAAATGTAATTCAAGACAAAATTCACAGCATAAGTTTATAGAGTGAATTTTAGCTTGTTTGTAGGAACCTACCGAATTTAGGAATACAGTTGCCTTCCACAGCCAGCATAGAAACACAGCTATGTCTAGGTGTGGCTCATAGTCGAGAAAGACTCTTAGCTCCTAGTTCAGGTGTCTCAACTGATATTAAATTTATGTAAATGAATCTGGATCTTTTAGATTTTTTCCCAGTTTTGCTGGATAGCTTTGGAAATACAGATTTGCTAGACACTACAGTAGTTTGCAGTGAATTTGTTAATCAAAAGTGCAAAACTGCAAGGCAAGGTATAACATTTGAAGATTGATTATCCAAATTTTCCTTGTTTACCAAGGAAGCCTCTGATTAATTGCCATATTTATTATTCAGCATCATTTGACCAAATTCAAATGCCAGATCAGTGCAACTGTCTACTTACAGTGAGTAAAAATGCTATAAATGAAACATCCTTTCTGAGTATAGAGATGGTTAAGCATCTCAAACTGGATGCACAAGCTGATAATAAAAGAAACTGTGAAACAAAAAGGTAATTGAGCATGGTGTACTGTGGTGGGGCAGGGTAGCTCTTAAAAATACATTGAGAATGGTGATTCATTTCCTAGGTGATTTCACTGTTATTTATACTAAGAATAGACTACTGTACCCACTTAGAAGTATACTTTCCCTACTGCTGGGGAGTACAGAGGGGAAACCATTACTTGTTATTAAATGAGAAGGTTCTTTTTTGAGCAAATTTATTTTTGCCTTTGCTCCGCTTAGTCAGAGCTAACAGAGCAAAACAAGTTTCTTGTTTTCAGTAAAGCAATTCAGAATCCACAGACCACCCTGAAATCAATTAATTATGGTAATATTAATCTGACTCAACATACTGTATAAAAAGATACCTTAATATAAACTAGGTACTTTTTTTGTTTTATGGCACCATATGATCCATTGTTGAAATGGTATTCTGTATTTACACCTGCATAATCAAATGCATGAACAAATCAAAGCACCAGAAGTCAGGATATTTTGACACCTACCCTCCAAACCCAAACAAACAAAAAACAAAACAAAATATGAAAATGATCTAAAACACTGTTGCTTAAAGTCTGGTATTCCAACAAATATATATATGTAACATTAAGTTATTTTTATCATGTTGTTGCTATTTCCTTCATATTCTCCTGTTGGCTAAATAGTCAATGCCTCATTTTTATGGATTTAAATAATTGTGGCTACCTGGGTGTAATGAATTTTACCAGTGGATAGCAGAATATCTGGGCTACAGTCTTGGCACTGCTGAAGTCAATGGGATAAATTCCATTCATTCAGTACTGCTAGATTTTACTCATGATTTTTAGGAAAGATGATGTTCAAATTATTTCATGACAGCAACAAATATTTATGAATAGGGTTTTTTTAGCCTGCTGTCATATGCAGTTCTGCCCCGGTACAAAAAGCCTCATTGGCGGCCACATTTCCTTTGCAGCAAGAAGCGAGGGACAGACCACAAAGAAGGTAACTGTGGGAGAGGTGAATGAAGAAAGCTCATGTTGCTGGCAAATGAATTGGAGGACCAACACTAACATTTAAAAAGCGCACTGGAAAATCAGGATGTGGTTAGAAAGTGAGTGGATTAGATGCTTCTGTCTTCTCAGTTTACTCACTCTATAAGCAGTTTGCCACAGTTCAATTACTTTGTAAATAATAATCAGTTCTCAGAAATAACATTGGATCCTATGTCTTATAGATAGCTATATCTTTGTAAACAGTGGCCTGAACTGAAAAAGAGGGTCATACTCTGGAATAGCTGCAATAGCACTGAACTATCCCTAAAATAATTTTCCTGTGACATATAAAATCTTGTCAGTGTTTTTGTTTCAAAAGGTGGGATTATCACGGCTATGCCAAATCAAGAGTATTTCAATAAAATAGATTATCTAGAAGTTGTCTGTGTAGCCTTCTGAGAGGATTTCTTTTTATGGGTCTCATGAGGTCCTATTCTGCAAAGTCTTTCCTTAGTGCATTGTCTTTGACACACAGATAGTTCTGGTGATACCAGAACAGATCACAGACAGCTCACTTGAATAAAGGTTTCAGAGTCCCATCACTTAGATTTCTATGAGTGAACAGGTAAACCTAAAAGGAATATTCGAAAACTCTCTCAAGAACTTCCAACACATACAGTTAAGAAGCAGGAAAGATTTATTTAAAAGGCTTGAAAATCTGAAAGCTTTTTTTGTTAGAAAAGATTGTGATAGCAATTTAAAAATTAAACAACTCTTTTTTCCCAGAATGCTTATTGCTGAATTATCCTTTTAGGATTTTTCTGGAGCCTGCTGTGCCATTTATCTCCCTAAGAAGCAGTTTCTTAAAGATTTCACCATTAACTGCTTCCTGGAGCAAAAATGTGTTTGCTTTTTACAACTTGAAAAATATATGTATTTGTGCGGAACATCTGCACATGTAGTATTTCTCTTCTGAAGCAGAGATCTGGAGTAGAAAGAGAAAAATAGTATATCCTGTGTCTCTGCTTTCTTCCTAGCATGAAATATTTGCAGATTGAGGAGGAACTGCCTTTCACTAGGAAAGAGCAAGTCAGTGCTTTTTCAGACCCAGTGCCTGCCTGCATGCCTTGCTCCTTTAGTTCAAACTGCTCCACTTGCAGCACCTGAATATGCATCTCTATTCCCACCGTCTTTCTTTCCTTGCTGCGGCATGCTTGTTCCTTCCTCAGATTGAAGCCTATCCCTAGTGCAACAGAGGGAGAAGGCTGGGTCCCCCCGGCAGAGGACATGCACTTGAAGTGCAGTGTGCTCCCCAGGTACTTTGAATCACACAGAACAGCTGAGGTGGGAAGGGACCGGGTGATATCGCCCGGTCCAACGCCACCGCTCAGAGCAGGCTCATCTACAGCAGGTTGCTCAGGGCTGTGTCCAGGCAGGTTTTGAATATCTCCGAGGACGGAGACTTCGCAACCTCTCTGGACAACCTATTCCAGTGTTTGATCATCTCCACCATAAACAAGTATTTTTTAATGTTTAAATGGAATTTCCTGTATTCTGTTTGCACCCATTGCCTTTTGCCTCTTGCCCTTCACTGGGCCCCACTGAGAAGAATGTGGCCCCATCTTCTTTACTCCCCCACACCAGGTATTTATACACACTGATAAGATCCCCCTGAGCCTTCTCTTCTCCAGGCTGAACGGTCCCAGCTCTATCAGCCTCTCCTTGTATGAGAGGTGCTCCAAGCCCTTATTCACCTTCATGGCCCTCCAGTAGGTCTGTGCATCTCCTGCACTGGAGTTAAGGCTGCACATTGCAGTCCCAGCATGCGGTGGCACTGAGTAGAGCTGGCCCACGCAAGGACTGGCACAGATTGGGCAGAAGCTGCCTTCCTCGCAGCATGCTAGGGAGAGGTTTTAGCCCATTCTCTTCTCTTGGCGTATTTCCCCAGAGCAGCAGCTAGGGCAAGGATCCCCCCAAAACTACACCTCTGATGACTGTAGGCAATTGCTCTGACTTGTCTTGCAGTGCCTGCAGTTTTCCCTCCTGAACTTTTTAAAGCACAAATAGCAGGTCTTTTATATTGCTCCAAATGGGTATGATTTTTCAAAGCTGCCAAATTCTAAGCAGAATCCAAATTATTTATCTTCAGACACTGCTCACTAAAGACTTCTTTTGGTTTGACTTAGACCACTGGCACATAATCTTAATTTCAGGTCAAAGATAGTAAACTGTTCTTCAGTGCATTGAAGGCTGATCCTGACCTAAGTAACTCCAATTGTGATGATTCATGGATTACATGAATTTAGATTGAATTTTATTAGACATTTCTTAACACTAGTCTTTGGCTACTCTGTGATATATTCACACTCCCAGAAGATATAGTAATTTGCCCTTCTGTTCAGGCATCTTCACTGCAGATGTTGTGAGACTGACAAGTGCTTCTCAGCATATTTCCTCAAGACCTTCTAAGTTTAACCGGAATCTCAGAGGCAATTTTCAGTCTCCTGCTTCACCCATGCTAAATCCAAGCTCACTGTACATAATTATACTCAGCACCCTCACACAAAAGGGAAACAATCTAGCCATGCTCTGTCAACCCCACCTTTTTACCCTCACCATCCAATATATATACAATTTTTTGAAATTTTGCAGATGTAAAGTTTAGAAACAGCAGGGGAATATGTTAAAAATGGCCAGGGACCCAAAATTTCTTGGAGAACTGAAGTGCAGAAAGAGTTTGTATCCTTTTATCTCAGAGAAATACTTTCAGATTTCTTTGCTTTGATGATTTGGGATTCTGCCAGTGTACAATTTATGAGATCCAGTCAACTGTATAAAATTATTGTGAAAAGTCTGTGTTTTTTTATTTCAATTTGTGGATAGGGAATTTTGTAATTTTCTTAAAAGCTCTGTACCACTCACCAGATTAGGCACAATGAAGAGTCATTAACCTTAATGACCACCATGCCTACATAGGAGGTGTGCTCAGGAGGCTAGTTAAAGGTAGAAAAGCAACTTTTTTCTCTACCTTCTCTGTAAAAGGGAGCAGAAAGGTAAAAATGCAAACTTTCCAAACAGGGCAGCAAGACAAAGCGAGAGAGCAGGGAACTAAAAAATGACTCACAGAAGGAACAAATGTGCCATAAGGAGACTTCTGGCAAAAGAGAGGAGGATCTATCAGCCAAGGCCATGGGAGGCTGCCTGGCCTGTAAAGGCTCCAAGACCTTGAAGAGAAGCTTTGAGGCAGCACAGGGAACACAGGTCTAGTCCCACACAGGAGTCTACTGAGGTGAGGCGTCAAAATACAAGCCAGATTTATTGGTTTGTCTGGGTTCATTTATTACTCAAGCGATCATGTAAAGAACGGGTCTGACTATCCATCAATCTGCACTTGTGCAGCCATATAAAACAAGTGTGAAAGACTGTAAAATGATGCAAATTGGATTGCAACTTTGTCCACATGTCGATGTTCGCCCTAGATGGAAGGCCCTGGAAAATCAGGGTCTTTGTATTTCTAACGTGCACTCATACTGGCAGTTCCTTTCCCCTTTCAGTTCAGCCTCAAATTCAAACAGTTTTATCCATGAGTAAAAAGCATAATATCCCACTCAATAAGGGACTGCTGCCCCAGATAACATGTAATCTATAAGACTAGAAACAAAAGGTAGCACCACATTTCAACAGTGCAAGCATATTTTAAGAACTCCATAGTTAGTGCTGCTTATTGCTTCACATACTCAGTTTCCTGGGGTTTTCATGCAGGTTTTATTAAAGTGGGCACAGCTTCATATGGCAGGCACTACAAAAATTTCCAGTGAATATCTTTCTTTATTGTTTTGGGCTTTTTTATTTTAGAAGGGACATTTAAAATATTTATACTTCATACCGTTTTAATTAATGCTTTTCCTGTTTAGTCTCTAACTCTGGTGAAATGTATCATGTTAAAAACAGTTATTAATTAAAAGCATATGTGAAACTGAAGGAAATGGGAAAGCTTTATACCAAAGTTTGCTTTTTCAAAGCTAGCATCAACAATTCTTTTGTAAATATTAAACCCTTGGGATTAAGGTAGAATATGTGAATACAGAAAAATAAAAGTAGAATAAACTAAAAGAGTGTGACTTAATGTGATATGACAGGAAAACAAAAAAAAAGAAAAGCAGCACAAATGTAGACTCCAAAACATTAGTTCCATACTAGAGTCAAAGCCAAACTGTAAAGGCAAATAGTTTTCATACTGCCAGCACTTTACACCTAGGAAAACATATAGTATAAAACAACAGTCCTTAAATTAGGCCTAGATCCTGAAGAAGCTACTGAGATGCCCATATCCAACTGAAATTGGTGGTCCATTTAAACTTAAGGCAGGAAGAAGCTCAAATCTGATGTAGTATTGAGATTTGAAGCACTATGTATAAAGACAGGAATCTCTCATATGCAATTTAGATATCTAGCTAAGGCTTGTACTGGCTTCAGCATGCTGGCTGCTGAGTAACACATTCCTAGGTGTCTTTCTCTTTACACCCTGCATAGGTGGTGGCACTGTGGATTTTCCTCTGGGAGCCAGATGCCTGAAAATTTGACAAAATGGTACTCATTGCATTTAAGTCCTTTGTGCATCTTAAGATCCATATGCTCAAGTGAAAAACACTGAGAATCCTAATTTATTGGTGCCTGAGTGCTTTGGTGGAACTGACTGTTAGGTGCCTAAATATTTCTGTGAATGTGGTCCTCAATTACAAAATGTCTGTGAGTGAGAAGAAACATTACCAAAGAACTGCAGGAATATGCCAATCTTGATAATAAAAATTAATAAAGAAATGAATATTAATGGAAATTATCTTGAAAGTGTTATTTTCCTGACTGAATAACCATAACACTAAGTTTGTATCAGTCCTTCCAGGCACTGACATAAGGAGCTTGGGGTGGGGGGGGAGGAAGGAAAAAGAGAGACAAGATGAAGCATAACAGAGTGTTAAAATCAGAACATTGCATCCATACCCACGAGACTGCTTTTTCTTTAAAGTATTTCAATTATCCTGACAATAAAAGAAAGAACAGCTACATTAGTATCATATTATTTCCATAACAATCATCTTTAGTCACTTCTGATCTGACAAAGCTCTACATATATTGCACCTAATAAGCCTGGTTTTTTTAAGCCCATTGATGAAGTGTAAATCACACCATAATTGTTTCACTTGAGGTTTTCTATATGCACCATTCTACAGAGCCTGTTGCTAGGACAGAGCATATGGGGAGGCTCCACCATGGCAACAACTACCAGCCCATGATAAATTAAAATCCTTAACTCTTTAATGTTAAAGATGATTGTGTCCTAAATAGTGATTCTATAATATGAACAAACAGAAATCCCCTGCTCTTTCTGGTAGTTGAGCAGGATCAGTAATTAGCTGTTAAGCCCCAGACTGCATCCCAGAAGAGCAGAACAACTGCTTTGGCTTATTAATGGCCACAGGCTTTGAATCATTATGTTTTTAATTTGGGCAGTGTATTGTTCTTCATTCGCCTCCAAGAGACAGAAGAATCTGTCAAGATCATCAAGAAAGTTTAGTCATCTTTGTGAGTAATCCTGAGGAGGCTTTTTTTAACAACAGGAGTTTTCTGCAAGGCATCTTCCCAAAGCCACAGGCTGCACTCACAGAGAGCTGGTTTTATTAAGCTTCAGCCAGTCAGTATTTTACATGTCACACTGCAAAGAGTCCTGGATATAACTCCCAAACCAGATGATTCCTGAAAGAATGAAAACCAGCGTCTGTATGGAGGCACTGTTATCAAAACACTCTATTATTAATGAAGTAAAACTGATGTAGCGTAACAATCAATACACAGAGTTAAAGAGATCTGCACAGGCTTACAATTGTTACAAATTCAATTAATTCAGCAAATGTAAATACAAGAGGTATAAATATGCTAAACAGTTCAAAATTCTTTGATGAAAGCTAAAACTAATTTGTGTACTGTAATATGCAGTCTTTTTGAATGCAGTCTCATGAACTGTAGCAATCTTGACCAGAGTTTAAAGGTATCCAGTCACTGAAATGTTCATTAAGCAACATCTCAAGAGGCTGTTCTGTTTGCTAGAATGATCTTTTTTAATTAGCAAATTACAGAACTGCATGAAAAACCTTCAGCTGTCATCGGCTTCTGCTTATACATCTTCCTACTGCCTAAGAACAAAATTGCTTTGTAATTGTATCTTCCACTGCAAATATGCAAAAAATATACTCCAGGAAAGCACTAGCAGTTCGTACAATAGGTCAAAATAAAGATGAAGAATCAAACACTTTACGGGTCAGCATGATAAGGTTTTCTTTTACATCTTTTAGAATCTTTCTAATTTAGCCACTTTGTTAAAAAATGTTATTGCTGATATCACGTGACATCAATGGGGGTGAAATGGAGGTGGCCTTCACCAAACAAAAATATCACTTAGAYAGCTATGGTCAAAAATCATGCAAAAATCCATGGAGGATGAAGAAACAACTATTCTGGCTGGAAATTGTACAATTACACCCAATCAAGCACTGAATGTAGAGCTTCCGAAGAGTAAGGTATTCCAGCTAGAATTTTATCATGTCCTGTTTGTGGTTAACTTATCTTTTGACTTGATTAGCCCTAGCTCAGTATCAGAATGATTTTCTCTTGTACACCTGATGCCAGACGAGGGAGATTTGAAAGACTCTTCATGTATTTATTATAATGCACAGCCCCATGGCTCTGAACAAACTGGGGGCATTTTACTGGTAACTATCCATTCATTTAATTACTTTTGCACACTTAGAAAATGGTACAAATATTGGCAAAAACTAGTAGATACCTGAAGAATAGTATTCCCATCTGATAGTCATGAAAGAGACTGATCCAAACCTGTGTATATTTGAAACCTTTGGCTTTAACAAGAGATTGTGAGTAGGCGAGATGTGCAAAGATCATGAAATGATGCACCATGCTTATGGCGTGAGGTAAGGCATACCAGTTACAGATGAGTCATTCTGTCATTCGTCTGTCAGTCAGGGAGTGTGCAGGAACCAGAGAGTACGAAACTTCCAGCACAGCCTTTAGTACTTTCAGTTTTGCATATCTGAAATACTGTTAGTCTCCAGATAAGTATTAGGTGTTTAGCTCAGTAGGTTATCAGAATGCAAAAATCCAGCCTGTGATCTTGCCTGCACCACTGACTGTACCTTGAGCAGGGCAAAGCTGTAAATACATCAATATACAGATGCCTGCTCCATCAGAAAAACAAACACACAAACCAACCAACCAAACCCCGCAAACTCAGATAACAGCTATCTTTTCCTCGTTATCAATAGACACATGGTTTAACTAAAAAGAGACTGCAGGAAAATCTGTCACACCAAAGTGTTTCTGCATTACATTAGAATAAATGCAGAGTGACTCCAGAAAAAAAAAAAAACAGTAGAGTTGGTGAAGTCAAATGAGACGCTGATAAAAAAGTGGCTGATCCACAGAACATCCTGAGGAAAAAGGCTGAGTGAAGAGGAAAGCAGGGCACTAGCTGTGTAAAGGAGCAGCTGAAGAAGCTGGGAACTACACATCCTTCTGTCATTTCAACTCTTATTTCCTGGGGCCAAAGAGCGGCAACTCATGCAGTTGCAGTAAGAACTAACCCTGAGTATGCCCCACAAGACCAACAACGCACAGGCAACACTATCCTGAGGAAGTGGCACTTTCCTTTATAACTTTGAACATTTCCATGCCAAAGAAGTTGCATCTTTGTTTCTCTTAGAAATTCAGTGACTCTCTGCAGAAACAGATGATACTGGGATTAGGTGACAACAGCCTCCTGCACTATCAGTTCACATCAGCTGGTCAAGACGTAGATCAGAAACAAGTGCACATGGGCAGCTCTTTCTTCTGATTATCACATTTGATTTCATACTCTAATCAGTAATGACTACATGAAATTTTGAGGATGAAATGATCCTCTAATGAAAACCACATCACAGGTCAATAGCTTCATGGACATGGGCAAAAATCACGAACTGCTTGATTATGAATGTTTGGTTTGAACTAAAACGTGGTATTTTTGAGGTCTGTTAAAATGTTGCTGCATCTTCACCTTACATGTCCTTCAGTTAGTAACTACATAGCCCTATAGCAAATATTTTAAGAGCAGGATTTTTGGCAGTCTCAGAAATACTGGCGTTTCTCCTCACTTGTACAGTCATGCAGGATTATATAAAGGAAACTAGTTTTCTGTACAAGACACAATTTCCAACTTTTTTTGGTCTTCTCCAGTCAATAAATTACATACTACTAAACAAATCTAACATCTTCCAGCAGATGCTGAAGATAATTTAATGCAAAACACCAAGCTTCACACCACAAGGTGCCATCCACTAGTGTCTGTTTCCCTACTTTTCAGACCTTCAGAAATGAGGAAAAATCAGCATCTTTTCTGAATTAAAGGTTAAATGCAAAGATATTTTGGATAAAAATGGTCTTAGCAAAGTTACTGCATGTTTAATATCACAACAAAATTTGTAATATTTTCCTCATTTATCCCAAGCACACTCATGGTATTGCAGAAGATGGTCCTGTTACCTGATTTTTTAAAAGCTGCATGAATGTTGTGAAGACTGCAATAAATCAGAGGGAGGGACTGCACTAGCAAAATGCATTTTAAAAAACATTCTCCTTCTCTCCTCCTGTATGACAGCTGCCATAGTATTTCTGGTGTAGCCATGTGCAGCTCTTGTTGAGAACTGACTATGTCTCTTGCTAAGAACAAGGCACACAGCAATGCTATCTGTACCATTTGATCACCCACACTATTTAATTGTTATGTTACTTTCCTGTCTGTTTTGGATTGCTCCAACAAGCTCTCCAAAACACTGTTGGAGCCCTGCTAAAGGGCATTTCACTCTGCCATCCCTTCCAAAAGGCAATAGTTAGGTACAAAACTGCACCAGGTTTGGCTTCCTCCATATAACACTCCTCCAGCAAGCTTTACACCCTCAAACATCCCCACATGCCCTGTTGACATGTCTCTGGACACACAAAGCAATCATGTTCCATGCTATAAAACTATCACAGTATTTTTACTGAGTCCTTAGATCATATCAGTCACACATATTACAATCTAAGGCCAGTGGGACATCAAATGGGGTCCAGAGCCAAATACTATGTCCTGTGGAGACGGCCCATCTGCTGTGAGGACAGCTACTTTTGAGCAGTGGACAGGTAAGCCTTCTTTTATTTAGCAGTGATGCTATGGCCCGAGATAACTCCTAACCTATTTTAATAGTGTGAGATTGCCTAACAGACAGCGACACAGCTCCAGTCAAAACTGCGAGTAAATCAGTCAACTCAACCTCACCTATTTTCATATTTAAATATACCTTTTGCAGGAAACTTTTGCGAGTGCTTTTCTTGAAGTGGCAGTCATATCACCTACAGCCAGCAAGGTCTAGTCTTTAGTAGCTGTGGTTTATAAATACAGTTTCTTTCTCCCATTCAGAGGAATAAAGGAAGAGGCTTATTTATTTATTTATTTATTTATATTAATTCTCATTATTGGATCACATCACTGAAACAGATGAACGATTTGATCAAGAGAACAGTTGCTTGATGAGCCCAGAAGCATGGTAGTTAGTAAAAGACTGTTTAAACACAGATATCTGCACAGAAAGACAGTCATATTCCCTGTTTTTTCTTCTCAGAACTTTTCTGCAAACATATTTATAGTATCTTTCTGGCACAGATTTAGTTGCCATTTTCTGAAATAGTCTAAATTTTACTAGATATATTATACATGATTGGAAAAAATAGACTCCTGGGATATAATTGGAATTTTCTTGAGTGCTACCGAAGATCCTCCTACGAGAAATACAAAGATTTAAATTCCAGGCACAGAAGCAACAGCCTTGGTCTACCAAATTAGCAGTATAACCCATCCAATAAATTCTATTTAAATGCAACCCAGACTTATTAAAAAAGGCAAATAGTAGTTTAGTTAAAATATTTTAATGGGGTTCTACAATGATTAAACTTTAAAGGAGTGATTATTTTTGTTTTTATAGTAACAGGATTTGCATTTCTTATTTTATTATGGCAAGTCAAAAAATTACAAAAGACAAAGACATTACTTCCAACGGTTACTGTCCTATGTCTGGAAAGAATCAGCATCCCATTAAGGTAATTACCATTCTCATTTGGGATCCTGATAAGCTCTTAAATGGTCTGTCATTAAGATATATACAGCACAACTCTTTAATAAGATCTCTTGATTTGATAAAGCCCTTATTAACACCATAGATGGTCCCAGAAGAACACCTCCATTTTTTGTGAGTGTTCTGTTCAAGATTACTCTGGTGTCATTAACACTGCTTTTGGTATAATTAAGCTTGAATGTAGAGTCCTCTTCTTGAATTTTCAAGGCAATTTAGCAATACGTACCAAAGTGCTATATCTACCTTTACAGAAGCTGTCATGGAAATATTGTATTTACTTCTTTGATTTTTTTTTTTTAAAGAACAAATTAGTTTAGATTCAGATTGCTCTATTATTACCCAATGGAAAGGAGAAAATTTTCCAGTGTTTTTACAGTAAGAGCATGCCACACTTTTAAAATCTCTGCTCTGAAATAACATGATTTCCAACAGGCAATACCCCTTTATTCCTGCTGTTTTTCTGTTGTGCAGTGGTTGTACTGCATTGATATTTTGTAATGAGAAGATTAAAATGCACTAGTACTCATTTACCAGTATGGAGTTTGGATTAGAAATAGGAGGATACCTCCTTAGCTGACATGCAGGAGAAACAGAATCAGACCATTAAATAAACACTGTATCCCAGATATGGCCTTTTTAAGCCCAAATTTAAAACAATTGCCTGATTCAGAGGAGGAAGGAATTTTCCCTCAGTAAAAACTTGAACGGACAAGCAGCTTCATACATAGTATTGCTAAATGTCACTTACAGAAGTTTTCCTTTTCCTCTCATTTGTTTGCCTACAGAGAAGAAAAATGTAGACATATTTCCAACATTTTATTAATATACTTAAGATGAAAAACTTTTCTAATTATTTTTGTGATGTGTCTGTTATTTGTTTCATTCATTTTGCATATCTTCTAAAGGGCTAAAATTCTGAGCTTGTGCAAGAAGACAGTAGATAATTCACAGTGTGGAGGAGGAACACAATCTACCAATCTAACACAAGTAAGACCTGGGAAAACTGTGCAACTAGGTTGCAGCCAACAGAGTTGTCCATCACAAGCAAACACATTTCATTGACTGAGTGATAATAGCCTCATTTCCAACAACTGATCATCTGGGATCCATTGCAACGGGATGGCAGTGAGCTTTGCTTTATTTACAGAGCAGGATCATTGGTAACTGCCACAGTAATGTTGAAACTTTCATGAAGGATGGATTTATATGATTTCACTAACCCTGAATCAAGCAAAATAAGCTAGATATAACTTGTTTTCTAAAAGACTTCCCACAGGACAAAGGCCTTAGTTTGTTTTCTGGGCTCTTTAGTTCCCACTGAAATAAAGAAAACATCCATCCAAATGCTTTATCTTTGGCAAGCGTATGCTAGTTTATTGTGTCTGAACTGATTTAATCTTTTCTGCTGCTTAGACCTCTTTAGCTTCTTGAATTATTTGCTTTTCCTAAGAATATTGCAAAAGAAAGAGGAAGAGGAAGAGGAGGAGGGAAATGGAAATGGAAATGGAAATGGAAATAGAAATGGAAAGGGAAAGGGAAAGGGAAAGGGAAAGGGAAAGAGAAAGGAGAGTCAAATGATTATAACTGATAATAGAAATAATCTTTTGATGGAACTTTGTCTCCAGTAATTCATATGCAAAATCTTCGACTAAATCAGAGTGGGATTACTCAATTGTTCAAACAAAACATGTGTTTTAATGTTGCCAGGCCAAATCTGATCATTAGCTCTTTACCTATTCTACTGCTGGGTTCTCTACTTTTTACTTTCACTGGCTATACCAATACAGCATCAAAGATGAAAACACCATATTTTTAAATGAGAGTTATTGTGCATCTTTTTTCCTGACTTTAATGAAAATCATATGAAAGAGTAAATAGTTAGTGCACATGACAAAAAAAAAAAAAGCCCAAACATTTTGTTGTCTTGTTTCATAAAACATTATATAATTTTCCAAATTTCTTGAAGATGTGTTTCTTTAAAACCATGGTTATTGCATAGACATGAAATGATATACATTCAATGCATATATATCAAATTTATATTCTGCCCTATAGACTTCCTCCCATTTGCTGAGGCTGCAGACTGGACTGCAGATACACTGTCCTAACTACTTAAACTAATTAGTAAATTAGTAAATTAGTCTGGTACCTATTAATTTGTCTTAGAACAGGACAGCTTTTAAAAGGAAAAAAAAAGAAATGTAGAAGAGAAAGTACCTAAGGGACATCAGAAATTAGTAATAAATATATTTCTTTCTCATTTATTTAAATAGTCAATTAATATTAAACTATGAGTCCTATAAATGAAAACCACAGTTTTTAAAGGAATTGTAAGATTGCTTAAGGGATAGCTCTTTTTTAATACATCTGACATAATTTTTAGGGCTTTAAAAGTAAAATAAATACACTTCAGACTCCTAAATCTTGAGAACAATAAAGGAAATTAAAAGTTCAGGTTCAGACTGACAACACCTTAAGAATTTGCAACACTGGATCCAAGAACCCCCTTCTTTTTAATTAAAATTGGCATTTCAACATTAAATGAAAGGCTCTATCAGGAAGACTCCACGGAACGCTGACAGCATACCTTTCAAAAGAGGCTAATCTACAGGCAAAAGGATAAATGTGTACTAGAACTAAAGAAAATGAATCAGGTATGGGAGGAGTATTGCCAAAGACAGACAATGTTAATTGTAGTAACCTAACAGCTCAATTCCCTTTAGTCCAATCCACTATGCTACAGTTTTTTCCGACTGGAAAAAAATTATCATAATTTGTAGTGTTATAAGCTGGTACCATGTTACCAGGAACCTCCTGAACATTACAGCCCCTTATTTCACTTCTAACCACACTTTTCGACAAACCCCTCCATGTTGGTCTGATGTCCCTAGCAAGTGTTTCTTGACTGTCATGCAACTCCAGATGTTACTTAGCTTTGATTTAGTTTTCAACAGTTTGTTAATATAGATTTTTGATGTTGCCTGTACTCCTGATTTCCCATTAATTGGAAAACATTTATGATTACTTGGCACTTCAAAACAATGTGCACAGTCCTTGCTGCAATTTGGCTTCAGGAATGCACTCATGTATGGATCACTTCTCTAAGTTAAACAACGCTATTGGCTTTTAGAAAGCTTAGAAGCATTAGCCTCCTATAAAGAGTAAAATTTTGTTCTCTGGCCTGAAGTGAAGTTGGTTAATGCATATTAACAAAAGTATCCTTTAATTTTTGTCACCATTACATGGGTATTTGCAACTGAAGGAGGTTTTCTTTGGACCCACCTTGATTAAGATACAGATTCTATCTCTATGCTTGTCTTTAAGCAGCTAAATGTTAGAAACCTATTCCAAGTTTGCCACCTAGACTCCTTCAATATTTTACAGATAGAGAGGGGATAGGAGAAATTTTCCACTGAAGAGCTTTTTTCTCTTCAGTTTTTCCTTACATCCCAAGAGCTTAACTTGGATGATGCTCTTAATTTCTTTGACTATGAAAGTAAATATGAACTTCATGCTTGCTAGAGATTGTAGGAGAGTGGTTCCATAATTCACTGGTCCCTTTGAGAAATTTATTCAAAAATTGTTTTATTTATTTCACTAATATGAAAGGGACAAGAGGAGACAGTTACAGAACATTTTCAAGCAAAATATAAAAGAAAGAAAAAATAATATGAGAAAGTGACCATCCTGGAAAGGATAGTAAATGGAAGCTGAGCAGAGCTATAAGGGGATATGCAACACTGGCAGTATTGGAAAGTGGATTTTACATCTTTTCAAAGGAATGAAGACAAATGAGTGGGAGAGACTGCCTTTGAGGAAAGCAGCAGTCTGATCTAACAACCCATTTTGTTAGAGGTGGAATGGAACAAAAGCATTTTTTTCTGTTAAAACCAGCTTAGTTTTAAATATAAGAGCCACCTTTATGACCTTTCTAGAAGTATACTCATGTTTACTGCTCAGGTCTACTCTGTATGTAGGAAACCAACAGCATCCAAAGGACCCAGCCCCTCTCACACTGCATCAAAGAGTTTCTACTTCACTGCAACAAATCCTTCTGCCTTTCTTTTTGTGATCCCTTCCAACTGCATTTGTGCTTATCGCTTCTCAGTGCTTCTCCTTTAYGATTAACACTCCTTCCTTCCCACTTTTCTGTCTGTCATTTATTGATAGCACCACAGCAAACAGGCCAGTATGAGTCATTTTTTGCTTATAGCATCATTTAGTTTTGTTCTTCCTAACTTATTCTGGAGGTAGTGTCAAGCATCTGCGGGAAATAAGACATATTTCTAGCTTTCAAAGAAATGTTTGAAAAGCATAAATGAAAGCATACCATCAACTCTGATGGTGTACTCAGGTGTACTGACCTGCACTACCTCGCCTGAAAAAAAAAGCAATTCTCCTCCCTGCAGAGTATTCACAGGGTATTTACACACATTTATGTGCATTGCTTCTAAAATCTCTCTGCAGCTCTCCAAAGTCATGTATTCTCTGTATTTATTTTATACTTACATAGAACTACATTATAAAGCATTAAGGCTGCAGAGGTAAGAACTTTAAAATTAGGAAATTTCATAATTTAGATTACACATAAAACTTTAAATCTACTGCTACCCCCTGTGCACATGTGGTATGATCACCTTTAATGTCATGCTCACATATTATTTTTCCCAAAGGAGTCCTGTTTTATCTAATGTGCATGATGGATTTTGTTCAGGACATTCCCTGAGGAAGCAGTTCAGTATTTTTGTAAAATTATAATTCAGTCTTTTATAAGCTTTTCAGTTCATCACTTAAGGACCTGGAAGCTTGTGACCAATCATTTTATCTCTAATATCAGATTACACATTACATTTCACAGCTGGAGAAATGGAGAGAAAGTCTTCCTGGGGCAACATATGGGCTTAGCACTTAATGAAGGGTTATAATTCAGAATCACCTGACTGCCAGGTATGTGTCCAGACATGATACATTTCTGTCAAATATGAGGAATATAAGATGTTCAAACCAAATCAGACTAGCATCCTGTGTCTGACCTTGGGGAGCTAACAGGAAAGTCAGTGGATAGGGCAAGCCTGTTTTATGCACTGTATTTGTAAGTATTAGAATATTTTCAGAATAATCTTTCAGCCTCCAGTGACTTCTAGCTCTGGGCTTCCTGATTGATATTTGGTGGTTTTTTACTTAATAGACATCAGTTTTCTTCTGTGAATTAGTCTTCTTGTTTTTTGAAAACATGCAACATCTTAGTGTCTAGCAATGGGAGTTGAATTTATGCATGTTCATTATTTCTGCTGTAAAACCCTGGACATATCAGAATAAGTACCCAGGACTGAGGACACAATCTGCCAACCTGTAAAAAAGCTGGTTTGCATGATTTCTGGGCAGGACAATGGGGAAACTGTCACTTGCACATGAATGAAAAATTTCAGGGAGTGTCCAGAGCTGACTGGAAAGAAAGACCCTAGTGAAACTTGGGATAAAAATCTATATTAATCACAAGACCATGTGTGCTGAATCTTTTTTAAATGATAAGCTTGATCTGATATTCTGGTACATTGCACAGGACATATCTGGCTAAAGTTATTGGGATAGAAACAAATGTCTGTAAAGGGACCAAACTAGAACATATCCTTAAATTTTCATTTGGTGTTACTGCTTCTTGACATTTGGTGCCTCTTTATCCAGGACTGTGAGATCAGTTTGGGTCTGGATGTTAGAAATCTACATTCATTCAGCATCAAGTCATGCTTTTTGGCTGGGGATTATTAGCGTGGACATAACAACTGCACTGCATGCAAATTACTGCCATCACATGAATGCAAATTTACTGTGTTTGGACTTCGCTGCTTAAGTCCTCTCAGAACAGTTTTGACTCATAAAAATCTGTTAGTGAACCTGCTGCAACAGTAATACTTCTAGCACACCTGCTTGAAGAGTTTCTTTCCTCTAGATTAGTTACTTGGTTTTCTATTGCTAGAAGCAAATGAGGTAGGGCTTCTTCAGACAGTCACTGGCCATACTGGCTTCTAGGCTCTCATTCTTTCCTTGGCTACTACCTCCCCTGTGAACTGCAAGAGACATTCCTTTGGAAAAAAAAAAAAGATCAAAAAAGGTGGCAAAATTCAAATGGTATAAATAACCCACATTCTGACAGCCACCAACTCTTATTTCTCATTTTGAAACTTGCTCTCTTTTACATTTTTTGCTTTTAATTGCTTATTTTTCCAAAAAAAAAGAACAAAGGTGAAAGCAAATTGTCTAACGTTCGACTATAACAACATTCCATTGTGTGCTGGTTAAAGAGTTTGGACGGTGAACCATTGGTCCTGTCACTGTTGTATTTTCAGGATTGCAGACAATGACCTTCTCATTTTATTTAGTAAGTTGCCTTTTGTGGGACACCGAAACACATAATGAAATGTTTTTATTTTTATGCACTACTTATTTTGTAGTGCTGAAAAAATAAACAGTGTAATAAGGGATGATGTGCCAAGCACTTAGAGTGCTTCCTGCCATGGATTTTCAAACAAATGTGTTAATCCCTGCTAATCTGGTTCAGTACTTTGAAAACAATTATGTTTTTTACAGCCCACTTGTCATCCAGACTAGTATTATAAATGTGCTCCACTGCATACCTACTTTTATTTTATTGCACTTATAGGAAAATTTAAAGCAAATAAAAACTATGATTATGTTTGATTAAAGCAGATGAGTGGTTTGTTTGTGCAATCCAGTTCAGTGTCTGTAATTTTTTTTTCTCAGTTTTAGCAAAGTATGCAAAAGGGATAAAGAGACCTCATAAGGTCCTGTATGTTCTACTCTAGAGATCTACTTTGTTTAGTTTAAATGAAAAGATTTCAATAGTATAGAAAAACTGGAGAGACATAGACACCTTCGGTGGGTGATTCCCTAAGATTTGAGTTAACTTTCAGAGATACCCATCTGTCTCCACTGATTACACAGAACATTTAGGAAGGCTATGACCTAAAACAGACTCATCAGGTATGTACCTAAAGTTACATGGAAAGATATCAGGTTGGAAATGTGGAAGAAGAGGCACTCTAGCATCACATTTATTTAAAAAAATATTTGCTTTAGTGGTTTGAAATCAAAATCTCAAATCACCTGCACTAGGTTATAATATTGTTTATGATTCAACAACAATTAGGAAATAGGGCAATCCTTCACTTCTGATAAGACATCTGTATTTTCCATTAAACCCCTTTTTGCGAAGTCCCACTGAAGATCAGATATGCCATAGATCAAGACTGCACTACAGGTTTGCACAAGAACATAAAGTTAGAAGACCGACTTTGTCAGTTCATTTCTGTTTGAATTTTCTTGAGAAACACACCTCTGTTAGTACATAAACATTAGTTATAACATATTTGCTGAAGTGGCCAAAACTGAGTTTGGGGCAAGGTTGGGCACAGTCTATTTAGAAACCATGCTGGTCTTGAAATCTCATGGTTTAAATAACTAAAACCTGAATAGTAGGACAGCAAAGATCATTAACATAATCATAGATTTAAATCAGGAGATGGAATAAGCAAGAACAGACCCTAGCTCTAGTCTAGATTGCTGCTGCTTTCCAAGTTTCCAAATTTGCTGTTTATTTTTTCCCTTTATTAAAGATATATGCTCCTCTACCAATATTTGTACAAGATAAAGGCCACAGCGTCTTTGAAACTGTGGTGTGTTAATGGATGCACTATTAATCTAGTCATGTTCCCTTTTCATAACTTTTCTTGATAACCTTGATGAAGCACATTGTCACTGCTGCATTCCTCTGATTGTCTGTCTCGCTATGCAGGTACTGAATAACAAGTGAGAGCACGCTGCAACCTAAGACATGCTTTATGGTATAAACACACAGGTGTTGAAACAAAACATTTTAAATGCTTCAGAAATGTTTTTTTTCCTTCACGTATCTACCTTTAATTTTAGATGCATCTGCTTACATGAACATTTATCATCATGCTACTGGCAAGGAAATCCCTCACTGTGAGAACTCCACCTTCACTAACCAATTCCTCTTGGGGAAGTTTCAGAAGAGATTACTAGGGAGAGATGGAGAATGATTTTCTCATTATGTAAAACTTTTAATGATTTCAGAAATTTCCTCACTCCATATTGCGGTGGTCCTGAAATGTTATGCCACTTTTCACAACTAAGGAGAAAGAAATAACAAAACAACCAAGTTAAGTGTCTCTTACAGATGATGGATTAAGTTCAGGTTCCCAAATCTGAGGTGAGGGTCTGTATCAGAACAGATACTTGTACAGTTTCATGGAAGCTTGCGTGTACCACAAAAGATGTCAGTTATGATCAACTAACGTATCTTGATAAAAAAATAAAGCAAATGCGGTTTATGCTGCATGAATTCTCCATCAAACTCTCAATTGACTGTATTATTTAATGAGGTTGTGGAGTACTACGCTGGAGAGATGGCATAGTTTGTGCTCTGCCAACCCCCTGATTCGCTTTCTGAGGAAGGTGGGTCTTCTTCCTGCAGTCCCTTCTTTGGAAGGGTTGGAGAATCAAAGGTCCTTGCTCTTCAGTAGTCCCATAAGCCTAGCTTTAGAGCAGCAGTTATGCTCTCTGATCTTCATGGGATCAATTTTGCCATGACAATGGAAATGGGACTACTAACATTTGAAAYTGTTTATTTTAAAATAAGCAACCTACCTACAACAGCATATGGAATGAAGGGCTTGGTAAGAGAAGCAAGTGCAGATAAAATGTTTCTTAGGACAGTCTAGCTGACAATCCCCATTCAGGCAAGGACCAGACTGATCGCAGCTATTTGTTTTCAGCTACATTTTCAGTCTGCTTCATGCTGTTATATGAAAGTTTACAAATTTTGTGTTGGTTAAGTTTGTCCCTATTGTTGTTATATTGACACTTGTCTTATTAAGTGGTATGCTAAAGCATAGCCTGTGCTTTATGATATACATAAGTGTATGTATCAGCATACGGTTAGAATCAGTAATAGTGTAGAGTGCTATAAAGGTTTTATTGCCAGCACGCCACTTGTGAGTTATGCAGGTCATCCCAAACAAGTGGCAAAACAACTTTTATAGCAACATGCACTATTATATATTTTACTCATGCCACACAGAGTATATCACAGCAACAGCATTAAAGAAAAAAATTTAGCAAGCTTTTAAAATAAAATGTTGTTACTGAAACTGCTTTTATGTGACCCTCCACCTGCAAAGTGAGTTGCCTTAGTTGCCCATAAATCCCAAAGATTTAGTGAACTCTTTGCCTTGGTTATGCTATGCACATATTTAGTGAAACTGTAATGCTGTCTACTTCTTTTTATGTTCAGTACCTTATCTTTGTTACACAGTTTAGCTTTTAAAATGTGTAATTATTTATCCATATTTTTAATGAGAGAAAATTCTATTTTGATTCCTCACAGATCAAATTTTGCCACACTGTTATTTGTAGTTATGCTTTAAATTTCACTTGCTGCCTTGAGCTAAAAATATATGTGAAATGAGGTGCAAGGTCATCTACACAGGATATTAACATTTATACAAAACAGGAACCAATTTACTGATATCATGCTATGTTTCCAGTCCTATGGTATTAATAAACTCTACTCACACACTGTAGTTATATCAAAACCTACTAAAATGCCAGAGATCACTTATTCAAACAGAGCTTTTTATGGTTAATCAGGAAATTTAACATTGATTATACTACATCTGCTTTTAAATAAAGTAAAAGAAATTTGCCCACTTAAGAGTCATAATCAATCCCTTTGGGATAGCAAGGGGAATTAATACATTTAATTATCCTGCTATGGATTCTTTCATAACTTGCTTATTATTTAAGACATATTGTATTTCTGCAAAAGGTGACTACCTACTTTATGAATTGCACAAGAATCCTGGTGTTCTTATGAGGAGAGGGGCTGCTTTTATTTAGCACTGCTACAGGATGATAAATATTTTCTTCTGCACTTTCAAAAACTTTTGATACCTACATTATGCATTTCAAGTGGAAGCATGTCCAAAAATTAGTATTTTCCAGCAGTAGACAATGAAGTCTACAGTCAGTTAAGGAACAGGCACACTCGTAGGAGTCCAGTTACTGGGTTCCAATTTTATCCCCAAAGTTTTTGACTTTTGGTAGGCTTGTTTCAGTGTAACTGTTACTTATCTGTCTGCACTTATGAAGGTGTACAGAAGCAAACCCAAGACCAGGACCAAGGACAAAATCACCTCCTCTCCACATTACTTGCTGCAGGAGTGTTTTCAGGTCTGGCTTTTGGATAACTGGGGTAGTTCTTGTGAAAGAGTTCACATATCCCCTTAAACACACTCAGGGAGTATGTAGACTTTCCCAGTACCTTGAGCAGCCTCCATCTGTTTGCTTTTCCAGTCATGTTGCACGATCAGTGCTGGACAGAGAAGACGGCCCAGAGTCCTTCTAAGAAAGGCAGATACATCGCTTTATAGAGAAGCAGAAAATGCCTGTAACATAGTCTGGACATCAGCAATGGGGCTTCACAACACACTGGATTTCAACAGCTCAGCTACATCACGGATGTGGATGTAATCCATAAGACCACAGTCCTGGGATGTGTGAGCATGCCAGTTCACCTGAGCACAGTTACCTCTGGATCTCAGTGCAAGCTGGTCCTCCAGAGAAGTTTCTACGTGGAGCCCTTGGTCACTATTTCCAGTTTCACTGCTTAGATTGTTTCCCCACCCTGATTCAAAATGAGTGAAATTCTCTTTTCCTTTCTTCAGAAGGCAAATCCAAATTGTTAAATACCTAATACTCTTTTAGGTACTGTAAAATAATAAAGACTGCAAAAAATGACTTAAGACAGAACGTGCCACTCATGAAAGCTAAGTCTTCATAGAAACACTTGATAATTTTTTTCATTATACAGATACCTCATCTATATGCTATATAGAATTTCTTAAACAATGAGGAGTTGGAGTTTTCTGTTGGTGATTATTTCTGGATTATTAATTACCTTTAAGTATCATGTAACACCAAGATTAAAATGCATTCTAAAACTTGACACTTCAACCTTATTAGCTTACAACAAGAGTACAGTAGTTTTTAACAATACTATTTATCAAAGGTAAACTGCTTATTAAGACTTCTAATTATTAAGGTAGTGCAATCAATCTTCAGTAAAATTCCATTAGAGAGATATAAGCCCTTGAGAAAACTGCTCACTGACTCTTATGAACTTGATCAGTTCTGAAATGTATGAGAAATCTCTTTTTCCCCTACCATGAGTGGGGGGAAAAAGCAGATTCCTATCTGCTGCCTTGACACTTTAGAAAGAAAGACATTTCGTCGGTTGTTGATATGACACTAGACTGTTTTAATCATCTTGTAACTGCTGATATTCTTGTTATCCATTTCTGTAATGATTTTGTTTCAGAAGCAGATAATTCTACAGTAGGCAAGATAATTCATAAATCCATTAAAGGGCACAATCCTTGCCCTACTGTGCTTGCAGTCCAAACAGTTTAGAGATGCTGTTGTCCCTCTAATTTGCCTCTTTACTGCATCACTTGGGTGTCAGTCTCCTCAGATCTTTATTCTACTCCCTTTTCAGTATGTAGATGGACTTTGTATTTCTTAGGACTATCTACACATTTTGTATATGCCTTGATCTCACCCCCATTTTGAAATTTTTACGTGTCTTATCCTCTATCTTCATTTTGGCTATGTCTACATTGTTGGACTGGAAACACTTTCTGTCTCTGAGCTCTGTGTATGAGACTCAGTTGCTAATTTTGTGATGGGATGAAACCTGAGCATGCATCACTGTCCCCTCCTCACCCCAGTTTCCATGGGGAGAAAATCCAGGCATGAGGGAAGCTGTGGTGTGCTCTGACCTGTCTCCCAGGCTAAATGCTCACAGGCCTGGGACTGTGGGACACAGGTGTGATTTGCCCTCCCTGTCACATAGACACAGACTCTGATCACTGACCTCCTCTCTGCTTTTCCCATGTACCAGACCAGAGTATTGGTCAGATGCACAAGATGCGCAAAGTGCCAAGATGAACAAAGAAAACAAAGATTATGAGTATCACGAAACAGTGATGCCACCTTTGAATGTATTTCAAGATCAGGTCAAGACTGCTCTTTATAAACTTGCTCTGTTTTGACTAACTGGCTCTCTCAGGGCCGTACTCTGCAGCCCACGATAACAGAGATACATGAAGGGAAAAAGACCCCCAGCAAGACTTCTTGGTAGATGTATTATTGCTCATCTGTGTCACAGAGAAACAAATGAATATCTGTTTGATAGTCTTTCCCATGTGTAAAGAAAGTAGCGGGCTTCTTGCTCTGTTTTGACAAATTCTGACCAGGAGAAAGAGTGGAAGTAACCTGATCTGCCAACAGAAGATGGAAATAAACAGAGTTAAGTCCAAATAAAGGAGCGAATTCCTTTATCTCAGATGAATTGTGACCTTCAGAATCACAGCTGCTTTTCTAGGAACTGTTCAGCTTGGTGACAGGTTGTTCAGCACTAAACCAAAAGGCTTGCTTTCAGTTTCTGTTGTTTTTCTCCCATTATCCAAACCAGACTATTTCTCTCACTTTACAACAGCATTTAGAGCATGATCTCATCTACACCTTCTAGCATTTACAACAGCATTCTGGATTTCTCTATCTCATCAACTTCATACCTTTCTAAATCTCATCTGATTTTTTCCCCCTCATTCATGCCTCATAAGATCCAGCCTCAATTTACTCCTTACAATTTGTCCTATAAATGAATTTTTTGTTTAGTCACCCCAGACTAACTCTGAATCATTTTTTGGATAAAGTTGAATTAAAAAGTGCTACATTGCTATATTACTCACTCGTTGCAATTTTTACGACAAGTTAAACATGAAAATTATCTTTATTTTAAAGGTTCTTTTAATAAAGTTTTACAGAATGAATCTCCTGCTCAGAGAAGAAACAGAAAATTGAAATAACACACTTTCTAATTCTCCGTTGCGAGAACTTGTGTCTTATTTTTCACTTGACTTAAAATACATCAGAATTTCATGCAAGAGCATACTATTCAAGAGCAACACACAGCAATCCTTTCATTCATTCTCCATCACAGAAATCTGTTAATAAAAACACGGTCAAAGTTAGAAGAGGCTGCAGACAATGAGTTTTTCTAAAGGTTCCTCAAATGGAATTCAAGCTCTATTTTGTTATGGATATCTTTGGCCCACTGAAGCCGAGAAATCTGGAAAAGGTTTAGTGTTTTTCAATAATATTTGAGCAGGGTATTCTTAAAGGAATAATAAAATTGTGGAATATTAAAGTAGATTTGTTCTATGCTTTTGTGTTGTATTGAAAACACAAGATCATTTGTAGTATAGAGTGAGGTTATCCTCCTGCAGTATATTTTTATTTTAATTATATTTTTGTTTAATTACAACACCATTTTGTGGGAGACTTGTTTTTATTTAAATGAAGTTGCTTTAGAGCAGAAAGTCTAAAGAAGACAAATATATATTTAAGACAAGACAAGAATTTCTGCTATAAAATAATCATAAGTGCTTTGAAGCATCCCATATATTTTAAAAACTCATTTATAACTTCCATGGTATAGAATTTCATTAGGTAGTTAAAAACCAGCAACTATATACTTTATACTGCAGATTACATTTAATAGGATCTTGCAGCATTGTATATGAATATCTGCTGCATTTCTACATAGCCTTGTTATTTCCACACCTACTCAGTTCTACAGGACTGCTCCCGAAAGATGCAATTAAGAAACCAGATGTACTGAACAAAAATTGTTAATAAAGTAGGTAACTATCCAAATAGGTATCTCTTTTGTTATATTCCTTTTGCTCAGCTTCACTGATTTTAAAAATAATTTTATGAAATGAATGAATTCTGGACATGCTACAAAATACAAGACCAAGGGTTACAGTATTTCATCCCTTTGCAAAACCCTTTATTCATTTTACGAGCCCCCACTGGTACCTGTGTTCTTTCCCACCGACAAAGTGATGTATTCTTTCCACAGCATACAGAACTCTTCAGCTTTGTCATTCATGTAAGTAAGGTTTTCTTATAAGCCATTTTCTGCCAAGTTAATACACCAAAGCTTTAAAGGTGGAATACAAGAGCTTTTTAAACCATTTCAGGATACCTTTCTTCATACAGCCAAGAGGAACTGCAATCCATTTAAGTCAAAAACTTCATATAAAAAGAAGCATTTACAGCAGCAGGGTTGTTTTAAAGCAGTTTATTTTCTATAACAGTTTTGGCCCAGCCCTTTCGTTTTCAATAGCATTTAACTCATAGACAGAAATCTTAATTTTCTCCCTGCAAAGTGTAAGTGACAGTTTCTTATGTAACAGTCCCCAAAGCTTGAATGACTGTAAATAGTTATTCAGGTTTCATTATTTGCTCTTGATTTGCTTATAATGGTTTAGTATTGTGATAATGCGATTAAATGCTGTGACTTAGTACAAAGCAATGGAACACTCAATTGCCATGAGGTTTAGTTTGACTGCAGAGTATGGCTGGTGCTCGTAATTGATGCTATTAATCAGAGACCAGTGTAAAATTGGAATATGTAGGTTATAGGCAACTGACAATCAGACCATCCATTTTCAGGCTTTAGATCAAAGGAACCTTATTATTATTATCCAGTGAATTATGCTAGGTTTTGGGCTGCCCTGGCTTGATTTATAAGCAAGATCTAAACACTGCCGTTCTCACCACTTATGCTTTGTTTAAACACAAAACACAGAAGTGTCTCTCAAGCTCTGGGAGTTCACCCAGGCCATGTCCCAATCTCATCTGAGGCAAAATTGAGGGGGAAGCCCTACTCCCTAATTTCAGATTTTCATGGGAAGGATGCAGGCACAGAGATGAACAGTGCCCTCTGCTCAGGAGAGCAAGATGTTGGGGTGTGCTGCAGAGCAGAGCTATCTGCAGTATCACCTTAGCTTTAAATATAGTCACTGCAAAAATGGGCCTGATTTGATTAA
The DNA here is from genome assembly GCF_003343035.1 of Apteryx rowi. Classification (NCBI taxonomy): domain Eukaryota; kingdom Metazoa; phylum Chordata; class Aves; order Apterygiformes; family Apterygidae; genus Apteryx; species Apteryx rowi. Next base: position 479,435 of record NW_020448408.1, on the reverse strand, counting down.
AATCTCAACTAGAACATAGTTTTCCTCCTTCTCCTATTTATGTTCTCCTTAAATTTATATATTCTACTCCGTGTGGTGAAGGTGAAAACCTCTTTAGAAATTTCATATGAGATATACACAAACTTGCTTTCCTTAATCACATTTTGTGGAGTTTTATAAACAGCTGACGAACTTGTGGTGGTCTATTGACCAAACACTGAAAATTTCAGGTTGAATATTAGTGGGCTAAAACTTAACTGTTTACATGTGGATTTGTTTTCTAAGCCATCCAAATGTAATAGAAGGTGCATCCACGTTTTAGGAGAAGGGTTTGGATCAAATATTTCTCTAGATAACAAAACTCTCCATTTTATATTTTGAAATCATTCCATATTACTTTCCATTTAAATATATGATTTTTTTACTTGATTCAAAATGTAAGGGTTTCAGTTTTGTTCTTTTTCCCCAAAGACATGTAAATTCAATTATATTTATTTGTTTTTATTTGTTTCTTTAGTAAGCCCTGTGTACATACCAGATGGGAAATGACAAGTCTGCATATCTCTGTGTAATTTCAACATCTCTAAATCTTTTTATAAAAACATAAACTTATATTTATAAGGGTCTCCAAAATGAAAATACATGCACTTTAGGCAAAATGTTTATAGTTTGCTTATCCACATAACAACCATTTCACAGATCCCAAAGTATTTATTTTCAATATTGAACTTCTTTTTATGGTTGATCCACTCTCTTTCAAAGCTGTTCAGTTTATACAACCAGTAAATTACTTTTCCATAATTGCTGTAATTACAGTCCTCCTCATATGCTCACGCTTATCTCAGAATTGTGCTAGTGTTGAACATTCTGGTAACAGAAAACCTCATGTTTATTTAGAAGACAACATAGAACACTCTGTTAACTAAAATATCTATTTGCGAAGCTCTTTATAGCTAATGTAATGTGATATTACGGTGATTTAAAAGGCTGTAGCAACATACAGAAGGCTTTTAATGACAACATATAGCTCAATGATACCTTAAAGTGTTAAAAATGTTCCTATTCCAGATCAGGATGAAACCACGGTCTTTGAAGATTCACTGCATAATCCCAATATTGTCTAGGTCATTCTTACAGAACAGGGGAAATCCTCATTCCCCCCTTCCCCATCTCTGAAGAGATAACTCTTCTAAACACTGGTGACTTTGGAGCGGACCTTGTTTGTTTTGACATGAAATTATATTTTACTTTCTCTGTTTAAGTTTCATCAAAAGTAGTATTTCCTTATGCACAAACCCTTCTCATTGTATTCTAGTTCTCACTAATATAAAAAAGAGCAATCCAGTTATTTAAAGCACAACTATGACGTTTCATTATCAGAAATACTCATAACCCAGACAGAGAAGACCTCTTCTTCCTAAATTGTAACTTTTTTCTGAATTTGATCATAGTTTTCAGCTTCTTTAGCAATGCCTTCCCTCATTTCTACTGTCGGTGTTGATTACCCAAACCTCTTATTGTTGCCTGTTGTTCTGATTTCCTGACTAAAACATTTCAAAAACACATGGAAAGAGGAGATCCTCAATACGGTTCCAAGATGGGGCTGAAACTGCCTTTCTCAGGGCTCTGTGAAGTGTTCTGTTCACAACTACTTCCTCTTTCCTGATGGATAAAAGGAAACATAAATCTGTTAAAAACGGCATTAACTTCAGAATCTAAACCAAAGCTTACCTCCTGTAATATTCTGACAGATTTACTGCAAGTTACCACCCAAACTTTGTCTGTGCTTCATATTTCCCCCTCCTTCTGTCTGCTACTATCTTCTTCTCTCTCTTTTGTCATTTTGTTACCATTATTGGTGCAGGAGCCTTCTTAAACAGAACTGTTGCCATCTCTAACAGCTTTTCTACATCTCATCACATCAGAAAACATGCTTTTCTCCTTTTTTGCCATTTTTATTGCTCCTTTCCCCACTTAGTTCTTCATTATTTTCAGTTTATAAACATAGGTAAGTCTATAAAACATTTTGGTCTATTGAGTATAGGATGATGACATGCACAGCACATCTACCAGTATGGTACTGTGAGATGTCTTTTAGAAGAATAGTTGAAAATTAAGATAAAGCAAAGTCACAATTTCTTTACACTAGGGCAAGAAACAGGACAATGGCACAAGTGCAAAAGAAAAATTGAAAATTATACATAACTAACGTCCACCATTGCATAAGGGAGTCTGCGAATGAGGAGTTAACTTGCAAACATTAAAACTAGAATAATCAACTGATCTATTTGGTAAGCATATAAAGCAATTGAGAGCTTCTTTTCTTTACGGAGATGCATGTTTTTGCAGCACTATGTGACATGTAACTCTAATGAAGAATTCAAAGTAGACTTTTAGGGTGGAGTGGCATGTAAGAGCTTGTGACAGTCTAGTAGTTCACTGCCACCAAAAGGAGAGTGGGGGATCCAATTCTCTCACACATCTCATCCTTGCTCCTGGTTACAAGCACCCACAGCTTATTTTGCAATGGTTCTAGCATACATCGGCCTATGATCTGATTTGACAATATGCCAAGACAACTCAGTAATCGACCAGAAAACAAACCCAGTTAAAAAAAGAAAAAGATTGCGGGGAGGGGGATTATTTCATGGTTGGCTAACGATCCTGTTCACAACTCTTCTGAGCAGCATCAAAGGGAATGCAAAGGAATTGGTGCAAATATGTAGCCATAAGAGGGCACAGTGATGGAGAAAGGATAAGTGACAAGACTTCCTTTTTCAGCAACAGTGGGTTCAGCCTATGTAAATCTCATGTAAAGTTATGATTTGCATTTCTGCTTGGGACAGCTACTTCCTGAGCTAATGCAGCACACTAAACTGGCTGAGAATTTAAAACATTTTTTCCCCTGCAGAGTTAGTTTTCTACCAGGTAGGTAAGCTGATTCAGCTTGGAAAAAAAAAGTCAGGAGAAGGGAAGCAGAAGGAGCACATGGCTAGGAATTAGTCTACCACTTTTGGTAGCTTCCAGCTCTTAGACTGGCTCACCCTTCTCAAGAAACTTCACCTCAAGGCCGAAGTTTGATATTACTGCTAAATCCACCTAAATTAAGACAGAAGTCCTATTAAGACAGAAGTCCTCATCCCATGCCATGTCCTTGGTCTATAAAATGACATTGTGGCATATGAGACAATTCAGGTAGCTGAACCAGCAGAAAGCTTATCACGGTATTGTGGTAGGGTTAGTTTTCTACTGGTCTGGTCTCACAATCTCTGCAGGTTCAGAGAGCACCACTGCTGCTGGAAATAGAAGTGGCAGATGCACGTGGTGAGGGCAGAAATGGGACTGACCTGTACAAGGACAGCTACCCACAGCTTAATCTCACTGTCACATCAAACTAATCTCTTAAATCACAGTTTGACTACTATTTCTACCACATCGCTGGCATAACAGGCTCTCTCTCTTCTCCCCACATGTCTTTTATAAACCCCTGTGGCTTATTCCCACCATGATTTCTTTCCCTGCACTGTGTTGGCACTGCTGTTTGTTTGTCTGCATGATCACAGCATCAGAGAACTGATGATGATATAGCGGTATGAACACACAGCTGGCTGCTGTGTGAGGGCTGCCATAATCAGATTAAGCACAAATGGTGCCAAAAGTGAAATCATGGCCGTACAGAGATTTGCAAATATAGCTTGCTTGGGTACCAACTTCATAGGGCTAGAGGTGTTTTCTATCACACCTTCCCACTCTGTGCCAGATCATATGCTTAGGAGAAAACATGGCACTGGGCCCAGTTTCCCCTCCCAAATGAGACTAGTAAAAGCAGCAGCAGATCCTGGCTCCTTCATACTGAAGGACCCACAGGAGGAAGCTTTCAAGCTCTCTTTTTCTCCTCTGAGGAAAAGGAGGGAGATCAGTTCTTAGTTTTGGGGTATTGCTCTGAAGCTGCTTGCCTACCATTAATGGAAGTGTATTATTAGAATTTGGAGAAACTCTATATTGCTGTGTTCAAGACAAAGCTCAATGACCACAGAGTGTCAAGTAAGTACCAAGTATCTCAGGTTTTCATTGCTCTAAACTCCTGAATGTCAAAAAGGGACCCCTGGGAATCCCTGAGTGAGTCTAGCCACCTTTGTGCTGTTGTGGGCAAAACCAAAGCTTTTAAACCCAGAATCTAGATTTTTTTGGCTATAAACTAGGAAAATTAACACAAAGAAATTAGAAGACAGAGTACTGTACACACTGCAGTATAAAGATGTTGCAAAGCATCTTATCAACATCCATGTTTTACTGCTCATTCAGCAATAGTGCTTTTTCAGTGTGACCTGAATTTCCAGTACATACAAACTCCCTGTACTCTAGCATGCTGTTTTGGGAATAGACACGCACTGGTAACAAAAGGTGCTGCTTCACTAAGCAGATAATCCTTCATTTAATGATGAGATTTAAACTTAATTGTTGAAATAGTGGGAAGGCATCTGTAGGTCATCACAATGCTCCTATGTGCCCCAAACAATAGCGATTTGCCCCACAATTTACTGCAATAATTAGAAAATAGTGTGTCTTAATTTAGCACAAATACCGATAAGATACGTGCCCAGAAATTTCAGCAATGCCCATGAGTGAAAGTGGAATCAAGTAGGACTTAAGTCTGCATTTGCCAAGGACCTATTTACATTCAGATTTGCTTAATGCAGGTGCTCCATCTGGGTCAGTGATCATTCGCATTAACTCCATGAATGATGTGAAAATTTTGCAGTTTATATGTTAGGAAAGCAGGAAGACACCTGCTATTCTGCTGGCCTAAGGTCAAGTAAAGAAAATACTGTGATTATCAAAGACCTGGGTTTTATCTCTCTGTTTATTTAATTCACTGAAAGGTGACACATACATTTGCAGAGTATTGAATCACTATTTCTATCAAATAGTAGTATTGCAAAAAATTTTTTTGATTTGGATGGTGCCCAATCATATTCTTGGCACTTCTCTAAAGTCTATGAAGGCATTTCCTCCATCCTCCAAAACAAACAAACAGAAACCCTGCAGCTGCCATTCTTCAAACAGCAGTTTAACGCCTTTGCTTAAATATGGCTTTTTAATATAAGAATATTTTAATGTTCTTAAATTTTCCTTCTTAAAAAGCCTCCTAACATACTCTTTCAAACTCCCTCACCTCCCATACTCTTCAGTGCTTTCAGTCAATAAATAAGAACAATAAATAAAATTAATCTGTGCATATAACACTGAATAGAGCAATTGTAGCCCTTTCTCTTACCTTTCACATATATTATCTAACATCTCAAGTTCTGTCTCTAAAGAGGTCAGCTACAATACATCAAGTTTGGACTTGATGAGCTTGTTTTATATCCTTTTTTGCCAGAAAACCATCTACTAAACAAAAACAAGTCAAACAAAAGGGATTGGCTAGCTTATCTGCATCTGCCTAAATGAATGGAATGTGATAGATAACTGAAACTCTTTACAAACAAATAGTTATGGAATTCAGACTGAAATGAAGAAAATACAATAGGTGCCCGATTTCCATTGAAAATAATGAGATTTCATAACTAACTCATCTGCCTTGAATCCCAACTCTTCCACATAGAGTTCTATGCCAATATAATAGCTATTTATTCTATTAATTTCAACAGAATTTTGGTATAAAGTAATGAAAAGCATAGAGTTCTGTGACACACCACTAGAGGGGCATCCAAGATTCTTTTGGATTCCAGGATTGCACTGAAATCAAGATATCATTTGTCAAATGTGAGAATTTATTAGAGCTAAGAGGTTATAACAGAGTTAAAAGTATAATAAAGCTAGAAATACAACAGAACTGAAAATATATATACATATCAGAGCTCTACATTTCAATCACAGGCGCATGGTACAACGACTGCTCTTGCCCTTTACGGTTCACCCCTCCAGTATAGTTTTCCCTGGGATCTCAAGCAATGGGGTCATGGTAAAGCGACCGCTCTCGCCCCTTATGGGCCACCCTTCCAGACTAATTTTCCCCAGTTTCTCCTCACGGTTTCTCCTCACCACGCCGTTGACATCAGGGGCGTCCCTGCTGACGGGTGGGTCCCTGGGCAGCTGGGTCCAAGTCCACACAAGAGTATGTGGCTTCCTCCCTTTTACACCCAGGCAGAACAATACCAGCCCACAGCCATACCAAGGCCGCAGGGCTCTGGTCAATACCAGCCTGCGCATCAGCAGGTTACCTTGTGCTCAGTCCCAACACTGCTTGGTTGGTAACAACGCGCCCATTAGCAGGTGGTTCTGTGGGGAATGGCTCCACGGCATGGAGATGTCTACGGCGTGGGTCTGCGGTGTCACTTCTCCTTTGTCTGGACTTGTCAATTATGGGGCCATTGCATGGTGTGCCACCAGGCTACAGCAACCCCACAGCGTGGTGGCTCCAGCCGTGGTGCAACAGGGTTCATTAACTCTTGGGGAGCACCCCAGAGCAAACCCCTCTTCTATGGGCTGCACCATCCRGAGTCCCATGCTTGCCTGTGTGGTGCCTGTCAAGTGCACATACAGTGCACTACTAATTCAATGCCAATTTTACTTGCTATTTTAAAGAGTATATTTCTAGAAGCATTCAAAAGCAATTTGGACTAGGAGCAAATGAAAAGCTAATTATTTTTTCATGTTTACCTTAGAGATCTTCAGCATTTGAAATAATACTTCAATTCCTGAATGCCTTGCAGCATATCCTAAGCTCTACTCTGACCTGCAGTGAAAGAACTTTTGGAAAAATCTATCCTCCTCCTCTCAAAAAAAAAAATCTCCTGAAACACAGTATATCTGAGATCTGCGTGTCTTCTACCTCTCTTACAACAGCTTAGAGCATATATGCAGAAATCTTGAAGAGGAACCTTTTTCAATAAAAGATATAATGGTTATAGCTGAAAATAAACTGAGCTGGAGTGCTAAAACATTAGATGAAATACATGAAGGCTGTATTTCAGCCTTTTCTTTAAAAAGAAATTTTCTTTATTTCAGCTATTTTCTTTAAGAAAGAACTATTTACTTCATATGGCATTCCCAGAATAAAGATCTCTCAAACTACACGTAGTTTTATACATAAAAATTTATGTTTTAAAGTTTGAAGACAAAGGACTTCTGATGATACATGGATTTTGTCACCAAGTTTAGAATAAAAAAAGAGAGATGCTATCCTTCTACATAAATGCTGTTTATTTTCATCCCTAACAAATGTAATGTCCTTCACATTAATCACTTGTTTTAGAAAGCCACAGAGGTGAAAACTACAATAAAATAGAATGCTTTTAGAAAAATAAGTGAAGAATTGTGGCAAGTAGAAATGCATTTCCTATGGCATTGATTAAGCTATGATACAAGACTCGTATGTGCAACATGCTTTGCATATTTGTATGGAATACTGAAAATCCTAGAGGTGAGTACAATTAAAAAAGAAAAAAMCAACAACAACGAAACGATGTATACTGCCATTAGTGGAAAGGGTTGCATTCTTGCCATTCATACTGTACTGTAGTCACAAGACTTTATGCAATTTGGGCCTATAACGGTTCCAAATGAGATGAGCCTGAGATGAGAACAAGATGAAAATTATAATTCATTGTCATGTACTTCAGAAAAAGCTATTTGTAACCTGTCGTTCTGCTCTTAGACTACTTATTCGTCAAAAAGTGCAAGTTATATTTACCTGGTGGTTTCTTTTCTTGTAAGGAGGAGCTGACTAGAGGTCTAGTAGCCAGTTCGCCTTGAACAGCAGCAATAAGGCAGGGAGAAACAGAAGTAACTGGATGCAAATTATATCCTGACTTGATTTAATATTACTAAATTTCAAATAAAGGTGAATCAGACTTGAAACCCTAAACAAGACTACATTTACACTACCTAATGGACTTTACGCAGTCCCACACAAACATTTATAGTAATAGATTAAAAATGGTGATTCACAGACTATGCACAAATACACAGATATAGGCTAATTAGCTAAAACTAGTGTGCCTCTGCTTTTGACTTCATGGCCCATATAATTAGATAGACAAACTATCAAAATCCTTTTCGTAAGCGGGAGTGAAAAACTTCCCCAAATTTTAGAATTAAGAGACTTTTTTTCTTCCTGAACTGAATGGGAGTGGGATGGAGACCTCGAAGGTGCTTTCACAACAAGAAAAATAAGTATTTACTTTCTTTATTTGTCAGTAAACAAATGACTTGACCAAAATAATTCATTCTGGAATTTTTCTTTAGAGATACATTAAATATCAGTGGAATCAGATCTTCATGTATAGTTCATTGACATATTTCCATTAGTAAATGATTTGCATCGGCTAAAGTTCTGCTGTGCTTTCTCTCCCAATTTCAACACGAGTAATTTATCAAGCTACTGTTAAACTTCTATAAAAAAAAGGTTTGATCACAACTGAAATGCCAAAGAGGCTTCTTAAAAAGGTGACAGCAGATATTATTACCATAGTTGTGCATCCTTGTAATTTTTTTAATTTATTAAATCTATATACACACTCCAAAACACATCAGGAAGACAACTAGGTTTTATTTTCTTTCTCTGGCAGCTTCATTTGAACAAACCAAATACAATACGCACTTATATCAATAAAAGGTTGAAAGATGCTGTAAGAATGTATTAATCGTATATGGAGAAGACAGTCAAACTAGATATTACGAAGTGACTCAAAACTAATATTTTAGAAGTGATTTATCCAAGTGTAGTCAACTTGCTAAAAGGAGGATGTCAGTTATTAATATCTGCAATAGAAGATTTCCATATTAGTAAAATATGTTTTTAGCTATCAGCATAGCTTGGACCAGCCATCTCTCATGCCTCCCCCAGAGAGGTTTTCATGACAGAAACTCTCTCAGGATAAGGTAGCAAGGGAACACAACTATTTCCTGTTCTARAAAGTTAACCAAAGAGTATGTGGGGTACAGAAAGGAGAACCTGATTTAAAGTATGCTTCCAGCACTGCAGATATCAGCAAAGTTTCAACTAGCAAAATATCCATGGATTCATTTTTAGTTTGTCATAAGAAATACATAAATCTCTTTTCAGTGTGTAAATGAAACATAAATCACAAACTGTATGTATATGTGCCAGAACTGTCACACTTACTTTCCCGTAGTACGGACAGGCTATATCCTGTTTATCAGCTTCCTTTAACCAATGTATTAAAATAAGGATGCTGAAGTATAGCTAGATGCCAGTGGCTATGATCCTACATGTTTTATTAGAAAGGTGAAATCTACTGGAAGATTTTCTGTATCATTCCATCTATGAAATTCAAGTTAAATACTTGTGAGTGCTCTGTGTTTTATCAGCTCATGCTCAGGATAACTTCTTGCCTTTTTTGGCCGTGTCCATTCACTACGGTACATCATTTGGCTTGGAGATGGTTTTCAACTCATCCAAGAGCTGAGCTAAGTGCAGGATACTGTTGTAACCTTCACACTGAAAGTGAAGACTGACCTTCACCTCACTTCACAACATTACAGTGAGCTGCATAGACTGGCTGAAAAAACTCATTCTCATTCGAGATCAGTAACAAATATCCAGTGGAATCAAAATTTCATTCTGTATTTTTCAAGCTGCTAGTTTTTCCTACACAGTTATCTGTATTTTAAGAGTTAACAAGACAAGACAGATAGGAAGGCTCTTTACTGCTACCACAAATTGAAGTGTGATATTACAACGGTGAGTTACTACGGACATGGAAAGTTCAGTATTCACTTTTGGTGGCTAAATGAAAAATGCATGTCATGGGAGTTTAGACTCCCATAAGTTAACTTGCAATATAAATGACATTAAGGGGTATCAAATGTTATATTACAGGGCAGGTAACTGAGTAACACAGAGAAATATGAAATGTARGAACTGAGATTTTCATATTACCTTTACATTTTAGTGACTTGATTATGTCTTTTGCTTACCTGCCTTAGCTGCCTAGGTGCTATGGTAATTTTTTAGTAAGTACCAAGAGTGGTGAAAATAATTATTGTGAAAAGAGAAAACCCTTTTTCTCCAGTCTGTTTAAGCTCTTATGCGCACCATCAAAATGTATTTAAATTTCTCTGTTGCAGAAGTAGTCATTGACTCTTGGCCATATCAGTTCTCTCACTCCACTCTTGGGCAATCTAGTTCTCTTGACTATAGAGAGGATAAGACTTTTGTCAGTAAGACAAAGAGAGAGGAAGAAAAAAAACCCATTTTTTTTTTCAATAGGAAAAAAGAAAATTCTTTGCAAGAAATGGAGCGTAGACACATATTGCAAGAAGAGAACCAGTAGAATCCCAGAAAAAAATGCTTATTTCCTGAATCTTTTGTTTTACTAAAATTCTGATCTCTCTGACAGTTGAAAGTTTTTGCTCCACTATCTAGCACTGATATGGGATACAATGTAGGGATCTTTATTATAGACTCTTCACCAAGACATGAGAAATTTATGGCTCAGTCAGCACACTTAACAATTTTCTATTAGCTTATTCTTACAAAATTCTTTCTGAACCCAGCATGTGGACTAAGTGTAAGCTTTGCTCTGGTGCATTTATGTATATGGAGAAAAAAAAAAAGATTTTGTTTATATTAAAGAATATATGTACTTAGTATAATGTCTATATAAAATTTAATATTTGAATTAGTTTTGCCAAATTGCTAATAAGGTTTGGAGCTTTTGGCAATATGGGGTCATTTATGTGTGACTCAAAAAAGACCTGCACAAGCAGTTAAATAGTGAAGCAAGTGTAGTGATTTAGACTGAGTTTGTCTTCATGTTTGGATTCTTTTACTGAATTTTGGGTTGAGTCTTCATTCTTTGAGCAACCTTAAACTGAAACTTGCAGTGAAATTCAAGAAATACAAAAGCATAAGGAAATGATACTAAAAAAACCCACAACCCCAAATGTCTCAATGCAAACTGTCAGATTACATACAACCCCCTATATTATGCATGTACAGCATTTGGATTTCTTTGTAAAGAAACATTAAGGTTGGTTGCCAGCACTACTTTGTTTGCATATTCCAAAAAGAAACATGCCCAGTTTCCTGTTAAGGACATGGGACAAGATTTTTAAAAACTCTCTAAGTTATTATCATATTCTCTGATATATTATCATAAACAGACTAACCATTATCAGGTAAAAGCAATGACTCAAAATTCTGATAAAATGCAAGTTAACAGCAATTTTCCTTTTCTTCATTGATGTCATGGATTTGCACCTATCACCTTTTATTGATATGGTATAAAACCTCGGTAAATTCTTTTCAAATATACCTGAGTTTTTGATAGTGGTAAGGTAGACAGGTTTCTTGCTATGGAAAAAATTTCGTCAGAGTTATATGCATCTATCTGCTACATCTACTGGAGAACAGAATTTAACATTTGTTTTTAATACTAAGCTTAGAGAATCTGAAATAGTTGATGAATCAATCTGTCAGAACAAACCAATCTTCTGAAATATTATCACATAGTTTCAAATTCTGTTTTCAATGTGAGAAAACCGATTCATATTCATTCAATTTTCTAAAATAGACGGAAAATAATTTCTACCCATATATGCAGATTCCAAGACAAAACATTTTAGAAGTATGAAACAGTGGTGCAGTTCAAAAAAGATTTTCCCAGCTATGCAGTCTCAAACTCAGCTGAACCCAAGCAGAAATAAAATGCAGAGAAATGGATACAAAGACAAATATTGCAATATTCAGTATTCCTGTGAGCAAAAGTCAAGCTATTGCATCAGTATGTTTTCCCTTAAAAATAGGAGTATTTGCAAAACATAAAATTCAGATCGTATGAAGTTTACCAATACAGAGCCAGCCAAATGTTGATGTAAATGAAGATATGCTTACAGAGAAAATATAATTTTCAAGCTTCCCAGCGTAATACAACCTTTCCTCAATAAATACAACCAAAGTGGCAAGTTCAAACTAATTCAATGAATATTTACCCTCTCCTGCTTGTAAGATTTGAAATAAATCTCTTTATGTTGTTTGAAACAATGCACATTTTACTCTAGGGGATAACTAAACTTTTAATGTGACCTATTTTTATATATTTCTGTTAAAGAAAAAAATGACCCAAAGCACCATCCTTCAAGAAATAGTAGTAATATCCTTTCCCTGAAAGGATACTTGAAACCATAGTTCTCTCTAAATTCTTTACTTGTCAAACAGCAATAAAAACTTGTTACACAAAACACAGACTACGAGAAGGGAAGGAGTGAGGTTTACAAACTGGCTATTTAAACAGATATGTTTATATATGAGATGGGTATCAGCTGCAGTTCGGATATGGCATTTTAGTCTGGCTAACTCCAGCTAGAAAAAGCAGACAATTTCTCAATTCTTCATTTTAATGCAACCCTAAATTATACTTGTATATGCTATCATCAAGCAGTTTATAGTCAGGACTATGAGTCTTCATTTTGCCCTGCAAGTCATCCATTCAGAGGAAYAGAAAAAGATTATAATATATTAGGAGCTTATATATTATTGGATAATATTGCTTTATAGGAATCTGCTGTTGCATTTATTTTCAGCTTAAGGCATTCTGTATTTGGGAAATCTTTTTAAAAGTTTTTTTTTTCCCCCCATCCCCTCTCTCCCAATATTTTACCACTGTAGAAAGGAGCGGGGAGCCACACGTTCATCAGTTGACTTTGTAATCCTTGAAAAAGCAAATGCATTGAAGTGGTTCTTTCAGGTAACTCAGCCATATGTAAATGATGAATGAAGCAGCTCTGCCAAGTGCTGGCATCCAGGTGTGCGCTCCATTCACATCATTTTGTATGTCAGAGAGACCAGATGCCCCAAACCCTGGAAACCAGAAGGGAAACCAGACCAGGTAAGACCCWCAGCACTTTCCAGCTGGTCCGTGACCTGTGAAATGGGAGATCAGTGAGGTGCCTGAGGGATGCCCTAACAGGTAAACAGATATGTAGCTTTACACAAGCATCATTAAGAGATTGATTCCTTCACTGAAGAGAAAACGCTTTTGAGGTGTTAATATACATAGTAGCCTAGAACAAAATGACCATTACTGTTTATTGCACTCCTGGAAGCAYAAATTCCCTTGAGAGCATAGTTATTGACATGGAAAAGTACAGTATAATAATGCTTGAATCACACAGTATTTGAGTAATAAATAATGAACATATTCTCTTGTTTCTAAAGATGGCTCATGTAACACAACTGTCTTTACTCACAGCATTTTGAAGGGCAGTGTCAAAACAGCTTCCCCAGTACTTCCCTTGAATCTAAACCCAGACAAATTGGCTATTCTGTGCAACCTCCAACCTGAGCTAATGTGCACTAACCAGTCATTTCACTTTGGTGTAAAATGATACGAAGGAATTAAAAGATCTGGAAAGGAAATGGAACTAAAAAGTCATCATTTGTGTTTGATGGTTTAATTATAAAAATCTTTCAAACTATCTATCTATCTATATCTATCTATCTGTATCTACATTTCTGATCTGCACTGTTATTTTCAAACGATACTATTGCTACACACTAGTGCTACAGCACCTAAATGCTGCAGTCAAGTTAGGGCTCTGTTGTGCTAGGTGCAGTGAAAACACCAAGTATGTTCCTCTTCCAGCTTTGGGGTTCTTCTTCCCATCAATGCAGAAATCACACGATTCAGGAATATTGTGTAGGAATGGTATAGACAGAATTCTGGAGTACCCAAATTTGATCCTGTATTCACAACCGTCACATTACCTGACAGTGACTGACTTGTTTCACACATATACTAACATCATTCTGTCCTTAACAAAGACAGTGTAATTAACTGGCATAATTCATTTCCASAAGCTATTCCAAAGTTCAGGAGTCCAAGAAAAGCTTGCTGATATCATTCAACTAAGTATCTGCATCTTTATAAATCCATAGCCCCTCTTTGGGGTTTGCAATTTTTCAGCGTCATCCTGAGTGATCCCATTAACATCTTTCTATGCAGGCATCCTCCTGGGAAAGAGCCTCCAACAATATCGGCAAACAGCAAGATTAGGCTAGACAAATCCCAACCCTCCAGAGTCAGTTACGGGAGCAGAAGACCCTCACAGTCTCAGAGGCATGAACCTCCTTCTTCAGTGACACATCCTAAAGCAAATATACAGGGCCTTGGACTCCAAGCTGCTTGCACGAAACTGTATTGCCCTGGGGGAGGCTTGGAGAGTCAGAGGAGTAAGTAAGCAAAGTTTAAGGAGCAGGCAAGTACTGGTGTTTGCATGCTGCTGGCAGTCACACAACTTTGGATAGCTTCCCTCAGGTTGAACCAATCAATCACCATCTGAGGAATTAACTGTGCAAACATGCCCAGGTTGTGAGGGGAAAAAAACAGTAGGGAAAAACACAAATGTGGTTCTCTCTTCTCCACATCATTATTTTGCTCACTGAATGGTGACATTCCCTCTGTTTCAGGGGTGCTCCTACATGTTCTGACTAACCTGTAGCTATCAGGTCTTGGTGTCATATTCAAGGTATAAGCAGTGATTCCATTAGTTCTGGAAGTAAAAGAAAAATATGGGATCACAGAACTTACTACTTGGTAGAGAATTTAAAAATGGTAATACTGCAGTCTTTTAATTAGGCATCATCAAGTTGCATTCACTGGTGTAACTACATATTTTCTGTGGATATCCTGAACTATCATAAATGTATTATGATATTAAGTCTTGCTTTTTAATCAAAATGTAAATTCCTTAGGATAGGCTGCCTATACATTGTGGAAACTAGTGGGCCTGAAGTACACTAAAGGTTTTTTTTTTTTTTTTCTTTCCATAAAGAACATTAGATTTATGTCAGTAACTTTAAATCTGGTCGTTCTTAACTTCTGAGCAACTAAATTTGCAGTGGTAACACACAACAGGTTATTCTACCCATTCTCCCTGACTTTTGGGAAACATAAGATAAGTTTGGAAAAAATAATTCTAAAATACAGATTCCATTGTTTCATTTATAATTAGGATTGGGCTCCAGAACCCTTAGAGCCATCCACCAAACTCTGCCACTTTGACTAAGGGAATACTGATCTGTGTATAATAATAGCTTTTATAGTCTATACAGACAAGAGACTTAAAGAAAATATTAGTTCTCCAGACTCTGGAGGCACTAAGGTTTCTCTAAGAAATGGGTAGAAAAGGTGATTAGCCTTAGCTTAACATTTTCCCTATTCTCATTCTGATGGGTGGCAATGTGAAACCATTTTCACTAAAGGTGCCATGATGCATTTCATTTGGGAAGAAATGCAAGTAAGGACAATTAAGCTTTTGTTAAGTCGACCCTAACTGAAAATAAGGCTTTATACGTTTTGACTTTTAGGCTGCCTTACCCATGAATGCTACGAGTTTCATATGAACACAAGATGCACGTTATGAAATTTTAGTGTTCATACTCAAGTACCATTCTATGCCCATCAAACCAAAATGCATCCATTTCCGCTGGAAAATCTGAGTGTGGAGTAATGGCACTCCAGGACTGCAGGAACCTTCTGCAATACCTATCCATGGAGCAGATAATATCACTTATTTTTTCTCCTGGAGTCCTTGAGAGAAGCTAACATATAATATCACAGCATACTTTCATATAATGATTTAAGGAGGAAGGTGGCGAGGCAAGAAATTCAAGTGCAACCAAGGTTGTTAAAATCCCCGCTTTTCACTCTTAGCATGATCAAGCAGGAGAAAGACTTGTCTACTGATAGCTACAAGAGATGGACAACCTCTAGTCTATAATGCAAAGGGGTATAAGCAACAGATATCACATGCTGCAGGGAAAGAAGGGGAAAACAACCCAAACTTCTGAATAGGTTTCCTTTACCTACCTTGGTACACTTCTGAGGTTTCCTACATTTGTGAACCAGTATGCAGCTGCTTATATAGGTATGGCTCTGCTTATTTACAGTAGCAGTACACATAGTAATCCTTTACAATTTTCTTTATCCTGTTACAATTATAGACTGATTTTCTTTAATGAACAAGAAAATGGGGCTTGAAAAGCACAGTTATTCTGTTAACAAACCAGTAAAAAAAGATTTGGGTGGTCTCTTGAAGCTTAAAAAGGAAAATATTTATCCTTGTGCTTACGCATGGAACAGAGAAATTACATAGTCCTGAAGGCTTTTATAAGCAATAAATCAAACTGATTGCATATTTTCAACATGCTAAAGCTTTCATTAGGAATAAGCAGTCAAGATTTTGATGGGGACTCTTACTTAAAGTGATTGAGTTGCTATAACTGAGATTGCATATGCTCTGTTTCAAGAGGTTTCCTAAGGTAAGTGCCTGAGTCATGCTGATGCGAAGAAACAAGAGAGATTCTTAAAACACAGCAACAAGAAAGTTTATTAGTAGTTCAGAACTGCTGCACTGACAGCAAGTGAAATAACTTTAAGACTGGCAGGAGAAACTTTTGTTGAAATGTTGCAGATAAGATTTTCTCCTGTGGCTGACATACAGCAGGGYACTGGGAGCAAGAGGCGGCTCAGGCTCTCTGAGCCTGGATACCACCTTTGCCAGCTATGAATAAAGTCTGAGCAAATCATATGCTGATCTGCCTTGTTACACTAGAGAACTAGTCAGATGTTGAATACACTGCTAGCAAAGCCACATGCTGTCCAGACCGAGCAAGAGGGTGGGTATGGATACACACTAGCGCAATGGCAGACTTCCAGGGGTTGCAGCAAAGCAATAGTGATTTGCACAGGCACTACACTAGTGCACATTTTATCACTAAATACAGCAACAGAGCATTTATGATCTACTTTGGATGGCTACAAAATAAGCCCATGTACAATCATTGTTGTGATTACAGCTACTATCTAGATTTACCCTCTCATATTGTTTATGCAAGTGCTATCATATTTAGCCCACCTTCTTCCTCGATGTAATCATATTTAGTATCGGCTACATTTTTATCTAAAGAGAGAGAAGAAAAAAAATTAAACCCACAGCCGACTGTGAAAAAGGTTCTGCAGATATGAAATAATTTGTGGCCACTTTGCCTTCATGAGCCTGCGGATAAACAAGTACAATGACTGGAATGACATGCACAATCTTGCATGTAAATCATATCTCTGCAGGTGTTAGTTCTGAAGCTTAATGAGAACAGCAAGGGAAAGCGTGGTGCCCRCTAAGGAGAGCATGCTCCTTGGCTGTCATTCCTGCTTGAGAAAAAGAGGGGCTGATGGGAATTAACTGATCAATATTAGGGGAAGCTAGCATCAAGAAAAGTGGAAGATTCACAAGACAGAAACAGAGCGTGAAATGCAGGGTAGCTAGAGAAAGAAAAGTAACAGTGTTGCTAAAATTTAACACAATTCCCCTAGATAGTTAGGTTTTCAGTCTGTGCAACTGGGAACAGCTTCCTCTCTGTCTCTTCTGTGTTTTCATGACAGAATGAACACTGGGATCCTTGGGTAAACCTTCATCATTGTTAATTGGTGTAGCTCCATGGAGAGAAGCATAATTTGGACTATATCCTTTGGGCTATAGGACATAGGGAAAATTCTCTTTTCCCTGTTCCACAGAATTAGTCAGATTCTCCTCTGAGGTAATCTTTTTCTCCAGAAGTACAGTTTTTCTACTCATTCTTTTCATCTTTCACTTTCTAATTTTTCCTGAGAMCAGTGCAAAGGAGAATGTGAGCTATAACTAAAGGCAAAACATCAGAAGCAAGCTTTGTCAAAATGGATATTTTCAAAGCTAGTGTGGCTCATTTACTTCTAAATACCTCTTGAACCTATTACATAGATATCTGGAAGAAGCATTTAATTATTACTTTTCAATAAATTTATTATGTTTATTATTATGCCATATAGTTAGTAAGGGCTAGGTCTTCCTTTCCTTGCTAAACCCTTTCTCAGGCAAAATTCTGAGTTTCATAGGAATTCTGCTTGAAGATTATGTGATACATTTGGCTTTTATTGTGCCACGACAAAAGCAACAAAATACAAAAAGCCTGTAATGAAATGTTACACAAAAAGGACACAGACCTTAAGGTGACACAAACAGGAAAAATATAATAAACCATGTGTCATGCTGCTGCAGCTGTTTCACCTCTTACCAATTTTCACAGTCTATAAAACCTTGGAAGCACCAGATGTTTAGGGGAAGCCGTCCCACTCTCCCTAGCTTTTAAAGTGGATGCAAGATTTATTAGTACTATATAAATGTGATTTCAGTCCCAAGTTTTGTATTTATAAACTAGGTGGAATATGTAACATATCCTGTTGTCAGAGGCCCATTTACCTTCCTCTTGTAGATTTTGGGTACTGCTGAACAATTAAAGTAGCTACAGAACAACACCAGAACATACATACCAAGCTACAATATTTTCTTAGTGACAAACGCATCTGAGAGTTTTCTTTCAGTACAAACTTTTGCCAAAAAGACCTTGCAATACACAGATTATAAGCTAAGCAACACTGTCTTGTTGTGTATGAATGTGCACTAACATTTGGGAATCCTGCCTATGCAGAGGCTGTTAGTGCACAAAATTATTTTCTTTTCCTGGTGCATGGTTCCTAACRTTGGAACAGGAATAAAAACTGCTCATGCATATTTTCCAATCTTTCATAGTTCAGTGGTGCTGTAAAATGTTGCCATTCGTTTTAATTCAGTGAGTAGAAGTTTTGTTGTGTTTAGTACTAAGGGAATTGCATGTGTTATTAGAAAGCCTCTGACAGCTGTCAGAGACAGAGACAACTTGCTGCATTTCAATCGTACATAGAGGAAGTACTAAGGACCCTCATCTTCAGCAAAGCTGTCAGAAGCCTCACAAAACGGGATAAAACAGAATACCTTTTCCAAACATAGGAAAGGCTCTCTCTCCATCTTTACTCCTTCCCCATCAAGTTGTACAGGGAAAGGTGTATATGTAGAAGAAAGAAGATACCTCTTGATGTATTTGTACTTTATACTGCCTTGTCATCACCTACCTGAAGGGATAATTGCACAGCAGTCTGCTTTCCTTTAAGGAAGCACACTGTATTGCATGGTGTTTAATACTAGAGTAGTACCATCTTTTAACATCATGTGCAACTTTTCATACAGTTTTTCTTTTATGAGAGCAGGAACAACCAAAATGTGCAAGACTGATGAAGACAAGGGCTTTGCATCAAAGATGCTAAAAGCCTGAATCTATAAACACTTTCACACTTGTGAACACATAACTACTCCCTGCCCAGCACTCTCACTGAATTCAAAGCACCAGAAAAGRAAATCTTCTCTTAAGACCTGAAATATTAACTTCCAGCTTTTCATTTGAACAGGTGCTTACCTTAATAAAAACTGTGCTGTTTAAATTAATTAAAAAGCATTTCCAAAAGCCTACATTACTTTCTTGTTCATAATTGCTTACAGTTCCACTCCTGGTTACTCTTTAATGTCAAAGGGGAAATAGTTTACCCAAAGTCTTCAGCAGGTAGGCATTGCGTTCCCATCTGCTCCTACTCAGCTTTCTTATGGAGCAACTGCTCCAGCCTACTCTTTTCCTTTCACACTAATAATCCCACGKGTATCCCCCCCCCATACAGCACTGCTTCTCCTGGTGGCTTCTTTAAACAGTACAAGGAACTGAGAATGCATGCTCGTTACTGTTGATTATTTGTGCTATTTTTATAAAACACTCAATACTGTTTTTCATTTTGCTTACTCCGATTCATTTTTCATCCTATTTTCTTCTCCCTACCATCTTGCACCACCTCTGTGCTGAGGAAAGTGAAAATGAATGAGTGAGTCAGAGTCAAGCTTTCAAAGTCACATTGGTTGGTGGGATTTTGAAAGTAAGCAAAATGAGATTGCCCCTATATCATCCTTCCAAAAGTAGAAACAAGAATTTCCTTCCTTTAGTTATAATAAACACAGTTTTATCTCTTGTTTTCCAGCTGCTTCTGTTTTCCAAAAATCCAGTTTGAGCTTTGTATAGTGATGATGCTCATTAATGACTAGCTGCTTCTGTTCTTTCTGTATTATCATTAGCCTTGTCTAATTCTGCATCCTACCCTTGTATTGTATATGATCAAAAGCAACTTGAAGCTCTTATTTCTTGTTAAATGTTACTCTTTTGGAAGTACTTTTGCTCCAGGACATATGAATGGCTGTTTAAGGAGATTTCTTTCTCTTTTTTATTAGTTCACTGTAGTGAAAAATTATGTGAATAAAACTGTAACAGCAATTTTCCTTAAATACACATTTTCTATACTCCATTCTAACATATTGATTGCATGTCTGATACTTTCTATACTGAAAGGGAAACACTACCATATTTTAAACCACAAAAGAGAGTTAATAATTTGCCATGTATGTAACTTTTTAAGCCCTTTGCTTAGTACTTTGGTACTTAGATAGTATCAAAATTAAGAAAAGCAGCAGTTGCAGTTTGTTGACTGGAAGCTAAACAGTGTTATTATCTTTTCAGCTTGCAAGAGCCTAGTTTTCAGTTCTAATACACACTATTTCTCCCATGTTAAGCTTGTTATCATATCCTCAACCAAAGCTTCCTCACCACATTTCATGTATCATGTAATAATTCAGCTCAGAAGCCTTAACACCACACCATTACTATTACATATTTTGTAAGAATGGCTCTGGGATGGAATAGTCATTTCTTACTGCAAGCCAGGAAGGTCTATTAAGAAGTGAGAATCATCTGCAGCTGTTTTTTTGATAAATATTGACCAACAGTATCTTCTAACCTCACAAAACTCTGCAGACATTTGCTATTACCAGCATTTCCTTCCACTAATATTTAAACTCTTCTTACCTATGAACAGATTCCACTCAGTATCCAAATCAGCCTGATTTGCTAGGCAGCCCTTCATTACATTGAGGCAATAGTTGTTGCAAGGTTTCACAGTGGGAAGTCCTCTGCAGTAAGGGCAGTACAACATCTTCATTAGCGCCCGGATGCACCCTGGGGTGGGACTGACCTGCAGAGTTTAAGGGGGAGGAAAGAAAAAGAAAAAGGAGTATATCAATCTCCTGCCCTGTGAATGTCGGGGTAGGTGAGGTTATGCTTCTCAAGCAATAAATGCAGAAGAGGCAATTTGTGAAAAGAGCTCAACCCTTAATAACACCCTCCTGTGAGACTAATCGATTCCTACCAACTATCTTCATTTAGCACAGCCAACAGTGATTTTCAGGAATGCAAAAATCAACACTCCTGTACTGATGGCAGTGTTTTCCACTGCAGCMCTCCCACACAAAGTCTTTTGGAACATACCCCAAAAATAAGTTGGACAGTAACTGACTGATCCTAATGTGGAGGATCCTGATGAGAACCATGCTCTTCTTACTCATATTAGAGCTGCCAGTCACATTGTCACTGGATCAGATCCTCCTCTTTATTAAAGCACAGTAAATCCAGGATAATCCTGATCATTTCTGTAAAATTATTCAGAACTGCACTGTGACAAAGGGATATCATTCTGTTTTCAGTCAAAAATACCATTCTATCTTCTAAGACAACTTTATAAATAGAACAGACAGGGGTTTTTGTGTGATTTTGTCTTTCAATATCTCAAGTGACAAAAAGCACTTCATAGACAACAGCCTGATGCATTTCAATATACACAGCAGTATGACACAACATGGCTGTGCATGGTGAACTTAAAACAGCCATCAGAGTCAATGGCAAGACACTCAATGAGTTTAGGAGGCTTCCGGTCAAAGTCATTAATACTGGGCATATCTGACAGAAGAAAGTAGTGTGTATACATAAATTTAGAGTGGTATATAATACAGTTTGCACTAGAAGGGTATGGATTTCCTGCAGAGAGAGCATGGAGTTTAGGGAAAGGTTTTTTTAACAAGGATCCTCCATTATTTCTAGTGATAGGATTCTTCATCTCACCCCTTTTCAGTCATTAAAAAGCTAGGCATCTATTCAGCAATGTTCCTTCCGTATTCAAAGGAGAGAAATAGGTCCTCTCTTGGGAGGCTCCTTTATCCTATATATTGAAAGACAGAATAAATTATCTTCTGGAGGGCATCCACTCGAGTTTCTGTATCTAAATTTAGACTGCATGAATTGGTCACATTTGATAAGCGTGTGAAGCTCCTTAGGTAAATGTTATTTCCCTCATCCTTTCATTCCCTATTTAATTGTTCGATCTCAGACCTTTAAAATCTAATTTACTATTGTAACGCACATTTCCCAGGCCAGAAACTCTATCTTGGATTAAAAGTGCTAAGCACACGTTAGGTACTACTTGCAGTATTCTCTTGTCATAGTGGAGTAGAGCATGAGTTTCCCACGCCACAGTGACAATACAGAGCAATGACAGAAAGGTTTCAGGTTCCTTGGTGATTTCAGAATTTCTGGAGAGAAGAGCGCAAAGTAATGGCATTCCTTTTATTCATTCTGTTGGTTCATGAATAAATGCAACACTTTTAATATGAATTTGAAAGGATTAAAACAGTTTTTCTATGTTAATGGTAATTTGTGCTAAAAGAAAAGGTGAAAGCATGCATCTGACTTTACACTATAACAGTTTCTGATATGTTTTTTATTATCAGAATTGTACTGAAATGGTGTTTCTTTCCTTTTTCTTTGGGATTTCTTTTCCTCTTTTTGATGTTAAATCACTGATTTTAGAATACTATGCAGCATATATTCTTTACGATCGACCTTTTTACATGAACGTGGCTGTTAAGAGTTATAACTGATGCTTCTGCATATGTTCAGAGGTGATTTTTAACTTGGCTTCCTGGGGAAACCCACTAAACTCGCACAACACTGATGCTGTGTGTGATGGTATATTTATCTGTCCTTTCCTAATAGCTTTTGAACCTGTTGGCCAATTTCAATCAAATTTGACTGAGGAGTTCAGATCTTAGTACATTAAGGTCCTACAAGTTTTTTGGAAATAGACAGTTGGGAGAAGAAAAAGAGACAGGCTTTATTACTGCTTTTATTGAGGAAAAGATTGGAGCATGAGGTCAGTTCTTCACAGATACCGAAGAATTCATGTGGAAGAAAAATGTTATGAATGTCCCAGCAGTTAAAAAAGCACCAGTTGGAATTTTCTTCTTATTAAATATCAGAAAACCCAAATAGAAGGTACATATCCAGGCAAAAAGAGACTTCATTAGTTTCACTGCTCAGAACCACTTTTTTGAGTCACTTATCCAACTTTTTTATCTTTATACCTCCAAACCTAGAGCAGGCCCATTTTTACAAAAAGAAATAGGCACCAGAAGTGGGATGTAAGCCAAATGTAGATACTTATGGTTAGCGGTGCAATGTTCAAAATAATTTCAAAGTAACTGCTTAAAGCCAGAGAGAGATACTTCTATCTTTGGGCATTGAGGGTTGTCAGTAAAGTTTCCTTCGTGCTTAGAAGTCTGCTTCTTCCTAGGCTCAAAAGTCTTTTCAACGCAAAGTTGTCAGCACCTGATTTACCCCTAAGGTCATCTGGAATCCACATGTTCTCCCATCCGTGTCCTCTCCGGCCTCACTTGTGCTGAGACAATACATATCTATAGGATCCTGACCTTGCACAAAAGCTTCCTGGCAATTTCTCTTTTTCRGAAACATAGCTAGAAAAAGAGCTAGAAAAGACAGTCCCTAGTTTTATATTATATTTATATCAATCATATATCATAAACACGTGAAGTTCCTTGGGTAAATGTTATTTCCTTATCCTTTCACCACAAGTTTAAGCTGAGAGGGAGCTAGCTATCAGTTCTTTCTCTGCCGGAGGTTCAAACGATATCTTTCACTTGTTAGGACAGGACCCTAACGGTGAAACAGAATATTTATTTACACTGGCCCAGTGAATCTTGAAATCTTTTCATTGCCTGGCAGAACAGCTTTAACAAGAGTACTCCCAGGAACAGTCCAGTTCCAAGTAGTCAGGATAAATTCTTTCTGCTCAAAAAGAATGAACTGAACCTGGGTTTCTCATACCTTGTCTGAATAGTTTACTACCTACCGTACAAAACAGTGGCATGATCAACAGCATTTTAGAAGAAAGGAATGTCCCTTGCTTCTGCTCTGAGAGAAGTAATGCTGTTTTTAAGATAAAAGGCCATGCTGTGATTCCAAGCAGAAAGTAGATGTAGAAAACTTCTACAGACAGGCTGTCTTCAGCCTCTGATGGAGACCAACACAAGCAGCTCCCTACTGAACATGCTGGATGTTGCAGATGTGTGTCTCAGAAGTTCCTGTGTTGTTGAAATAAAATGCAAGCATGGATCAATTGCTATCTCTGAGGCCAAGTAGCAGATACTGGCTTGCATTTACTACGCCTAGGGCTAGCCACTTCTGGTCCAAGCTGACCATGTCCCACACTACACAATGTTTGCCCCTATATCTCCTCTGGGCCCCACGTGGTGCCTGAGTAGCTTAAAGACATAATTATTATTTTTTTGTAATGGTTATTTTTCAGCTCAAAGTGTCTGAAATAATATGAGGCAGTACTGGAGACAACAGGAGTAGCAGGACACTAAATTTAACGTTGCATGTTTTGATGTGAGACAGGAGGTTACGTTTTCTAGTGCAAAGCCTGCTTGGGTTAGTGATGGAAGGAAAGGAGGGGGCCAAAATAGGACAGATATCTTCATGCAGCCTACTGGAGGCAGTCCCTGTAGTGAAGTACCCTCCAAACAGTGCCTGGGCATTGCTCTGGAGAGAGCCAGTTGGAGAGGTCCAAAATGGATCCTGGTGGTGGATTAACAACTCAGCTGTAACCTGAGCACTTGATGGGTCCAATTYTCAAGCTTGCTCCAAATCCCTGTTTTTTACCAGTACTGATGTACCTTTACATGCCCAACTCTTCCTATGGCAAAAGGGAAGCTAGAAAATAACTCAGCTACTTTGGAGGTCTGAGGACTAAAAGTTAAGTGTTGTGTTACAACAAAGTGCCTCTGTGAATCTAGCCTTCAGTAAGGAGCCAAGTTTCAATTCTCAGCTTCCTCCTGTAACTTTTTTTTTCCAGAGAATACAGTCAGGCCTTTTTCCTTCCTTAACAACAGCTCGAGTATCTGTCAGGCAAAAAATTATCACATTTTGCTTTAACATTAAAAGTCCTAGTAAAAGAACAAACATAAAAAAATTCAGTGTAGAGTGTGAGTATTTCAGAAAGCTATGAACATGTGAAATCTTGAGATTATCATAGACAGTTGCTTTTCAACCATATATAATTTGCTTGCTACTTCTTGCTGCTGGCAAATTCTATGAAATGTATTTCAAAGCCCATTTCTCATTCCATTTTCAAAAAAAAAAAAAAAAAAATTCCTATACCCAGGATCTCTCTCAGGTAATAATACTTTTCTGTAGACCAGTCAAAAGACTTCCATTCAGAAGCATTTAAAACCTGCATTTGCTGAGGAGAGCTGCTCCTCAGCTCAGGAGCTTCATCAGTTTTGTTCTAAGTAAGATTTATGGGTAAATAGGGCTGGGTATTATTTGGTTTTGGCTTTTTTTGTCTTTTAAAATACTTTATAATTGGCCCTATGCTAATCAAAGCAGAAAAATTTGCATGGACTTCAAAGTTTAGAAATAACTAGTCCTTATGTAAATCATATATTATAAATCAATCACATCACACTGAATGACATAACTGGGGAAATAGCTATAAAAGAGTCATCAATTAAATCATGTTGTCTCCCTGACCAACCAGGACATCTTCATTTTATTGTAAGCATACACAGATTGCAGCACATCAGAGAAGTGCCCTTCTGAGCTTTGACTGAGCCTAGTAGCTGCAGGACATGCTACTTTACTGCATTTTGTAACATTTTCTGACAGCTTCAGCTTTATCTAAATGCATGTTTTTGCATACACGCGAAAAATTTAAAAGCAAGATTTTTAAGGGCTTCATTACTGAACATTTGTTTTCCCCCATAGAAATTCTAGAAGGAATATTATTTCATCCAGAAGACAGACTTTGCAATGGTGAACTTGCAAATATAAATAATTGAGGAGAGAACTTTCTTGGGTAAAAGCCATGAAATTGTACTCTCTCGTACCATCACATTTGCAAGGGCTCTGCTTTATTATGTACTTGACCTGTTTTTATAATCAAAAGCCTGGGCTCTGTCAGCTACATAGACTCAAATCTTTCTTCTGATTAAAAAAAAAAAAAAAAAAAACTGGTTAAACAACTGGTCATCTTTCAGAGGGTCAAACACACTGACATTCAGTTTCTCTGTTAGTATTTACAGGAGATTTCTTACCAAAACAGCTGGTGTATGTTGTCTGGTAATAAAGTAATGGTGTTCTTCCAAAGTAATATTGAATGTACCTAAACTCTGGGTCTAAAGCAGTACTTAGGTCCAGATCCTCTCATTTTCCTGATATACAATAAAATCTGTCAAGTATGAGCAGAAGGAATGAAAACTGAGTGCCATCCTGGAGATGACACCAGGGGACACGACTCCTTCCAGCACTTCCTATGGACCCAAGGAACTGTCCAGATGACATCTCTCATTGTGGATCACATGGAGCTGCCCCGTAGCATAAAGACCTGGGGGAAAATTGCAGGGTGGAACCAGTCCATTTCTAGCCAGCTGGCCCAGGAACTAGGACACTCCTTAAAACACCCCTACAGTAAAACAACCTATATTCTGGGAAGCAGAAGAGGATTGTACTCTATTCCTCACGAGCTAACAACCACACTACTGGATAGAAAGTGGAAACTTCTACTTTTATTCTCATTTGTGGTTCAGAAATAGATAATAGATTATTTGTTTCATACAAGTGGGATTTTCCCAAGAGGGTGAGGCATATTCCTTCGATCCCAAGCAGGTGGATCCTAATTGGAATGGGTTTTAAAATGAATCCCCCTGTTTAGCACTTCTGTGTGGGTTAAACCATCCTTCTCCCTACTCAACACGGTGATGTTGTGTGTCCTGCACTGACAGGGTGTGCTGTCTGAGCAGCTCAGGCACTGACACTCCTATGTCACTTTTTGGATCTTTCCCTAGTCTGTCTCCAATTTACTAATCTGAAAGGAAAAATGGGTTTAGTTGCTCAAGTATAGTTTTGTTTATAACTTAATTATCTCAAGAGTTTCAACTAGGGCTTGAGCAATAATAATATAATATACCTGCTTATGTATGTGGCAAGGTCAGAGCCTGATCTTGTATGTATTGGCAATTCTCAACTAATTCTAAAGGAAATGCAAAGCAAATGCATAGTCCACTAATAGTAGTTCTCCCATATTCTTCCTCCAAAAAATTAATGTATCTATCTGTGGACAGCTCCACAGTCTAGTTCTAGTATTTCCCATCCAAAATTATAGTAAAATAAACTGGGGCATCAGGGTTAGAATTTCATGCTTGTGAACCTCAGAAGAGAAGGGCAAAGAAAAACTTTTAAATTAATTTAAGAATTGCTGATTATTGTATTCCACCTGCCAGAATTGAGGAAACCTTCTCCTACAAGCAAAAGATTAATTTCTGATCTGATAAAATGATTTAAAACCCATTGTAACTTCACTGAAATATTTACAGTGATGTAACTGGGATCTGAATGAAATGTATCATGAAGTACACTTTTTAGGATGTGTAGGGTTGCCACAAACTTTAAAATCACCTGTCCTAAGAGCCACAGGTCTTTTCTTTTTCCCCCTTTCATGTTTAATTAACTTCAGTCCAAAGACTAAACTTTAGTTGAATCACTTACTACTTTAAATCATGTATCTTTGATACTATGATGCTATCTTCTTGGCAGGATACAATTACTCCCTAATGATTTTCTTTTTTTTTATTACTGGGGAAAACAGGTAAAGCTTAGCTGGTAATGATGTTTTTCTTCCTTTCTCTGTTTCTTTTCTTCAAATTATATTTGCTCACTGCTGGATCCAAATCATCCATTTTTCTCCTTGTCCATATTTTGGCTATTTTCATGGGCACTGTGCTACTGCTGATTTCATTTAATAATCTAGATGTCAAGCCATAGTTCGTTCCAACAGCCTTCAGCTGAAAGTATGTCTGTATATATATTATTAGAACTACACAGAAATATTCATAAGGTATTTAAAGCTTTACAGAAATACTTCTCATGGTTTCAGTCTGACTCTTAAACGCTGAGATCTCAGTTCACTGCTGTTATAGCACTATCTGACACACAAATAAAAATACTGCATCAGCCATACTCAGTTGGGAATTTATATTGTAGAAGGTCAACTTGAAATAGTTGCTTATATCAACCAAAAGGCTAGTCTAACACCAACTTCCTACAGATAAAAATAAATAGTTATCTTTTTAACAATTCATAGCATCCCAGATGACTGAAAGCTAGAAGGCCTTTGCATTACTGTCTTTGTGCCTGAATTACACTAAAATAAAAGTAGAATGCTACAGTCAGTTAAACAGATGCAAGATGCAAGCAATTCTGGGATGGCGTATCTCAAGAATACGATAGGATAAGGTGTACTAAATTTAATTCTAGTCTCTTCATATCCACTAAAATATTCTTCTGGAAAATATATCATTGATAGTTGAATATGCTCATTATACTACTAGACATAATTTTAAGGAAATATTTGAACCCTAGAAAAGCCTTCTAAATGTAAAAAAGAAATATATTTACTATCAGACGTTGTGCAGCACTAAGCACATACCCCATGGCAACTCAAAGGAACCATGTTACTGTTTTCTCAAGAAAAGGAGCTTTTAGCCATTTTTCTTGTCTAACTCAGACATTCTTTCACATTATCTACGATTCTGTAAAACTGAGGAATAGGATAACTGTATTTCTTTCTAACACTTACTAAAATTCAAGGCATTTTTCATACTTATTTGGTCATCTCAGTCTGTCTATATTTACATTTACATACTTGTTTAGTCCAGGAAGGTGAACAAATATTGCTCCTCCATTTTACAGAAGAAAAACTGAAATATCACGAAGCAAATTTTAAAGGTATTTAGAAGGATAAAACACTGAAACATATGCACCAGACAAATTTTTCAAAGTTGCTTATGAGTATCACTCTGATCTGTGATTTGCTTCAGTTACCATCACATGTAATTCTGAAACAGCTTATAGGAAAATAAGGACTGCAAATCTGTAAATGATTACCTCAGGAAGTTGCACATCAAATAGTAAATTATTGTTGGAGAGGTGAATTGTGGAAGTCCACAATTGCTCCATAGAAGTGCAGAAAACACAAGGACAAAATGTTCAGATGTTCATTTGGGTAAGCCTGAACATCTTTTCCAAAGGAAAAGAATATCTAACTTCTCCTATTTTTAGGGATACAGGGAAACTGCTTATCAGATTATTTGAATGCAGAAAATCCAGATTTAGAAAATCATTTGAAATGCTGCAGTCACACGGATATTTCATATACAGATTTTTATTATTTCTCGAAWCACTTTGATGCTTTAAAGCATTTTTTTTATAATACATCTTTTTTACAAACTAAAACGTTTGAATGCCCAGATGTAAGTATAAAAATTGTCCTTCACAAATCACATTTTATATGTCAGGGAAATAATCAATTTCATATAAACTGGGTTGAAAAAATGCCATTTGATTATAAGTGTGATTAAAGCAGGTTTTTCTTACACTGAAAATAGTGCAAGCTGTGAAAATACTGCAGAATGGGGAGATTTACATCCCATGAGATATTGCTGAGCTGAAAAATCTGCCCTTCAAAATTTCTAAAAAAAATATTTATCTTTCTCATCTGCTGTTAAAGCCAGCCCACATTAAATGGAATTTGGGGTATGGATTCCATTTGTTATCTTTCAGCATTGCAAGGACAAAGATAAGGTGAAAAATCTTTGAGATAATTTCTTCCTACCACTCCCAGGAGATGAGAAGTTTTCTGTTACACAGAAGTAAGGGAGGAATCTCACAGCTGTTAGGCTTTTAAAATCTCACCATCTCTTCTGAAACATAAAGTTTAAGACACTGTCTTAATAAAAAGTAGCTCCTATGCTTTCTTCCCAGGGAGCAGCCACTGCATCTCACTTAAAAGGGAACGTGCTCATTTCTTCCAGCCTCTTGTAGAAATGTCTATGGCCTCATCCAGATAAGGTCTGAGTTTAATAAGGTAGCATGGGCTAGATTGCCAGGGTTTAAAATAGAATTATGTAAGGCAGATTGATTGAGACCAGTAACATAAACTGCTTTTAAAATTTTAGGAGAATGTTCACACATGGATAATTAGATAGTACAAATTTGAACATGCATGAATCTTTAAACAGAAAATGTCTGAAAAAATGAACCAAACCTCTCTTTTTTAATGCCAGTAGGAATCATATTAGTACTGCAGTTCTTGATTTGCAATTGGGCTTTGCTGCTTCCTGAACATGGGAGGAAGATATTAGTTCTATGATCAGCAGCCAAAATGAAGCATTGAGACATGGAGAGTGCTCCAAGACAGACACTACACTGGGTGGCTGATGTTCCCATTCTGTGGCCTAGACCTGTTCATGACAGCATTATTCCAAATGTTCATTGGAAGTTCAGTGTCTATTGAAGTTGCATGCATACAACATAAGAAACCATTTCTGAGAACTGCATCAATCTGCACTGCAAGACAGCACTGGGAACACTGAAAGTGGCTTCACTGACTGAACAATTAGATAGTTCAGGAAGAGTATCAGATGCCTCTCACAAGTCCAGAGGACCAACAGAGAAGAGACATAAATCCACAGGGTCTCCATGCTGGCAAAGGAGACAACACAAAATAGGTTTTGACATGACTGTAAGCAAGACGGTTATAAACCCCCCTGAAACTGGCTACTTCAAGTAYGGTGGGGAGCAAAATGAAACCCATAAAGTCCAGAATTTTAGAAGAGATTTTCAGTAGGATTTGCTTGATTAGACAGGGATATCTAAATCTGATCTAAGCTTCCTTTATTGGAGTCTAGCCAATATAGATTCATCTCAGCCTAAAACAGTCAGTTAAAATAGATGCTTATTACTATCTCGAGGTGCCATAAAGCGAGTGACTAGGCCATACATAAATATCTTCATGTCTGTGCTTACGGTGAAGCAAGATGAATCTATCTTTTCCTTCCAACTAGAAAAGCAGAAGGATACTACTGAGCAATGATGTGCAGTTGCCTTGCAGAACAGTCAGGAGAAGAGCTGAGTTGAAAGAGGCATTAAGAAAGGATAGTGAAGAAAAAGTGCCAGTCCAGGCTGTGCATAATCAAGGTTGTGTGCTCACTGGGAGGAAAAACAAAGACAGTGCAGAGAAGTAGGTCAAATATTACCCAGATAACAATCAGAAATAGAGGAGAAGGTCCTTCAGAATCTGGAAACCAAACTCCCAGTTAAGCAAGAGAGAAGTTTCTGAGAAAGAGTTGAGAAAAACAGAAAAAAGAGAATAGCTGACACAGCAGGAGGTAATGATCAAATCAAGCAGTTAGACATGCTGTGCAGCAGTCTCTGGAAAAGAAAATGACCTGAAGAATGGACAGTCAGCCCTACTTACAACATCCAAGGAACCTGACATGCAGAATGCATACCTCAGAGTAAAGTCTTGCTGACTGCCTATCTATGTTTAACAGGGCAAAACAGAAAAGCACCTGAGATGCAAATCAGTTTCCTCAAACACAGAGAAAGCAGCGAATTCATTCTGATCACTCATAAGTACTCACAAGTACCAAAGCGAAGTCTGTTTTGACTTACAAAAGACATGCAGCTCAGAATGGTATGGTGGGCTGTGGGCTGTTTTGGGTTGCTGGGTGACAGCAAGAACACGCTAGCACTGGCCCTGCTGAAAAACAAATAAATGAAGAAACTGTTGGCAGTCTTTGTCAGTGACAAGTTATGCAATGATTCAGTGTGACAAGCGACAACAGAGTGACCCTACAGGTTCCAGCTCCATGCTGCTCTAAGAGACACGGAAGGAGTTCTGATGGAAAAAGGCACTTTAAAGTTTATAGTAAGGTGATTGCTGTCTGAAGTTTGCTGACCATGGCAATCTCCCAGACACAGCAAATAAGAATATGCAGTTCCTTACTGATGCCTTCCACAGGACTGATGAATTGTTTGGGCTGCAWAACAGTAGGCACTAAAGGATAGGGACTGTGTGGACTAAGACTAAAAGGATGATACTCTACTAGAGAGAGTGATGTAACTGTAGAGATAGTGAAGYAGGCAACTCCAAAGTAGATTGCTTTGACTACTTGATAAGCTTCATCATATCCCCACAATGAATGTGGTTCAAAAAGGGTAAAATGGCAATTTGGCATTTGGAATTTGGCAATTGGAAAAACAGTTTGGAAAAACAAAGGAATCTGCATAGAAAGAAAACAATTTTTCCAGATGCCTGTATTCTTGGTCTTTCTGCATGAACTTTGGAAGGCCAAATCACAAAAAAATGCTGTGTTTTGAAATGAAACATTAAATCTGATTGTTAGCCGTAAGCTGACCACACTTTGTCAGAACAAGATGGGAGCAAAAATATAGTCATCACTTCAGCAATGACTGCAAAGCTTACTTTAAAGATTGGCTATTTGCTCCAGCCCGGTAGAAAACAAGATGTTGGTCATCTAGGACACAACAGAATATAATGCTAAAGACTTTGCTTCTGTTTCTGCTGTATTTAATGATATGAATGAAGCACAAGATGGAACACAATAGACAGGACAGCAAAACGAATCCTACGTGGATCATATGTAAGTATCGAGATCAAAGATGAATGTCTTAAACTATTTTGCTGACTTCTAAAATACAGAAGGGTATCAGAGTTTTAATGTATCCTCAGTAAGGATCTAGGCAGATACATTGCTAGTTTCTAATACTCAAGTGTAGACAATTCATTATGACACATAATGTCTGAGTAATATATTCAGGGTAGTATGCAAACAGAGAGATGACTTATAAATAGCTCACCATCTATTTATAGGATCCATAAATGCCCACTCCATTATGTGGGCCCAAATCATGTGGGGTCACCTTACAGCTCCATGTTAAAATTTCCTCTTTTATGGTCTTTGAAATCCTCTTGTTAAACTTTCACAAAGCTACTTGTAAATATAAATACTATATATAAAATATTTAACAGATGCTCAAGTGCACCTTGGGATGATGGCTRTGGTCTGGAATGACCTGTTTATGGGAAGTGTGCCCACGTTTCTGCTGAGCATTGCACTTGCAGCTGTTGGAACTGCATAGTAGAAAGCAAATTTGCATCTTCTCCCCATCACATTTTTTAGTAAATTCCCACCTGATAACTCCTTCCCTATGGATACAAAATTTAGCAACAGAAAGGTCCTCAGAAGTGTCTGCTTGTCCTACTTCCAAGTGACTATAAAAGTTGTACAAAGGGGATTAACTGAAGAATAGTTTAGGGGAATGAATGTCTCTACAATAAGAACACAGGGATACTTCTCAGTATTTTGTCCATGATTTGTCTACTAAAGAAAAAAACATGGTCCAGAGTATTAGCATGAATGAGTATCTATCTATCTATCTATCTATCAATATATGAACTCAAATATATAATTTTCCTGAGAATGTTTTGTTGGATTTTAGCAAAAATGTAGTCCTGTGTTAAAGATTCAAATTTCTCCCTCTTTCACATTCATGTGCACATAAACATATAAAAACTAAACTCGTGTGAATATAGTAAAATTATATGCAGTCTTGTGCCTTGATAGTTAACAAAGGGGTGAACTGCACTAGCAAAATATCTTTATTATACCTAGCATTAAAAATTATAGCTCAGATATTATCATTTTTAGAAAACATTATAATGGAAAGTAAGGACATTGTAGCAATGGTTTGAAATAAGCAAGTACCCATTGAGGGAAAACTCTTTGAGTTTAAATTGGTTATTTGTTCACAGTTGCAGAAAACAGATCAAAACCTACACTACAAAAATATATCTGACAATCAGATTTCCCTTTTCCTTTTATATAGAGATAGACTAAGGTGAAATTTAATATTAAATCTCAATTTAATCTACCATGAAGTTTAGGTTGATGAGCAAAATGGAAGTAGAAACTACAACTTGTATGAAAACATTCCTTTAATATTTTGCTCCTCATAAATTCTCAGCAGGTAAGCTGTTCTTTAAATTTTGTGTCTTTATCCAAAATTGAGCAAGAAAATATATTCTGTGTTAGACTGACTAGGCAACAGATTTATAAATGGCAACAGATTTATAAATGTGAAAATTAAGAGTAGAAATTGAACTGTGAAAAAATATAGCCTGAAATTATTTTCTTTTGCTCAGACATTTTGCCATCRTCATTTTAAAGATAATCATTTCTATTATCACTACAGACTACTGTAATTTCCTTGATTTACAGTTCCCACTTTGTCAAGAACAGAAATCACTCATTTACGTGTTATGGCTTAGATCTGTCAACAGCCCTTCAAAACACTGATTCTGTATCCTCACCAGGACGGAAGYGCTCTGCAGTATAGGCTGGAGCCCCTGTCCCAGATGCACACTTCCCAACCTTTGCCTAAGATCAAGTGCATCGTCTGTTCTTACTGATTAACATCTGATACATCCTCAGCTTGAAGATTTTATATTAAATGGATTTGGTGTGCTGGGGGAAGGAGTAACAGCTTTCTCCATCCACTCCATGCATCAACCTGATATTACAGTGCTTACAGGAACCATGGCCACATGATGGCTGCATGCCAGGATGTGATATCTGCACGTGTAACCACCCAGTGTGGTCTGGTTTCTTTTAGACGGCGTCTGCATTCACCGTGCTCCCACAGATCTTCTGGTGCAGGCAAGCAAAGACCACAGCTCCATATGCCCCACCGAGCAYATGCACTTCACAGGGCTGACACAGCCACTGGAGCTTCACTCCTCACGGGGAACTCCTGACACCTTAGGTCAGGGATACAGAGAGTATGGGGAAGGCTGTGGTAGTCAACTGTGGTAGCCAGATGGGTCCTTGCCCCTGCTGGTGTCACTTTTCCTAACAGACTTTCACACTCCAAAGTAAATTAGAACAGATTTAACTAAGCTGAGGACTGAACCAGCCCTGCTGCACCCACAATCAAATCAGGGCAGGGATTTTTGCAGATCTTCCCCAATATGTCAAATTCTCCTTTGACACAGTGAAAGATGTTCTATAGCCTGTTAAATAAAATGTCAGTCCTTGCTAGATGGCAAATCCCCCATTCTTGTTGAATGAGAAAGGAGTGCACAAACTGGACTGGATAAGAATTTGGCCCTATATCTCTAAGTGGCAAATGACTGAATGTACAGCCAGCTAACTCAGAAAATCCAGTAAAATTAAAATGCAGCACTGTATAATGGCTAAATAGCAGTAAATTTATATTTAAGTTATTTCATTGTCATTTGTCTTTATCTGATTAAGCCACTTGATTTATAAAACATGCTGGAATACAATTTATATAAAGCAGTATAATCTACCTAGTGGTCTGGGTTCCAGAACCACAAGGATAAACATACTCAAACCATAAAGGCACTCTCAATGCCAGGTATTTATTTATAAAGCCTGCTGAAAGATGTCTCATCATTACCATCTCCATTATGGATAAACTGTCAGCTATACTACCACCACCTCATTCCAAACCTTTTAAAGTTAAAGCAAGTCTCAGTGATGTCCAACACATAAAGGTATTTCACAAGTCAGGAGAGATTTCCTCACCAGGAATATCATTCACCTTCAACGAAGAAGACAATGGGTATATCACTGTAACGTTAGCAGTACTGTAAACCTTTGAGAGGGAGGCTAAATTTTCCTGTAGGTACAAAAAAATACCACAAACACGATAGTCTCCTCTGTTGTTATAGGCAGACACTGGAACAGAGTCTGAATCTGACAACTTTAGGCCAGGTAGCACAAACCATTGTAAGAAAGCACAATTTCACTGTGTCAGTCCAGGTGGCAAAGAGTATCTTGTTTCTGACTGTATTTCTAGAAAAAAAACATACCAGTAGAACATGAGCTCTTGCAGACCAATGCCTTACAAAGCTGCTGAAAAACTTCTAACAAAGGAGGGGAGATGGTAACTTTTTTTCTTTCTTAAATAACAAAGTAGTGAATAGAAGAGATGCTGCACCAACAACTACCAAGGTTCAAATTCTTATTCACATTGACGAGTGCAGTGAGGTTCAAAGCTCTGCAAGGTCTCTTGAACATTATTTCCTGAATTTAAAAGATTGTTTCCTGAAGCATAAGAAAGAGTAAATTTTGTTATGCCTACCTGACTTTCAGAATCTCTACATTTAAACATACATCTCTAAACATATGTTTAAATATACATCTCTACTTTAAACATAACAGCCCATTAAAGCTAACAGTGACTAGATTCTGTAGCATGGGTATCTCTGCCCTAGGGAGCAGACTGGGATAACCTGCTGATTTCACATGTCAGTAAAATGCCATTTGATGGATGGCCTAAAAATTAATAATTGAGGTCAATTTCAACCGGGTACATGCAGTTTGTTTCTGTCTCATTAAAAGACAGTTTTCCGATTCACAGGAAAAAGATATAGTTTTCACTGTCATTGCTTATTTTAGGTCTAATTTCACCACCACTACTGAGTACCAGAGTCCACTGTCCCACCAAACTGCACGATGAACAGTTCACAGACTAACAGAACAAAATAAGCCAAGATTTGTCAAAAGTTTTGTCTGATGGACACTGTTCCACCATCTCTGCGACCTTAAAAAAGTGAAATTAAAAAAGAAATAGCTAAAGGAAAATAGAAGTGAATGCAACAGTTTTTGAGCTTACAAAACAATACTTGTACTGCGAAGTTTTCCATACTAGCAAAGCTTCCAGAATAAAGAGGTCAGTTAAGGAATAGCTGCCATCAGTTGATAGGCTAAGCTTTCCTTCAGACTCCTTCCAGCAGCTTTTAAATTACTTCTGGCTTGCAACTAGTCCCTAGGAAACCTTTCCCTCATTTCATCCACTTGCTCTTTTCAGTATCCCTCCTTGCCTTTGTTGAGTGGTTCCCTTCTTTCTGTTCCCCCAGCCCTTGAAGCCTTTTGCCCTGAGCCTGCTCAGATGCTTTTGGGCAGCCTCTGCCCTTTCACACATGGACTTGGAATAGAGCAGCTAGAACAAAGCAAACAGGCAACTTCCTACCCTCTTGCTCCATTTTTGAAGGAACACAACACACAATGCCCAGTAAAATGTCACAAACAGAAGATGCATTGTCTGCCACAGAAATTTACACCGGGCTCATTACGGGATCAGTGCTTGGGTCACAAAAATAACATGAAATTGTTGAGCCCTTGATGCATCTTTCATAAGTGATGTGGTCTGAGTAGTGGTTCTGTTGGGTCTATATATCTACTGGCCATACCCCGCTGTGGGTAATAGCCCTCTGTTTCACAGCAGGTGAACCGGCTGTCTGCAGCCTGTTCCTTACCACTAGCTTTGAGCTGTAGATGTGGGGTTAATCTCACCTAAGTTTAGAAATCTACAACATAGACATCTACATCTGATTTAGTTATTTGGAATACTTTTATAGATCATGGAGAGAAACAAATAAGGTACAATCAATCTTAGGTTTAAGTAGATATATTACTTACATCAGATTTTAGTTAGAATAGTCAAGAAGTTATTATAAAACACACAAAAATATTTTTTCCCTTATAAAAGGTTGGAGTTGTTTTAGTGTCAATATACTGAGAAAAGGACACTGTATATATTTGCCCTCACTTTTCTTGTATTATTCTCTGCTGTCTCTGACAGTGGGTTCTTGACTATCTTCATACTTCAAAAATATATTTCCCCCAAACTTTGTTCCATTTCTCCATGTGTAACATCTAGGTTTTCAAGGAGAACAGAATTTGTAGCAATGAAGATGGCAGTTTCTTTTTCCTTTTCTTTTTTTTATATAGGAAGGCCAGTTTTTAGTAATAAGACTAGGAAACATAAAGTGGCCCAGATCTACACTTTGCTATGTGCCAAAATACCAGAGCTGATCCTTCAGTTCCTCTGTACATTAGCTATAACTTCATGTATAAAACCTGCAGACAGGTCTGGCACATATTATTTCAATAGTGAAGCACAAAATAATGCTGCAGAAATACTTTCTTGTGCAAAATGACTCCTAGAGAGGGGTTCCTACCCAGCTACCCCCGGCAGCCTTTTGCAATCCATGTTCCCATTTCCTGTAGTAGCCACCCAGCTTCTGACTGACTGCATGAACATGCTTATGAAATGGTGAGATCAGTGATGTTGCTGCTGCTAGAGATTAGGGGGAAAAAAAGAACCATTTGGCACTGATTTTGATAAGGAATAGCTATATATATATATATATATATATATATATACATACACACCTTAACAAAGAAAAACATATTGAGCCAAGACCAAGATCATGAAGCACAGAAAGCAGTTCAAAAGAAATAAATAATACAAACCTACAATTGTAAAGGGCACTGAAAGACAACCTGAACCAGAAATAATTTCGCTATATCTGGATTTCTTTTTTCAGAGGAAAAGCACTAACAAAACGCTTTATATATTATCTCTTCTTTTTAAATATACATATTCCATCTCTAGTAGTTGAAAATTGTTATCAAATTGTAATACTATTATACTTACAAACATAGGTATACAAGAAATTTCTTTAATTATCCATTTTTAACATAATGATCTTACTATATTATCATTTAATGGCTAATTACATGGTTCTAAACTAGCAAGCAAAACCCTTACGCACTGCATTTTATTTGTTTATTTTTGAATGTCTGATTAGGAAATGGCTACTAGACATTGCTATTGTTAGAATTACAGGAAGCAATCACATTACTTACTCATCTAACACTGACTTTTTATGTCCCTGTCCTATGAAAAGTATTTAAATGAGAACAACATTTGCATGAGAAGAGTATCTATACCAAAAGTTTGGTCCACACCATGGACTAAGTTATACTTGGCTATCCCTGTCTGAGTCCAGTATATTGTCTTGCAGAAAGCTGTTGTCTGTTTCAAGCACTACATTTATTATCTTTGGCATTTTGTGAATTATATGGTTTCATAAGTACAGTGGGACAGGAGGATGTAGAGATTAAAGTCTGGAGATTGGTTTCACTCATGCGTCTTATGCAAAATCAAAAGGTTCATTCTTCTGCCTTTATTTAGTTTAATTATAACCAAAATTTCTCATTAACTTGTTATAAAATTTCAGTTTCACTGAATTGTGATTTTTCCCTCAATAAGATTATTATTTATTTAATATTCATATCCTGAGTAAGACTGGGTTTGCACTTTACTATGTGCTACAAAAGCAAAGAATTAGATACTTCCATGTTCTGAAGGAACAAAAATAATCCTGCATTTAAAATGGGAGTTCTGCCCATTTTTACATATTATTTTTCAGACAATAAAATTATAATGACAACCAGCTGCATTTTCTTCATTTTTGAGCCTTCAAAATCTGTGTCATTTGACAAAATGTGGGGATTGGTCCACAAGACAACACTAACTTGTCCTCTCAAATTAAATACGAATAGTGACCTGAATTAATGATTTCTTTTATTAGTCTTAACTCTGTCAAATAAATCTGATTCAGAATGAGGAGAATCAAGGATGCAAAAGGGAAACAATATAATTTTGAGTATTCAGTGAAAGAAGGTTTGATGTGAAAGATGCTTAGAACTGAACATTCCTGATAGATTTCTATTGCAACACTCTTATTGTTATACCTGTAGTCCCAGTTGTTATTTGTTTTAGTATGAACAGTAACTTTAGAATTCTAAGACCTCAGATTTTTAGAGACAGCGGAAACAATTTTTTTTTTCAAACAACTCAAAAGGAGCTGGAAAACCATTCAAACATTGATTTGTTTGAATCAAATTTAGAGAAATTTTGATCTGAAAATCTTCACAGAGATTTCAAGGCATGTTTCCTACATTCAGAGTTATTTGAGATCACAGACTATTCTGAATGGAAGCATGAAAACATATTTGCTTACTTTCTTTTTGTGAGAAAATGACAGCATGTGAAGTACAACAAATGAAATTTTTCTTGAGTGCTTATTCTCGCTTTCTATTCACTTATGAACTCAAAAGAAAAGTGAAGATAGAGCCGCAGACATCAAATCCAAGTGCAGTCTATTCTGGGAACCATTTATAGTGTAAGTAAAAGTCTAATTAAATAATGACTTCATTTCAGCAGGATCCCATGATAAGAATCAATAGTGAGCCAACTGATCTTGCATTAATTTGCCCTTACATCGTCACTAAATCTTGTCACAGTCACACTTTCTTGACACCCTGAATTAACCTTGACTAACCTTAGCTTTAAAATGGAAGCCTGGAAAGTCTTTTCAGTCGTTAAAACTTTTTTTTTTCTCTCCCAAAGATTTCAATGTCTGTTCTCTGAAATAAATTGTATTCAGGAGAATTCACACATACAAACCATCATCTTCAATTCTAAAAGGTGTAATGATCCTTCTCTAAAGAGGGTTTTCCACAACATAATGAAAATTGTTATATGTTTAACTTATCTGAGACTTTGCTGAAAAGCAATTTCCTTTTCCTTTAAGCCTTGCATATTCCTTGGAAGTAAATGCTATATTTTGATCTCAATCATAAATACAAAAACATGTTAGAAAAAACAACACACAAAGATAGAAATACAACAA
The DNA here is from genome assembly GCF_003343035.1 of Apteryx rowi. NCBI lineage: Eukaryota > Metazoa > Chordata > Aves > Apterygiformes > Apterygidae > Apteryx > Apteryx rowi. The sequence continues at coordinate 438,918 of NW_020448408.1, read as the reverse complement.
ATCAAACATGACTAAAACGTTACAAAAATATCTGCAAGTTTTGGGGCCTGCTGTTGTTGTATATCTTTTTTATCATGTGTAAAGAACCTCCTGATCTTCTGGAAGCTGGTGACCTAAGCCTGCAATGCATTTTTATTTTTCCTGGATTGTATTTGCTAGCTGAGACTTTGTATTCCTACAAACAGAAAAGGTTTCCTGTTCCTTACATGTCTTTACAGATTTTCTAAAAAATGAATTGCTTCAGAAAATCTTGAAGATACTATTTTACAGCTTTAAAACTGCAGGAATGCAAACATAAAACAGTTCTCTGACCAGACTGATAAACTGGGATTTATGGAGAAACAGCATTTTAACTTCAGGGTTGGTTAAAGAAATGAGAATCCACAATGAATCTTTACTGTTCTGGAAATATAAAACATGCTCTTTCAAACCTGTCTGAAGATTTTGTATTATGCAATTTCCTTCCTGGTGATACTTCATTAAGTTGCACAGAAAACTCATTATCTTGCCTCTCCAAAAAAGTCAGTACAATAACTGGATCTTTTTATTAAAAGAATCAGTTGCAGATTCTTTTACTTTCCTGGAGGCTTAGAAACATCCTGGCCTTGGGAGTTCAGTGCACCCTTACCTTCATGTCAGCCTGAGGCCCATGGAGGGCCTGTTCTTTAAATAACAGTCCACTTTGTTCCTGGTGCCAGACCTGTCTGGGTTGCTTTTGGCAATGTGCTGTATTGTTTTCCACCCTTGGCTGGCCCTTTACCTAAAGGGTCCCTGAGTTTTCAGAGCAGGAAGAGCCCCCGAAGTTCAGTGAGCGCTCATTAGACTGTAAAGATTGCATAAACAGAGCAGAGATAAAGGAAGATTTTAGCAGCTTGCTAGGGTTTGCTGTTTCATATTCCTGTATTTATAGGACAAGTAACATGGAAGCATACTCCAGTTGATGTAATTTTTTCACATCATAATAGGCATGGTGAGGAACTCAGTTAAAAGAAGTGAAAAGAAGCGTAATGTCTAGTGCACTTAGGCTTTTATGAGCTTTTTCTTAACAATTTTATTTCGTAATATATTGTGCTACTGTTTCAGGCAGTTTGGAAATACAAATTCACTTAAGGAATAGCACTGACTAAGAACATTGAGAGCCCAGTAGTATTCAGAGGTATTTCTAATAATGCTTAGCCATGAACACCCCAATATGCACTGCCATGATAATATCTAAACACCTGCAGTACCACACACAAGCCAAAGTCATATTAACTGTAAAACTCAAATTACTATTTCATTTTGTGGAGTTTCCTAATATTCATTGTTTCTTCCATTTTCTAAACGTAAATGAGTTGCAAAACTAAGGAAATAGGACCCCAGCTGGCCAGGATCTACTGAATACTCCAAATGAGAGGGTTCTAGGGGCACAAAGACAAGTTTTGAAAGCCTGTGTATCATCCAACATAATTTACACTTTTGATGGGATCTTTCTTCTAATTTGTGGTAGTATAGTCCTTGTTAACCATCTGTTTTCCTTTCCTCTATTCAATGACACCAGACATAAGAGGAGAGAACTGCTCAGACAGAAGCCAGGGCAAATTACACAACATTCTTCATCCTACATGTGTTTTTAGAAAAGTCACTGGCACACAGATCTGCACTTATTTCTGTCTTATATTTTATGCATACAGATTAATGCCTGATTCTGTACGGCCAAAGAAAAGATTTATCCTTGTTACTTAACTGGACAAGGCTTCCATAAAATTCAGCCCTATGAGTTTTAATAAAAGCATGACGGTTTGTAGTAAGGCTTAATCCACTCTACAGTATTATTTAATATCCATATACAAAACTGAAAGCTGTTGCAAGAGTTTGAGCTGTCACGTCAGCATTACATGTACTTTCTCCATTTCCTTAACGCTAAACATAAAAGGACTATTTTCCAGCACTCTCAGTACTTAGCTGACATTGGCTCCTTGTATTAGCCCTGAGAGGGCAACTAAATAAAGCAAATAACACTGAGATAATGTTCATAAGATAGGGCCTGCCATTTCATCATCACAGCAATCAGGGCATGCAGTAGTACGAAGGAGAATCAAAACAGTCCCAAGAACAAAATATATTTATCTCCAGTGATGTGTGACCAGAAGATAATGGCACATTGTATTCCTTTCTCTTTTTATGACACCTTCCTATTATAATGCTAAGGAGGATACAAACAGGGAGGTCTATTTGTACACAGAATCAGCTGACAGTTAAAGAAAAACCRTTCCACGTTCCATACTGGCAAACTTACTACCTTTCTTTCCAGAAGCTAATGAGACAAAGCTAATATCTGCTTGTCTTTCATCCCATAATACACTTATTACAAAACTGCTATTCAAATTACAGTCACATCTTATTAGACAGCAGATGGTCTTATCTAAATTGGTCAGTTAATTCAAGTTCATGATTTCTTATTAATAAAGTCACAACAATGAATCAAGTCTTCCTAGAATTTTTCATGAAGCCAGCCATATCTTGCAGTTACTGACTGCTATTCAATAAGAGGCAAAAAACTTATGGGAGGGCCATTTGTGTAAAATGTGTTACTGCAGTTCCTTATGAATCATTATTATTTTCTCATGTAAGTGCGTTTCTACTACCACTGATAGGTACCAGAGTCTATTATTCCATAGTGATGCATATTCTAACTCTGTGAAAAGTGGATGAATATATTAGAAAAATCTGTGCACCTTACATAACATTCAACTTTAATTTTATCAAACAGATTTTTTTTCCCAAATGAGACTTCATGTCAAACAGAGCTTTTCTAAACATATATTAATTCTTCTGTTAGGAAATTTCAGCTCTATAAGAATAGATTAATTAGGTGGGGAAAAACATCAAATAGTTACCCTACCTAATCCTTTTATGGGTGAGAAGTATTAGATTCCCAAGTAACAATGTCTTCTAAGCCAATAAACTAACAGTTATACTATGTACACCAAAGGTCACATCTTATACCCATCCCTGATAGAACAGAAACCATTATAACAAATGAGGACACAGTTTTCTGAAGATATCCACAATGTGGGTAGTATTTGCATGCTACCGGTGTAACATGAAGTCCCCATACTCACAGAAGATAAAAAAACACCAGAAGCAAGAAACAGTTTCTAGGACTGAAATCCTGGCGATATGAATGCAACATAAAAACACCACCCGGCCTCAAGGGCCAATCTGCCACCTTCAGTGGAAAATTGACCTAAGCTATTAAATAGGCCACTACAGAAAAAAGTGTTCTGAAAGCAAATAACCAAAGGAGAAGTCTCTTATGAGTCAAAAGTAGTTCCTAACATACCCTCAGTACTGGACAAAACAGTCCTATTGTTTCTTAAGGGCACGAAGATGTCTGTTCTCACATATGTTCTAACAACCTCTCCTTTTTTGTTTGTACTGATTGCTACTTTTGGTTCATATCTTGACTTTTTTGCTTTAGATTTCAGAAATAAAGATGTCATATGTAGGAAAAGAAAAGGAATTTTGAACCCACATGGCACAATTCTTTATTTATAATGGACTATGTGGATGACACCTCATAAAGAAGATAAAAAGGCACATCTCTTTGTTGAAGTGAAATACACTTATATTTCAAAGCTCAGAAAAAGGATTTGCAAATTTTAAGCTTTGTCTGTAGAGTGCTACTGTATATATTTAGTTGATCTCATTTAACAGGCTCGATCTCTGAATTCTCTGGCACAATAACAGTTTCCCTCCAGAGTTATTTAATTTAAATTTGTTTTTCCTTATACTTCATGCCAAATTTTGTGGGTTTTTTATTATCATTTGTAAAATGATGAGCACAAGGTGGGCGTTAAGAGAAACAGATGATATATTACAAGCTATCCATGAAATTACAACCCCTAATTTATGTAAAAATTCAGCTAGATGTGTGGGCCAAGTTTTTTTTAAAAAAAGAAACTGCATCAAAGTTGAGTCTTTGGGTAATTTCAGAACTACCAAACACCTAACAAGTCCAATCAACTTGCATGGTACAGGCTGTCTGCTCATTAAAATTAAGAATCTAATTTGGAGTTTAGACTCTATCTTGAGGTTTCTATTAGAAAAAAAAAAAAGAACTAACTAGATAAAAATAATTTGGTTGTACATTTTCCAGTAGCAATGCAAGCCACTTTTATCTATTGAAAAAGAAATTTAATACTTTCTGAGAATTTTAAAATAGGACTATTTTTAGAGGAGCAAGACAGCTACAACAAAGAATAATAAAAGAAAACAACTCTAGACAGCTGGTAAAACATTCAGTAGAAGTATTGCATAAAGTTAGAGAAAGAGGAAGAGCACTTCAGTCTGACTACTTCTGTTTTATGCTGTAAGTGTACCATGTCCTGTACAATGGACAAATACCACTTTAACAGTCAAACACTTTGAAGGGTTTTATGTTTTTACAATGCAATGCACTGCAATATAATAGAAGATACTTCAATGCACAGAGACAAAATGTTTTTGAGAGTGATATGACAATTTGTGATGGCATGAATGATATTTCATGATAATTCCCTCAAAAAGGAGACAAAAAAAGCATCAAAAGAAGTAATTGCATATACAGGATGTGTGTGATCAATGAAATAATGGAACAAGAAGTAAAAGACACTTTGCAGAGAATTGAAAGCCTGTTACATAGTTGTAGCAGTGGAGAAGTCTGGCTGCAGTGTGTGCACGAGACTAACACATTTAGCTTTTTTTGTCTAGAATCTCTTTCATCTGTCTTTGTCCATATTAAAGAACCTTTTCCTCTTGTCCATCCCAGTCCAACACAAGGAAGATCTCCATGAAAAGTCCTCTTCCGGGCTAGTAGCAGAACTGAAACCTTTTAGTGCTCATTAGGCAAGTATTTCCTTGTTGTGACCAGGCCTTGTCTTCACATCTCTCTTACATATATATGGAGTTTTTCTGAGGGTGGATGAGGAAGGGGAAATTAGTGCTTATCATGTTTTAAGGTAGCAGTAGGCCCATGGGGCAGTGGAAAATGGGTTAGGAAATAAGCAAACGTGTTTAGAACTTGCCTTAAATAATGGACAGAGTTTTTATTTTTTAAACAACTTGTCCAAAAGTATAAAAATGTTTTCCTGGGCATGGACAACAAATTCGTTAGAAATAGCAGTCTTCTTCATATCTGGAATCCATCCTCTGGTGCCCTAACATCTCCTGCCTTATCTATGTTCGCCTTGTCTCTTTACTTTTCTTACATTTTTGTTCCTAATATTTGTGGAATTTACTTCTTCTTGAGAATGACTCATCCAATTAAACCATTTAATCAATTTTATTAACTTCAAAAAACTCATTTTTGAATAGGTAATTGTCTTCTATTAATGTAATTTTCATAAACTGAAATTCCCCTGCATTCCACAGGAAGGATCTATGGTAACTTATTCAACACACACTCCAGTGTTATTAAAAGTTGGAGAAAAAAATCAGGATGATTGATCCATGGCAATAACTGTCTTTCCTAAAACTGAAACAACTTTTTCTCAAAAGTTTGGTATTTTCATGTTCTTATGAGGATATAGGCCAAAAAGCAATTAATCTTCAAATACATGTTTATTGCTTTACAAAAGTCTACTTTATATGTCTTATGGTGATCAAAATAATGTTAAAACAATAAACAAAAAGCCTCTGCCACCATTTCTTACTCCATTCTTCTACCTTGAAGTTTTACAACATTATGGCCCTTCCTCTTAAAATGAGGATTATGGATTAAAGATGAAACAATTGAATGAAACGAGGATTACTAAACTAATCAAAAATAAGGCAGTAATGTGAAAAGGATGTGGAAAGAATTCTGTCTTTTTAAGTGTTACAAAATAGTGGTATTTCTTAACCACAAAATAGGAGAAGCAGCTTGCCAAAATTCCCCAAAGATTGACCATTTAAAAGACTAATCAAGTGACCAATCTCCTCTTTTTCTCATGCGTATTTGATTTAAAAGAAACAAATAAAATCTTCTCACAAGCAGTCCTGATGTCTTGGGTTTGGACAAAGAAWTAAAAACTATTTCATTTTCAGTCTCCAAGCTGAAGGCAGATTCATAATGGCTATATTATGGCCACAATCTTGCAACGTATTCTTTCCATGCAGAGTTCACCGCAGGATCTTGGCTTCTATTCATACCATCCGATGGCTGTTTGGTGGCCAGCACAAGACAAGGAGACGAGTCAGAGAGCTTAGCCCATCACACCACCACCACCATCGTGTTTTGCATTAACTGGTGTTCTTGCTGGCAAGCTAAACTGCAAAGCCACAAAGTGGAGACTGAACCAGCCTGTAACCCATGCCAATCTGCAAGAACAGTATGAAGAAACTTGCCCTGTTGCTTCCATTCTCTGGCAAGACAGAGCATTTCACTCTCTGTGGTATTAATAYGGAGCTATGCATAAGGACGTCATTCCCTAAATATGTATAAAAGCTTTGATGAAATTATATTGGTTGTTCTTGACTGTAAATGGAAACAAGCACTAGGTACATTCCATTCTCAGGGAAGAGTTATGTTGCACTGCGAAGAAAATATAACTGACACTAAGTAATTCTGAAGGGTTTTGCCGTTCTGTCCAGAAGACAGACTGATGAGTTCTCTTTCACAGCAGGAATGTAAGTCTGAATTGCACTGCATGAAATTACACTTGCCTAAGCTTATCGGAGAAACTACTTGAAAATGACTTACAACTCAATTTGTTGGAAAAAAAAAGCAAAGAATTCTGGGATGGTGAAATGAATCTCTCCTGCTTTGGACCTTGTGCATAGTTTTGACAAAATCTGTAAAATAAAATAAAAGGAACTAAAGATTAACCTTTCCAATAAAGTAGAAATTATATTGATAGATAGTTGTTTTATACTACAGTCTGGCCAAATTATAACTTACTGAATATGTTTGGTATATTCTATTAAAAATCTATATTTTTGCATAAAAACTCTTAAAGACAAAAAAAACCTTGGATCATCTAGTTCATWTCCTTCAGAATCTAGAATTTTCCTTTTGAGTGCAAATCCCTTCCATCCTTCCCCCTCTCCCTCAGAAAAGTTTTCATTATCAGGTTTGAAGGCTAGTGCAAAGCCAGATATGAAGGTTAAATTAATGGGAAGAGTACATTTTCCTTTTCTGAATTATATTTTTCTGTCTGTTTATTATGTTCTTTAGACAATTATGAATTATTTGCTCTTCTTTCCACCTGAAATTTACCTCTACATGTTAGATGTTTCTGTCTAACATGGCTAGTTAGCTCATGCCTATTTGTTTGCTTGTCTTTTAAAAATATTACTTTTTAAGTTTCTGTTATTCATTAAGTAACTCTAATTTCAATGTATAACCTGGGAATTATATTTCTGTGCTTCCTTTGGATATGTGAGTCTTCATTTTCCTTAGGTACCTTTAGAAAAGGAATTTTTTCTCCAAGCTTTCAATGTCTCTTTTCCCTGTTACTTCTCAGCCTTTGTCGCAGGCTTTGATCTCTACAAATTTCACTAACAAAATGTTAACTCCATTTCTGAGATAATTTAGAAAAACGCTTATGTAATAACAGAATTGGCTATAGTATTATAATGGTCTCTTCTGGTCTAGCCACTCCTCCCCTCTACCAAGGCTTGTTGGGAGAGGCCCAGCTAGTGCTTATTAGTGCACACACTGGAGCCACAGATGCCAGGGAATACAGAGGGAAACAGCTCTGTGATGTTTTGATGGCAAGAAAAATGACTGAATAATAATAATAATAATAATAATAATAATAATAATAATAATATATGGACATATAATTAAGGTAACCTGTTTTATCAGTCAAGGTCTTTGTCATGTCTAGTCAAGCTGACACATCTTAGAAAGACAAGAAAAATTGGCCTGTGCCCCTGCACAATCAATTATATACATTTGGGTGAAAAATAATATATTTCTTCTCTGCAGTGAAAAGAAACAAATGATGATTTCACAGAGAATTGTCAAATCAAAAGTCTTCTTTAAAATAGTACCAAGTAAAATGAATTTAAATAACAAATCCTTAAGGTTGAGGGAAAAAAGGAAGCTTTATTATTATCAAGTTATACTATGGGTTGCACTGTCTTTGACTTTCTGTTTTTGACACAGAAGCCAAGACCTTTTGTTCACGCATGCAATGCTTTTGCAGGCTGATACATTATCACTGCCCCATATGAATAGTTCCCTGATACAAACATGACCTAGTGCTCCAAAGCTGAGATCTCCTGAAAGCAAAACATTCATTGCTTCCTTAAGGATCATCATGAACTGTGCAAACTGAATCTGATTTAAGATAGATGGGCATATTTCATTGCTCTAATCCAACATGCGCTGTACCACCTGAAAATGCAAGCTGCTGTACATGTCTCAGAGGGTCAAGGGAACCTATACCTTGTTCTTTGACAAAGCAAATGAGAGCAGGAAAAATAATATCAGAGCAGCTATTCATGGCAACATCACCTGCTTTTGTCCTAATTTTAGTAAACTGTCAATTAAAACAATGCAAAATAACATTTAGATGTTAATCCTAATTAGTAGCAGAGCAACTGAAAGGCAACCTCTTGTGATAAAGTTCAATGCCGTCAATGTTTTGTTCACTTCTTCTAAGTTTCAGAAGCTTATTGACAGTACTACAGCCTGGGGAATATTACCTGTCATCTTTAAGAAAACATTTTCTCATCTTATTTGTGCTATTTTAACCACAGAAGCAGTGAAATTCACTACTACACCACTTCTGGAAGGCTGAAATACGTTCACTTAGGAACAGGAGCCTTGATGCTGTAGAATATGAACTTTGTTCATGCGTTACGGCCTTAAGAATTACTTTTAAAAAGTTTGCTGTATTAATCAGGCTTGCCTTTCCCAAGCACAAGCAGGTTAATGAGGAATTTGATGTAATATTAAACTCAAGTATCTTCAGGGCAAATTTCTATGAATGTGAACATCTTCAAAAAATGAGAATAGTTTCTAAATTATTTACTTCTACAAAGAACAACTATTTCCATGGTTATTTTGACTTTGACAAATCTAACTTGTCTTTTAGGCCATTCCAAATCAGAATGCAATCAGATCAAATTTCTATCGATCCACCAAAATGAATCACCTACTTACACAACTTCGACTGCAAGTCTATTGTGGAAAGAAGTAAAAGCAATGAATTTCTATACTTAATGAAGTCTAAATGACAATGAAGGAAAAGCCGAATAGGCTTCAATCAGGAATAGTAATCCTAAGAGGGCCACCTGACAATTACATTTAATATGCTAACGCTGTTACAGTACATGAAATTTTCTATTCTGCTCATAAAGCTCTTGTTAAGAGTAATTAAATGTTAAGACATTCAGCCCTGTAAAGAAAAGAGATATAGTGAAATTATTATCACTAGAATCAGCAGAAGACTTTTTTTAATTAGTATTTGAATAGCAAAAGATTGAATTCACACTACCCAGGGACAACAAGGCTGATCAGATCTCTGTTAAATTACATCCAATCACACCTTCATCACTGGAACTGCAAACATTTGTGTAAACCACTRGTTTTGCTGCTCAACAGATGACAGTAGTTGATAGTAATCCTTGCCTCAGTGTGTCTTATACCAAATGGCAGTGACCCAAATTGTTAGTTTTTGATGTCTGTGGTTCAATCAGTCCTGTTGGCTATCAGGCAGTCTCCTACATGGAAGCTCACTTGGGGTTAAAACTGCGGTAGGTTGCAAGCGCTGAGGAAAAGCTGCTTTGAGCAGCAGAGAATGAAACCCACCCTAGAGGGTGTGTTGCCRCTGCTGTTATGGGTGGATCTGCATGAGATATGGGAGATTACTGTCCTTGGTCATATGGCCCTGGCTCTTTTTTTCAAACTGTAACAATTTACGGTTTTTAGTCCTGGAGGCCTCAAGTTATTTAACAAAATGGTAGGTATCACATTCACACAGACAGTTCTCCAGTTCCACAAAGAATATTTTGATAATATCTTAAAGATTTTTTTCTCTTTTGAAATAGTGAAGTAGGCTCTATATCAATAGCAAACACTGGAATTACACAGCATGGCTTCCAGTAAAGAATAATCGGTTTCAGTCAATAAAATTAATTAAGATTGCCACAGCCTCTTTAGGATCATAATTCTGCTTTTAATACTTGCTCATAGATTTCCACAGAAAATTCATTTATAATAATTTTTTTTTTTGCATAAATGTGTATGTTCTAATTTAGACATATAAAGAAAAATGAGGCCCACTTATTACTTAAACTATGTATAAACTGAAGAGTAAATTAATTCAAATTAATATTAAATGAGATCCTAAATCAAAACTGGTATGATGAGACCATAACTAGGATTAATCAGCCATACAGCACATCAGCAATCATTGTTCCTTAGCATCTTGGCCCCAGGTTTCATAGCATCTACCATCACATAGAAATACTGGGCAAATCTTTGAAGCAAAACGTCAAGAAGTTAAGAAGGCAAAATGCTAAATGAAAATGTAAATATTTCAGTTTGCAACGTATCAGCTCAAAAGCTCATATTTTCAAAATCTGGTGATAGCAAAAGATTTTGTCAAGCAATGGCAACTTGTCAATGTCAAGGCATAGTTTCACATGTAAAAAGAAGAGTGAAATAGCATGGGAAATCTGCCCCAAATTATCTGTATCTAAGGTAATTATTCTTTATATTTTAATGTTCTAATGCTTGGACAAAGTGACATGAAGTGTCCTTCTATTTTCTGTGGATGGACAACAGGAAGCTTTGGCCCACCACCACTAAAATGGGTCCGCTCCTTGCTTCCAACATGGTAATAGAATGGTTATACTTGGGAGAAGAGAAAAATTGATGTATCCTGGCAAAGTCTTTGTGAATCAGTAGCCAAACTTCATTGAACTCAAGCCTCTGAACAAACATGGAACCAGTGTGGGTGACTGCCATCAAGATATAGTCTCTTGATCTCATTATGGTCAGTAATAATAATCAAGGTCTCATGGAATAAAAATGCCACTGAATGCCAATGACCTATTTACCCTAGAACTCCTTTAATTTTAATTTCAAAGAGAGCTGAAACAGCATTTGGGCAATGATGGGAGAATTCACYCCCCTCTTCTCATCTCTTTACATTTTAACACAGACAAAAACCTATGGTTGCTGTAACTACTGTACGGCTTGTAACCAGAAATGAAAATGAGGTGAGTGAAATGCTTGCCAAGTTGTTTCCAATCAACACTCTTTTAATAATTTCTATATTCGTTTTGCTCAGCTGTTTGCCAAGAAGGCTCTAATGTCCTCCATCTGCAGCTATGCCAGGTATTAGACAATGACTTAGCCACCTTGTGTACATAAGCACGAGCTTGGCTAAATCTCAAACTAGAGAAAGTGTAGTATGTCATATACTAATGTTTTCAAAGTTAGTTYGCAGAGCAGCTGAACATATTAAGTCTCGTATAATGCATTTCAATCAATATTTTATTTCCAGTTGGGAGAGATTCTGTGAGACAGGATCAGGAAGCATTAAAATAGCACTTTTAGGTCACTTGACTAGGAGTTGCAGAGCAAACTGTGAAATTTGTCTTCTTTTAGAGCTTGAATTAAAATATGACCATTTAAATCAACAACAGTGATTAATAAAGAAAAGGCCCCACAGACTCATAACATGAAATGCTTTCTTTCCCAGCCTTACCAAATACTTTATAGTACTAGTCCCACCTATAGAAAACTAACTGTCAACATTTCAACCATTGTAGACCTTGCTTCTGAAAAGACAGAAAAATGAGAAATGGGATTATGTACAAGTTCTAGAGTGAGCTTTCCACGAGGTTATTTTAAGATCCAGAAGCAAAATCCATCGAATCAGAAGACTAATTCATCAAGACTGACAAAGAAAATCTTGCCTTGCATACTTCTATATCTTCCCATTTTCCTTGGGCAATAAGGCCTGCTCACTCTTCTACCCATGGAAAATCCAAGTAATACAGGTATTTTCTAAAAGCAAGGAATCTGAGAAAGGAAGGAATACAAATTATACTGCTGATTCTGGGTAACTAAAGGTCTCCATATCTATAAAAAAATATGGTCTATGCAAAGTTAGCAGACTTTAAAGCACATATCATTTGTCATGCTTGGTCCCTCCCTGTTGTTACAATAATGCTACTGATAAGGTGAAAGATTCCTGGAATGATTTTGTGGGAAAACCAGCAAGTGAGTGCTTATGTCCCTGCCTTCCAGTCTAGGATGAAATGTACTTACATTTTATACAAAACACAGTAATTTACAGGCTGTTAAACTTGTTTTAAAAGAAATTATTTCCTTTGGCTCCTCAAGTCACATATTTACCAACACAGGGAACTCACTTTCCTGGTACTTCTGGATCAAGTATTTTGACTACGTGCCAGTTCTAACACTAACATAATTTTCTTTTAAGTGAAGAGGAATGGAGGTAGGACAGAAGGGGAACTAAAATTTTCTCTTTTAAGTGAATCCAAGCTGCTATACATCTGGGAACAATGCTGATTTCATTCTATCTTGCCCCTATGTTCTTTCACTTTATGGTTTACTGTGAGTTAGCCTCTTTTTCCATTTCTATGGTGACTCCGTCTGGGCATTCACTTTAGACCAAACAGATTCATATCACAAGAAAACCCTGCAGCAAAAAAGTAGGGTTTTTTTTTCATCAATTATCTCACAATCTACAAGCAAGTGAATGAGACTAATTTTCTCTCCACCTTCTCATTTTTGTGTTAGTTTTTCTTAGTATTACAGCAATATAATATAATAACAAACTTCTGACACATCTGACGCACGAACAACTGGCACGTGGTTATAACACAACAGCTACCCCAGAAGAGCTATGACAGTATCCATACATAAAGGTATTTCTGGCCCCAGTATATAATATAAAAAATCAAGTCATGTTTTCTTTCTTTTTTTTTTTATTTCCCAAAACCCAGGGGACTGGGAAATACAAAGTAAAACTTCAGTCAGATTGATCAACATTTTGATGTCCTTGGAAAATCCAACTGATGTTTGAAAATGAATTTAAAAAACCCTGAAGCTTCTATACCCCATAACTTAAAATTTATACAGAAGTTCTCCAAATATCTGAGAGATTTCTTAAATAGGTTTTGTTAAAAATAAATAAGTAGTTTAAAATAAACAGTGTGAAATGTGAAAAAATCGTCAAACTCAGAAATTAGACTAATGTAATAGTGAGGGATCAGAGAAAGATATAACTTTCACATTTATGAATATAATTTCTCATAGACTGACTACATAGCACAACATTCCTAACAATTTTCATTTTTTGAAGAACTAATTTGAAATTATTAATGTATCTTCCATTCACTTAAATCACCCACTGATGACTTAGCTTCATCCAGCCTAAATTGCATTTAAGTCTTTGTGTCCAGTGTTTCTTGACGGTTAGACCTGGAGACAGCAAATAATGAACAAACACAGGGTCTTATACACAGCTGAGATATATGATATCAAAGATAATGAATCTAGGTGCACAATGCCCATTATTAACAATAAAATGCATAGCTGAAACATTTATGTTTTAAAATTTAACTTTATGGGGTAAGAAATTATTGATCTTCCAAGTCACAGGCATTAAGCTAAGAATTCATGGAGAAGTTATTTACAATACCAGAGAGAGTCTCTGCCTTGCCATAACATCTGGTCTTATTTTAAAATAATAACCTTACAATCTACATTGCCTTTTTTCCTCAGTTTTAATGTACGTGGGTTCATTTAGTTACTGACACACAAAATGCACTCTGTTGCACTGTACATCTTTTTGAAAAAATCTAAAAGAACTTTTTCTTTGATTCAGTCTTTGACCATTAATACAACACGTTTTTGCTCTTCTTTAACATCTCTATCRCTGGATCCAGCAACACTTCCAGCTTCCAAAGAAACCTGGGCATGGAGGTTGGAAGGGGGCTTTCCCACACATCTTCAGTCTGCATGCCTGGGATCAAGGTCTCCGGAGCACATTATCCCGGCACATCCCAAGGGACGGCTCCAGACAGAGCCTTACAGCGTATATTGTAACCTAAGCCCAGCCAGGGCTGGGCTGGGCTGCTGGCACAAAATTGCCCGTGCTCTTTAACTGTTTACACGGTTGCTGTGTGGAAAGCATGGCTGTGGCTTGTATCACCTACTGCTTTACCAGAAAATACCTGAGCACTGTCTGAGGGACAAACTCATTCCAACAGGTACCTTTGCTAAGGCCAGCCTGTTTTGGGGTGGAAGAGAGTTTAGCCCTTATGGCCTGAGTCATCTCATGCCACCACCCTCTTTGGGCTAGGCAACAGCCGCTGAACCTCTTTCCTGGTATATATGTCATTTACCCGATACCTTTGTTGAGCATCTGAGAAGACATGCTGATAAATTAATAGGAAAAGTGAATGATTTAAGCACTTTGTAAAAAAAAAGAAAAAGAAAAAAGACTGAACCATCTTGCATCTTGTAGCATCTGATAAAAGACAAATCTTTTATAACATGCAGTCAAATGGCCTCCTGTTCAGGTTCCCTAACCCTTGACATTATAAACATATCTCTGGCTTTTAAAAAACCTCAGAGCAGTCTCTAGCAGACTTTCATCATTTGTAGAAAATATCTGAAATTGGGAATGGATTAGAAAAAAAATTCTGGCTATCCTTGGGAAAATATGTTCAGATTTGACTGAGTTCCAAACAGGGAAATGTTATAATTTGTGCTATACTCAGTACAGCTTGCTAAACTATTAGGGATAGAAACTCTGAGCGTGCCATCTGAATGAAATATGCTCAGTCCCATTGAGACTTCTGTTACCATACATGTGTAAGATACATATAACACATAAACTTTATTACAACAAAAGTTGGAGTGCTTCAGTCAAATTTCTCTGCTGTATTATGATGATGATTAATCTGTAATGTTCTTTCATCATATATTGAAGCTCTATGAAAATTTAACAGATGTGTTTGAAAATTGCCTTAAAACTTACTCACAGATCACATATTATTTTGAGACAAATAGATGGATACATGCCAATCTTTACAGACCAATAGAATCTATCTTTTTTTTTTTTTCAGGGATAGAGAAGAATCTATTCCTAGTACATAGCTAATATAAGATCCTTATATTAATAATGGATAAGTAATTTGCTGACTTGCTATGTGTATTGGTGCTCATGCACAAGTATATGTTTTGGATCACACCTCTTTCCTTCCAAACCAACAAACAATACCCCTTACACATGTCACTATGGGAGAGTGACGAAGCCATTATACACATATTTTTCAGGACTTTGAAAAGGCCCCAGATTTTTTGGTATTCAAGTGAGTTTGAGAAAAAAATACAATCAATCAGTTTTGACAGTTTCAATTCTGAGCCAGATTCTGTTATCCTGGTTTTGTGTGGAATGGTGCCTTTTTCAGCAAGTGGTGCAATTGATTTTGATGGTACGAGTTGCCAAATAAGAAACTATCCAGACCAAATAGGATATCAGGAGTCACCTTCCAGAATTGAAAATGAAAAATATGATGGCTACTATACATTTCACATACCTTGAAATACATCATTAAGGGATTTTTTTTACATAAATGCTCTTGTTTACAGCTGAATTGATCTTTTTGTATGAGGAGCCTTTTTGTCAATGTATTGTTTTTTTCTTCTGAGTAATTTCAGTTAGGATGTATGAAATGACTTTCCAAACAGCTATAATAGGAAAAAGGGGGGGAAAAAACCTTTTACTTCTGAAATACGGATACACTCAAGAAGTACTTCATATGAATTAGTGTTTAAAATGTTGACCTTTGCTAGTAAAGTCCCTAAAATGTTTATTTCCTTCCCATGTCTTCCAGCATACAGAGGAATTGCTATTAATGGTGTTATTATCAAAAGCAACATCTCTGTAAGGTGGCATCAGAGTGTGAACCAATTAGTACGATGAGGTGCTGTGGAAGTTAAAAACTAAATGTGGCAATAACCATCTGGGCAGACAAAATTTTCTTTTTACCTGCGGGTCCTTGAACACAGCAAAAAAAATATGGCACAGAGAACTCGGCTTGTTCAGCGCATTTCTAATAAAAATCTAGGTGACACAGATAAGCTATGATAGGTGTCACAGAAAAAAGTGTAATGACCTTTCACATCTGGATGCCTCCCTTCTAATTAGGAATGAATAAGACATAACAAGGTCAGGTGACACTGTCTAATGGAGCATATTACTTGTATATGGATGAGGCATTTTGACAAAAAACTTTCAAAGCATTTTTACCAATTATCCTAGCTAAGTTAGTGTGTCCCTTTAAAAGAGCTTCCAGATGTGAAAGGTCAGAAATTTTATCTTAGAGTATGTGGTTTTTCCCCAATACTTTCTTATATTTATATTAATTTCAAATTAAAAATAAATTTGTCCCCATACTTTGTTCCTCCATAGTCCTTTTGAAACGTCATTTTCAAAACCAACTGCTTTCATCATTCCAAAAGCAGGCACGTGCTTTCACCAGTCACAACAACAAAAGGCAAGGTCCTGGCTCCCTTACCTTGAGTCTAATTTGATGTGCAGTCAGTTCTACTGAAATCATGTTCACCTACCATCAAGTAGTTTTCTTTCTCAGTTCATAACCTCCCAAGACATTAGGAGAAAAACGAGGGCTTTCCTAGACCCTTACAGGTCCCCAGAAGGGTGTGACCCCAGCAAGAAAAGCAAATACTGAAGCACTGCACCCCGAGGTTGAGGGGGTTTGTTTGACCTTCTGGGCCACTCTCAAGCACAGAAGAGGAAAACGGCTTCTTCTCAAAACCTGACACCCATTGAGAGCTTTAGTGGGGACCTGCTGTTCATACTGGACTTAGAGATATCCAGCTGGTTGGTATGGTCCTGAGGCTATGTTTTGCACTTACGCATTCCTCGCATGAAATTCCCAGTAACGAGCAGGCTGTGGAGCCTCTGTGAGCTCCAGGTAGCAAGAGAGCATCCCCCCATGGTGGGCCTTGTAGGGGTCTACCTTACACGGGTGGCAAAGAGTGGCAGCTCCAAGCACCGGTGGGTGATTGCCAGCAGTGTCTGCTTCTACACATGGCACGTACCCTTTTCCAGGATTTCAGGGCCATATCATGTTCTGCTTACTGTTTGTCCTCACGGGGAAATACAAGTGCTACTAGGGGGTTGCCGCATGAGCTATTTCCTCTGATTTGGTATCGTCTGAAGGTTTCCAGATTTTATGGCTCTATTGTGCTGAGAGGTTTATGGGCAGCTTTTAGTCACTTTTTGCTGTGAAGTGTTTAAAAAAAAAAAAAAAAAGCAAAGAGATGGAAATCTGGTGCTCTGAATAACCCAGCAGTTTGTCTTACAGGTCACTCAAACAAGGTCATTATTGACTGAGAATAATCATTCTAGCCCTTTCTGGGCACAAGTAGAATAAAACAAACCTTAAGTTTGGCATACTCAAGTCTACTCGACTTCCCAGTAAGACTAATTTCCTCATATGCTTTTGAATTACTACTTCCTTCTTTCTATTTTTAGAGAAAGGAACAAGGATATTTTTATTATATTTTAAAATCAAACAGAAGCCAGCTTAATACAGAACTGAAAAGTAAACAGGTATTTTGATGGTGAAAGAAATAATAGAACAGGAGAGGAGAGATACAATGCATGATGAAATTTGCATCATGCTTAGGAGAGCACGCAGACCATTGCAAAGGTTCATGGTGTTTAGTGAGGTCAATCTAGAGGGATATATAAAGAATTGTTCACTTGATCTTTACTGGATCTAAAACTCATAACTGGTTATAACCAGACTAAGCTTCCTCATGGAGAGAGGAATTTAGTAACTGTCTTTAAAGCAATTTAATTTTAGTTCTTCACAGATATGTCTTTATGAACAGTGTATTTCAAATGGCTGCATCTTTTGCTATGACTTGTTAATCCATAGAACTTGCAATTCTACTTTTCTTAGCGTATGCTGATTGCTTGAAGTAAATAATGAAGAATATAATAGAGACTCTCGTGCTAGCAGATAATTTAACTAACTCTGGAACCTGCAGCAGTGCAGCATTACCATCTAAACTAAATAGCCTTTTGGAAGGTACTGTACATCTGTACTGCCGTCAAAGATATGTCCACAGCTCATTTACATAGAAGTACAATATAAGCAATGAAAGGCATTTAGAACTGGGATACATCCATTTTTAGATCTTCTAAGTGGGCTAATGTCCAGAAACCTAGATTGACTAAAGGCAGATATCCCTACTTCAGTCCTGTTTTTAAGGACTTCTGGTATGAAGCTAGGGCTTTGGAAAAAAATGCATTCTGCTGTATCCTTCTTTCCCTTACCTCCCCTAGTGTTCTGCTGCAGCCTACCTATTTCCACTTCATTCTTTCCATCTTAGCTAGCTAGCTAGCATCACTAGCTAAAATTAGTTTTTAAGTTTTACAGGTCAGGGTTTATGATTCATCATGAAGACTTAGAGGTGCCTAGCATATGTGTTGGAAAAATAACAATAACAATAATAATAAACCAGTCCAGTAATAACTAGCATTCTGTGCTGAAATCCTGCTTTATTTTAAGTTCTCAGTAAGTACAAACTGCATTTTGTATATTTGTTTTTAACATATCTCAGTCTGTATTTCTTTAAAATCTTTTGATTTGAGATGGAACATTACTAATCACAGGGTGCTGCTGACGTGGCTTTCCTGCAAATGAGTCTGCATGTCTCAAAAGATTTGCCTGCACTGACTACATAAATACAGATTAGTACAGAACTAGAAAAAGGCAGATAAGTTCATAGCCCCTGATTTTGGCAAATGTGTCCCTTTAGCATGTCTATTAATGTAAATGTTATCTTTGCAGGCCAACCTTGTGTTTTAGGTATATGGCAAAAGACTGGAGAACTATTCAAGATCAGGCCTGAGCCTTATGCTGTGGTGGGGCCCGAAGGTCAATCAAGAGTCAAAGTCTCACCTTCAATGTCACCATTGCTCTGACCTATTTCGTTTTGTTCTGCACAATCATAGTCACTTCAAGAATCAGCCAACAAGGGAAGACTTCTAATTTCACTTAGTCAGCACCCAGAGGAGGAGAGGTCATGATCCATCCACTTTCCTCCTCCCCCCTCCTCCCACCTCTTCCATGGAGGGAAAGAGAATCTTGAGCTGGTCTCAGAGCATCATCTCTGTTAGGAAGATTTTTCCTTCCGATATAAATGAAATTCAGAAGATCATGATATTTGCCTTAGCTCTCTATTTTCATGTTATCTTCTGCTATATCATGTCACCTTGCAATTTAACGATTATGATCATGAGTAAGCTATAAGACGGGGTAAAAATAATGTCATTCAAAATGCCCAAACTCTAAGTATAGACAGTAACTGCAGGTTTCTGAGGAAAACATAAAGCTTTCGAAATTGATTTTTGTTCTTRCTTGTGTTAAAAAAGAAAAAGAAAGAAAATTGATACACAAAGCCTGACCCCTTCCTGCAGATCTTTAGAGAATGCTGGTAAAAAATAAAATATTTATTTTTTCCTAGAGGAAAAACAACACAGACTTTCCTCTGGGCTTCATGAAGACAGAGCAGCAGGTTCTGTGGGTTGGAGCAATTTACACAACTCTTTCCCTTTTTTTAATAACAATTAAACTTTTCCAAATGCCACAGTCCATTGCTTTGACCACTGCATCAGCAAAATCAGAGCACTATGGAATGCATGCTGTGGATTTCAGCTGTGCAAATGTATAAATTCCCATCCTGACTATCTCTACCCAGGACCCACCTGCTAGATACAATACAATACTATTTGTTTTTAAATGCTTTCTTTCATGCAAAGCACCATAAAGCATAGTGCAAATCATTGTTACATTATGCGACTGGGAGACTCTTTGCAAATTACTGGATTTTGAAATTTTTTTGTGAAAAGATCATTTGAAAAAAAARTAGGAAAATAAATGCTTGTACTATATTGCACAAATATAATTAATTTCTTGGATGCCTCATAATAGAAAAACAGACCCACTGTTCCCATTTACCCACAGTCAGATAATCTATACTTAGAGAAAGTCTGCTATGCTCCAAAGTAGGAAGGATCTAGAGAGCTAGAAAAGAGCGATCTTCTGCGCCAGGATAGGAAGGGGAGAAGGAGTACTGCTCTAAGTCATGTCAAAGTTAGAAGAAAAAGAAGTGATTTTTTGCCATACAGAGCAGAAGTGCTTTTCTTCCTAAGCTGCTTTATTTTTTCAGAAGAACATAAAACCCGTTGCTCCTGAGATGAAGTTTTTGACAAACGCAGTAACAATCTATAGTTTGCACGTATAAACAATACATGTATAAACCTTTAAGTCTGGCATTTTTTTAGGCATTTTTGCAGAACCAACACAGCAGTATTCTCAGCTGAGTGCAAACAATTGATTGAAATGAACAAATTGTTTCTTTGCAAAGGCTGAAGTTCTAGTCCTTGAACTTTTATGAAGATGTACCCTCATTACAGCTCCTATTAGATTACTGTTAATGGCTTGCCCGTGATGTTATCTATGTGAACAAAGCGGGTGAGGAACAAAAAGGAAGAAAATGTTCAAAAGTACCCAGTGAGAAAATCTACAAAGCAAGTCAGGTGCTTAACTGTTCCAGCTCAAAGTAATTTAGAAGCCTGAAGCCCATTGAATTTTGATAGATTAAGCTTCAAGTCACTGGAACACTTTTGAAAATTTTACTCAAGGCCCAAACTACATTTGAGCATCTTCACTAGCACCAGGCTGCTTCTAGATTGTCCACAAAGCTGATGATGAACAACAGCAAAAACAGCACAAGACACTAATGCTGGCTGCTTCTTCTCTTCAGCTTTTGGAAGCATTTTGGAGACAGGAGTAATAATGCTGCACACAGTGCCAGTTGTAACTGTGACTGTGGGTAAAGGTCTCATTTGACTTGAATTCAGGATCTAATTTTAACCCAAACTTGCTCTTTGTCTCAATATATATAGATTTTTTAAAAAATAAAAGCCTGTTTCATTTGGGTCTATTTTAATCTGTATACCTGACTTGTTTCAAATTACATTTTCAAAATTAACACTGAAAAGGGAGGGAAGGCAGCTGAATATGTTGAGTTAAAAGTCTCATTTTGGGTCAAAACAAATGTTTCTGAAGACTACTTTTTCCTAATTTAATCCATATAATCCTTTTTTCCCACTTTTTTTGTCATTATTCTACCCCTGTCTGACTGTCATCACACAACAGAAGCATGGTCTCATTGACTGCTGTCAATCAGAAGATGTTATACAGAAAATGGTACACTGTAATGACATTTAGAGGTGTCAGACCATTCTAAACAATATTTCTCACATCTTACCCAGTATGATAAATAGCTGATTCATTTTAATTCCTAATTAGTGTTTTGTATATAAAACAGTTATTTTACAAAGTAATAAATTGTCAGCTGTGAGGACTAGTTTTTTATTTGTTTACAGAAAGTATGCACCATATTAAACAGTTTCACAGTCTTTTTCATTCTTGATGTGGGAGGTCAATTTTTCTATCTGTGCAGGGTTTCTTACATTCCCACTTTATATCATCTGAAGGTAGAACACAGCCATTTAACATTCACATGACTCTCTCCATAGCACACTTTTTTGCCTCATTCAGATTTGTCAACTTTATTTTCTGTTTTCTCTTAAATTTTGCATTCACTTTTTATTATTGCAAAATGGTGAATACCCTGAAAATCAGGCTACTGTTAGGGTTGTGAGATRGGAATGGTCATTTAGCCCCTAACCCCTCTACAGTCTGACAACAAATACACCAGTTAGTGTCCCTTCTGATCTTGAGGTTTATGCACTGAGACCTGGATTGACCACAGAATATTTTATAGCCTACCAGTATGAATCCATATAAATACTCACTAAATTAACTAATTTGCAAAATATTGTTGTAAATGCATTAGTTTTAAAAAGTAAATTGCATTGGGCAAAGAATCCAGATGATACATCAGTCTTCAGGCTTGTGTTTGGATTATTTTACCTACGATGCACAAATTGCGCATTGATATCTTAAAAGAAGAATGTATGCATAGAAAAAAAAGAAATTAAAAAAAAAGTGCTGTTCTCTTTCCAATATAAGGATAAAGCTTCCTGCTTTGAAATGCCTTGTTGATTAATTGACAGTACTTATATGAGAAGTTTTGATTAATTTATATCCTTTTAGTCATTTAAACATGCTAACAGTTGTGAACTTGCATGTTCCCACCATGCATCTATGACTCTAGAACTCACTCTGAACATGATTCAGAGAATTCAGCAGCTGCATGATATAGCACAGAGTAGCTGAGCCTCTAAAATACTGAAAAGTTCCCTGATAGGCAGAGAGTCAGCATCTGAAAGACTAATGTTCAAATCCCTCTTCGGCATAACCATCAGCTTTTGAAGCAAGTTTCTCTGTCTCTGACTAATAACTATTTAATCACCCATGTAAAACAGAACTATAGAGCTAGCTTAGAAAATAAAGCTAGCCATAAAGCAGAGAAATTGACTGTATAAGTGTTGAATCTATTGCAGGTCTTTTATTTGAGGCCATCAGCAGTGAGATCTTGGTGTTTCAGGGTTCAAACTCAGACACAGCAGGGATTTTTACACTTAGTCTCTAGCACTTCAAAGAGGCCAATCCATCCTTTTGGCCTCTCTCTCTTCCATTTCTTTATGTCAGCTCAACAAAATCTTGGTCAAAAATCAGTTCTCTTCAGCAAAGAAAGGAAAAAGTTTCATAAAACATTCTCCTAATGGAGCCACAAGAATATCTTTGTATAGGAACATTTAATGGCAACAAGCAAAACAACAGCTCACACAAAGCGTATTCACCATGCCATAGCCATACTGCATTACTGGTTGGCATTTTCAAATGTGAGACTCCACTGTTATGAGTGTTGAGTGTTTTTGGTCTTCCTACTCCCTGTTTGACTTTAACAAGTAGTACAAAATAGGGCAATTCTTTACTAAAGCTCAGTTACCCTCATATTTTGACCTCAAATTGAAATTTTCTGTGCTTATAATTCCCTTATTTTTCTTACCAGCTGAGAATCAGGGCCTACTATTTTATCTTTGCTAATAATTACTTGTAAAAAAATGCTCAAGAGAATAGCATAGAGGCAAAGGGAAGGACAAAAAATTGATAATGTGCCATCTAAAATGATCAAGTTGTCAAGGATGACATTGATATAAATTCCCTTGTTATTGCAGATGAACCGGTATAATACCAGGGGACTGAAAATGAGCCAGATTTGATTTGTCAACTTGTTGCTATTGTTTTGACAACATTTCAGCAAAATTGTCACATCTGTCGAAATTCTGTTAGAAAATTAGATGTAGCAAAGAACACCAAACAGCCTTATTTTCTCATACTGAGCGTGCTGGGATTTTCCTTCCSTGAGTCATCAGCCAGCAGCAACAATGAAGTGTCACAACAATCACAAAGATACCATCTGTTTAAGGGAGATGATCCAAAAGCAAACACGTATCTTTCTAAACATAAAATTCATCAGATCAAAACACTAAATGCGCGCGTGCGCACACACACGCACACACACACACGGAGTGTGTGGGTTTGTATACATATATACTATTTCTGTAATTCTTTGCATGTTCTCRAAACATCCAGATAATCGAAACTGCAAAATTTCCTGTATGGATTTCTGTCATCAGCCACGGACGATATTACTTGAACTTCGTATCAGGGGAGCTCATGACATTTGGAAATACGGAACATGTTTTTCATCACATGGTATTTCTCACACCTGGTACTTGCAGAAATTAGGCTTTGATAATTAAAGTGCTTCCATTTCTTTCCAAGTGTTTTTAACAAATTCAGGTTTAATGCATAGCTCTGCATTGCCGACAAACTCTCCAGCATATTAAAGATGACTACCACAATGGGACTCGTCTAGATGGCTTTTCCTCCCTTTTTTAACAGCATGCATGTGGAAGTCCTTGTCACACTCTAAAGAAAACTGTTAAAAAAAAACCCTGGCAGAAATAGTAATTATTGTAATGTAGTAAATGTATCACTGTAGGAAATGTATCACTGTAGTTCAGGCGTGATAGAAAAATATCTCTGATGTGTTTTCTAAAGTAAACGTGATAATAAATTAAACAAAAATGTTAACAGCATTTTCCAAAAATGCAAAAAAAAAAACCCTCAAAGAAACATTTGCATTGCAATTCATAAAAATAGCAACAATGAAAATATTATTATTTAAAAGGCAAAAAGAGAGAACTGATTGCCAATATAATTCTCTTAGTCTTGTTTAAAACTGAAAGCCAATTGATACAGTAAGTGAATAGCAATACTATTCCATCCAGACATTTTAAAACAAAGCGTAATGAATAATACCGGTCATCAGGTGAGAAAAAGTTGCTTTGTTTCATAAATAATACTCTATCTGCTACCCATTACATATTACCACAGTGGACCTCATGAAGTAATTTTAAAAGCAAACAGGCAGACAGCTGTTCTGTCTACTTGACTAATGTTTAGATTGTGTATCCATTCTTTTGCCTTTGGAAGGTAAAATGTAATTTAAGTGACTTAGGTAATGCACTTGTAGAGCTAAAAAGGATTGACCCATCAGCAAAAATCCCAAGATGAGTTGTCTAATGACAATAAAGCTATCATCAGTATTTTATTTAATCACTGTGCTTTTTTTTAACCAAAAGACTTAAATATGTGCAACACCACTGATCCCAAAGTTTTGCTTAATCATTTACTATGATTTCTCTAATTATGTTCTCATACAGCAGGAAATAAATGTTACCCTTTTCTGTTTAAATTGCCTAAAACATCTGTCTGTTTCTGTCCCTGTCTTTCCTCCAGAAATCAAATGATTCTGTAGCACAGGAGTAGAAAAATAATCCATGGCTTCACTTGAATGTAAAGTGAAATATATATATACATGCCCACATGATTATTAAGCAGAAGATTCAACTTTGTTGAAAAAAATTAACAAAACACAACCTGTTGCAAAGAACCTTCCTACTGTATGTTATTCTCCACCAATATTACTGTAACTTTGGATAACTTCAAGCCACGTGTGATGAATCATGTTAATTTTTTTCTTGGTAATACACGCTACCTGATATGACAATATTATAAAATAATATAATATATTAAGCCACAAATTATATTCATGTTATATATAGAATAATGATTTGCACTAATACAGAGATTGATTATTAATGACTACTGATCCTAATATGGTCTGAATTTTGAGAATATACCTGATGATTTGTATCATTTTATATGCCTCCACATTAATAAATAAAAAAGAGAAAACAGTCACTTTGATCTGAATCTACAAACATATGCAGTATGAACAAATGACAAAATCCATATCTAAGCCTGTTTCTAAATAGTGTCAAATCCTCACTTGTTCTCACTGAATTCTCTGCAAAGGTTACTATGAACAATACTGATGATCACAGTGACAATCACATGAGAAAAAGGTCTCCACTGATGAGGAATTCAGCTGAAACAGTTAATTCATATCATGCAATCAGACAGGTGTAGTTTCTAGTAGATCAGGTTTTCCATCTCTCGCTCTCTCTCACACACACACATATGCACACGCACATTTAGCTGTTCTTCTTTTCTCAATATTCAGCCTTAAGTCCATAGCTATAAGAAAGATATAGCCATAGATATCAGGAAAGAAGTAATAATTCATCCAACTTCAGCAATAGGCAACAACTTCAACAATTCACCTGACACGAGTAGACTGAAATCAAAGTCAAAACCCATGAATGGGTAGTATTTAAGCAAGCAAACTGGACACGAAGCACATTTAAAATATATATATTTTAAAATGTAGTTCAAACTGTGTTTTTAAGAATGGTTCATCATTCAAGCTAGATGGGGCATAACTGATGACAAAACTCGGTTTCCTGCATTCACTCAGCAGAACTATTGCATTATGTCTCTCTCTTCACTGGGAGTGAAGATGAGTGTGGAATCAAAACAAAATGACAGATCAAAATGAAAGAGAAGTGATATCACATAGATAAACCTGTCTTGGACATGACAGTACTTGCTATTTTATTTCTCTGATATGAAGGATGAATGAAATAAAACCAATTTTGGTTGTCAAGGGCTGCCACAAAATGGAGAGAAGCAACAAGAACAACAAAAAAAGTCAAGAGTAGGTCTATCAATAACACTACCTTTTTCCACATATACACTGTAAAAACCCATCCAGCTTCCAAGTTCACATAAATAAAATGCCATTCCATTTCTAGCATTTATCATACTTGCAGAAGACATTTATTGCTTCATCCACCCTCTCAAAGTACAGAAGTCACTTATCTGAATACCTTAACACTCAGATGCCACATCAGTACAGTCTCAAAATTTTAAATGTTTTTTACTAAAACATGCTTCTTCAATTAGAACCTATTTATATATTCTTTGAAGATGCTGCACAAAGAAGATCCTGTTGAAGGCAATAGAAACTTTGGCTGCTCAGCACCTTTGAAAGCCTGTTCATATATTTTTATTTCTTCAGTATCCATTTAAACATAACACCTGCAAAGAGTAAGCAGACTGTCCAGACAAGGATGTGAATAAACTGAACCAATCTGTACAGAGTTTGGGAATTTATAGAAAATACATTTAAATTTAACACACAATAAGAAATATAGCTATAAATACTGAACACATCCCTGAAGAGAGCTATAAGAATGAGTGAAGTTATGATAGAAGAAAAATTAAAGAGCATACCACAGAAAAAATGGGAAGGTAGGGAACCAAAACTAAGAAAGCCCTTACTGTAAGGAAAATCTGCTGAAACATTATATTTCTGTAGAAATTCTAGTCTCATAAAAAAACTGTCCTGATATCTTCATAATAAATCTTATTTGGAAGAAGATGTAAGCAAGTTGTTACTCTATAAGCCAAGATCCTTATAATTCTAGTTTTGTCTGTAACTTTGCAACCAATACCTTAGTGTATTGCTTCTTGCTTCAAATTTACCTGGAATATATTCTTATTGGCAGTAAAAGACCCTACAAGTTACAACACAGAACCCAGTTCAAACTGAAATAACAAGGAGTCTGGAATTAAGCATGCTATTTAAACGGAATCACAATAAAGAAAATTGAAATGCTAGAGACTGCCACATGTGAGCTGACCTTCTGCCTCCCTGTATTATGTGATCAGACTGAACTTCCCAGAAAAAGTAATATCAASAGCTCCATTCAGTATCTACCAAAGTGATTCTGCTAAGGATTGAATGTCCGCAACGCTTTTATCCAGGAGAGTTGATAGGAGTGATAGATGGTCTGGCATTTTCCTTCTATGATGTGCTGCAGAAAGCTAAGCAACTCTTTCAAGGGCTTTGCTTTCTCCAGTTTGATAAGATGCTTTCTTCAGAAAATAAAAATAAAGTTATTAAACCAACTGCTTCCAACAGAGATATAGTGAATGACAGTGTATATCAAAAGCAAATGCATGTGTAATAAAAGAGCTCCTCTTAAAAAAAGCCACGATTTCAAAAAAAACACCATTCTTATACGAAAAATAGGTATCCTTTCAACAAAATGATGTAATATAAGAGACATTTAAAGTGACATGCGTTCCTGTTGTTCTTGAGGATCAGAAAGTGATGCTGGTTTAAAAATCTAACTACTACAAGGGTGACAAATTACCTGGGTAAAAGGGAAATGTACACTTAATCATCAGTGCTGTTTGCTCTTTCTGACTAATATACAAATGGATCCAACCCATCCTACCTCCAGAATTTAAATGAAGCAAGTCACTTTTTTGTTTGCGTGAGCAAGCAGAGTATTTTCTCTTTCTCTTATAGGGGGAGAATGACTACCATGCTGAAGAGCCAGCAAAGTAGAGCTGTTGGAAAAATATACGGTACTCCAATAAATACAATTTATTGAGATGGTAGCTGCTTCATCTTTCATTAGCTCATGAAGAAAATGGAAAAGGCAACAAGTGCAGCCTCTTCATATTCGAAACCATAACAACACACCATGATGGAAAATTTGAAAGGTAGGTAGAAGCTTAGGGTAACTTAAAAAGCTATTAAGCCCATTTTGTTCAACTTTTTTGCCCATTTTCTTGAAAAGAGGTTGTCTAATAGCTGGCAAGACTCCAGCTAGCTAGCAAGACCAAATTTGACTGTTTAAAATGAGATTAGGCACAATGGTCTTTTTTTTTTTTTCTGCTGTATCATCAGTGATCATTTTATTTTCATTTCCTCCTACCTCTTGTTTAGACAAAGTGAACAAATGCAATGACTTCCAGATGACATTCTTCAAATTTCCTCACAAAAGCAGAGGAAAATAGTAAAAGTAAAATCTCAGTGTAATTTTTCTACTTATGGATTTTCTAAAATTTTTGTTCAGACCCTTTTAGTGCATTGTAAATTCCCCATTAGTTTTTCTAAGGATCCCCACATCTGGTCAAATTTTAGTTTAGGTAACCACTTCTTGCCTCTCTAAATTCCAGTAGAGATACAGTGAAACCCTTTGTGGGTTCAGCAATGCAGTTTTCTTTTTTTTAAACTGTCCTGAATCCGATAGATTTATGACTAAAAAATAATAATTTCACTTTTTATAAACTGAACCTCTTATAAAGTCTTATAAGCTGTTAAGCACCATTATTTCTGATAAATATCCATCTCRTCTAGCTACAGGACCAAGTCTACTACAACTGGTACAACTTGTATTTATGATACTTAATTTTATATGTTTTTAATGAGCTCTTATATTCTCCACTGCAAATTACTGCACAGAACAAATTATTATTACCATGAAGAAATGATTAAAATTTGGATCACGGTTAGCAAATAGAAGAGAAGCTATTTTACCCTGAGATCTCATATAGTTTAGCATTTCTTCCATTTTGGTTCTGATTTACATCAGAATGAACATTTAAGGCTTTAATTTGATGGAATCCAGCCAATGAACAGATAACTTTAAACTTTAATCCTCTGCTGGATACATGCACCATGTATGGTATTTAGTTTCAAAATTCAGCTCTACAAAGCTGAATTCCAGCTTTGAAATTTTTGTCCCCTTTAAGTGTGCTATTCTATTCGGGAATATAAGAATTATCCTAACCTTTCAAACCAGAGCACCACATCTTGTCCTTTTATAAAAGACAAATATATAGTTATCATCAAGAAACACTTAAAATTTGGAACAGAATTAGTAAATAAGACAGCATCTACTTTAATCTGGATCTACCTTTCTGTCTCTCTTTTTTCTTAGATGCTACCTCTTTCACTCCTTGAAGCCTTTCAATTTAGCTAAAGTCTCTCAAAGTCAAATCTTTTAGGCATATTACATCAATGTTTCTTTTCATCAACAAAGTTTCACAGAATAATTGGGAATGATTTAAGAGCATGTTCTGTTGAAAAATTGGTTCAGGCAAATACAACGATTCTTCTGCTTGAAAGGCAGCCTGGAGGAGATGTTGAAGCAGATAATAGATACTTCAGAATATGCAAGCAACTTAAAGATGGAAATGTGACTTCTTCATAGGAGAAAAAAGTGATTTGAGTGTCACTTTGGAAAACTGAGATGTGTTGACTCTGGGACCAGAATTCAAAATGTTGATTTAGGTATCTGAGACCCTCTAAACATGAAACAGGGGGGAGAAAGAGACATGCCCAGATTTGTCATATCAGTGGGATGTTAGGATGCCCAAAGCAGCTGACAGAAAATCCCAGAGAAGAATGTGTCGAAAACAATCTTCTCTGAGCTGAAGCTCTATTTCAGATTAGCAACTCATGTGGCTTTACAATATAGGGATTAAAACTGTTTGAAACTCTGCCCTGGCTTTTATTGTTGCATCATCATCTTTTATTAGCTTAATGATACAAATTTAGCCTAGGAAGTAAGTCACTACGTGGATTCACAGCTCTTCCATCTCACAGACAGGGCACTATTTGAAAATATCTTAAAAGGGAATACCATTTATAAAACACATTAACACATACTGAACTGCTTACCTTACATTGAATTTCAATGGGACTTAGGACTTTCTGAGTTGTTTGGGAATGTTTGGAAAACTTACTGAAAATCCAGAAGGAGGCAAAGCAAACAGTAAACAATTGCACTAGACTCAAGAGAAAACAAAAGGCAGCAAATGTTGCAAGGAAAGATGTCAATGATAAGTTTCGCTAGTACAAGTGGTAGAATTTGAAGGTGACATAAAAAGGTCATCTGTGGTTTAAATATCAGAACAACGAAATAAGGTCATGCTATTCTGCAAATGCAAACAGAGAATGTGCAGTGCGCAGGGCTCTGGTGAAGGGAAGTGAAACATAGGGAATGTCCCAGGTGAAGGGAAGAGAAGGATAAGGTGGATCCATAGTGAAAGTATTTAGAGGAAGAACAAAGACCAGCCTTTAAATTAGGGAGGGTAGGGGTCCTGCTCTGTTTTCGGATTGATTCTGTAATGCTTTCACATTCCACGTAACGTGATTCCATTTCACACCAGTTTACATGAGTGCAGCTATACTGGCTTCCAAACCTCTAAGCACAGCCAAAAGAGCTGCTAAAAATTTGACCTTTCCTAGGTCTGAATGTTACTATAGCTCCTTCAATTTTAATTTCATTTCAGGTCATGGTAGCACATATTCTTTCTCCTCACATAGCTCCAAATCACTTCTTTGAAAAAGCCGTTTCCAGCTTCATTTAAACATGTGGTGATTATTTCTAATTTATAATATATTCCCTTCATAACCTCCCAGAGCTCTCTAAGCATCAGAGAAACTTTTCTCTTGCCTTTTTATTTTCTTTAAAATATATTCTYTTCTTTAATATATCCACTAAGAGAATGTGCTGATCATACTGAGTTTGCAGAATATTCAGTTGTATAGTGAAGAATATATCAATAAATAACAGAGGGATAGGAAATATTCAAAATACTCTGGTAAACTGAGTACCTATTAATTTGCACACATTTATTTTAAATATATAATCCTGTGGTTTTATCTTTTCCTCATTTTTTTGGTTAATTTTATTCATGCCCATTATTCAGAAAATAAAATATAAGCAACATCCTGAAGGACATAATTTAGCAGCATAGTCTACAAATTTGGAAAACCTAGATTCGAGGGTATGATGGTTTTAAATCTAAGTGAAGTCAATTGAGCAATTTTGTCCTTTCAAAGTAGATAAATGAAGTTCCAGACACTTCGTGAGGTTTCCTTGGAAGAAAACCAAGGTTTGTTCTCCCCTACATGGAACTTTTTAAAAGAACAGATGGATGTGCTAGTATGCAGCTGGTTGGGAAACTGGGAATTTTTCCAGTATAACAGTTTTTCTATTAGGAAATGCTGAATCATCAAAATCAATATCTCTTGCTTTAACTAGTCAACCAGTTTCAGTAAGAATATTTCCAAGTCAAAGATTAGATTTCTTATCAAAATAAGAGCAATAGAAGGGGAGATTCCACCTACTCCAATCACTCTTGACAGTCTCTCTTTTACTGAGTTTTTTTCTTGTTGATATGTACAATTAAATATTCAGCAGTGCAGAGAAAGCATAAGAGAGGACAATTCAGTGGCTAGAGCCCTATCCTGGGATGCTGGAAGCTAAAGTTCAAGAGTCTTTTCAAGGGCTGGATTAATTACTTATCCAAGGTGGAACAGATCCAACAGGAGAGGCTGCAGATTTCCTATCAGAGTAGTAAATAGGCTTTTGGTTAGGAATATTGTTTGGAATGAGGAGGACTGAGGCTAAGCACAAATAATCTGAATCAAGTAGAGCCTTTCACATTCAGATGAGTGTACTGGTCACTAACCTAACAGGAGGAAAAGACTGGAGAAACAGCTTTTTAAATACTTAATGTGAGAAGAAAACTATTTCTTGTCCAACTACTTTCTGGTATCCTTCACCAAAATATCTCCCAGTTCCTTAGATAGTGGAGAGTTTTAATTTTCATGAGATTCTTTAGGATGAAAGGTATTATAAAATAATAATTATTATATAATTATATTAGTATAAAATACTATTATTCTTACTCAGTTGAACTATAAAAAGAGTAAAAGATGTGGCCCATGCACTGAAGACTGAGTTTTCTTTGAAAGTCTCTTTTCCTCTATATATTCCACTATTCAAAGCTAATTTAAGACATACCCAGGTGAAACACAACAGAACAAGCAGGATATCAAGCACTATCTCTAATGGTGTCTTCTGGAGTTATGGAATACTGCATATCCCTCAGCAGTCTTCAGCAAATTTATTTTACTGTGTTCCCTTATAGATTTACCAYGTCTCATTTTGGCTAAACAGGTAGCTGAAGTACTGAAGAACACACACACACACAAATCCTCAAAACTTTTTCTGTTCTTGAAATCAAAATTTGTGATGCTAATAACTCAGGTAAGTATGAGGAGCTTGCTCTACATACCCACAGTAAACAGCCTAGACCGAAAACCCCAGAAAAAGCAAGAAAACTTTTACTGGATTTTACTGATGCTACACTTTCTTTTTTGGAGTTAAAATTCCAATAAGGAGACAGACTTACACAGATGAGCACAAAAACAGATTTTCTTTTTCTCTGAAGCTAAGGTTAGGTAAGGTTGCTTAAGAAGGATTAATACTTGTGATTGCAAAGACAGTGTGAGACTGTGACAAAATGTTTGTGTAAGTTAGATGCAAGATGAATTTGTGTCTTCAGAGATTCATACACACATTATCCACATTGCTTTTTTAGACTATATTCATACTTTGGATGTGTGATGATACAAATGTTCAATCCTGAATACCACTAGCTTGAACAGTAGAAAGGATTTGATCTGATTTTCAATTAAAATGCAACACTTTTTCAATTTAAAATCAAAATAAAACCATAAAATGACTAGCTATATTCCCTGACTGTACTTTTCATTATCCCATCTCTTTAGTATCAACAATATCACATTGGAGAGCTTCTAAATGGAGCCCTTAGCTGGAGAAGGATGTCTGAGGGTGTCGTGTGAGGTTAACTAGGAAAAGCAACCGCTTTTGGAGCTCCTGCTGAGTGCAGAGCACGCATACCACTGCACCAGTCTTCAAGATGTGTAGCATGTTTTTTCCACGCAACTGGACTGAAATGCCGAACAGTATCTGCGGCATCATTTTTGTCTTTCCCTCTTCCTTCTAGGCCTGAAGAAACCAATAAACATTGGTGCTGGGCTCTCTGAGTGGAAGCTGGTTTGGCCTTTCTGTGGATTCTGTCAGGGGAAAAGGACAGCAAAAGGGTTCTTTTTGCCACATCATTGCATTTGTGGATAAGGGAAGAGCAGYGCCAGTTCCTAATGCTTTCTTTCACCATGCAGTACAGAAGAGATGTTCGCCTCCATCTCAATTTAAAGAGCTCTGTGGAGTACAGCTGTGAGCTCATGGACATAAATGGCGAAGCACCATCAGAAGGCTTTTGCTGCCATCAATGCCAATCTGTACGTAGTAAAGTTCTAGGCATAACTAGCCCACTGGAATCGCTATTGCAGACGGCAATGTTAACACAAATCTGGAATGCTTCCGAAGGCTAATAAAAACATAAAATGAAATAATGCAGCAGATTTCTGGTGACATCTCTGTCCTGTGTAATTTACCACAGGAAATAAATCACTGAGACAGGAAACATATGCAATGGCAAAACATGGGACCTGTCACATCAGTTCAGTGTCAATCTGTATCTGCCTAGTTAATGCAGACCTGCATTTGCTTTTCCTCTGTGCAAACTGTCGTTCCCCTCTCTTTCTGACCAAGAATTTTTATTGATTTTTCAGAAACTATGAATAGTTTTATGTTTTGAATAACAAAATTGGTAGATATCTTGTTTATCTAGTAACATGAGAATATTTTATGGTTTCCTAAACACGTAAAACATCTGAAGGCTTCAGGCTATAAACTTACGTCTAAAATTACACACATAGCATTTTAACTATCCTGTGTTGTCTGAAGCATGGAGATACTACCGAGTCAGCTCTGGTAAATCATTCAAGTGAAAATGTGTTTTAGATTTCTATTGACTGTGAACACTCTTAGGCAGTACTTTCTCCCTGGTGGCTTTTTCATGATTTCCCTGCTGAATTTTGTTTTTAATACATTGGGATAAGTAAATAAGCCATTTCATTTTTATTCCATGAAATGCTTCCCAAGTAACTTGGTTAATGTTCAAAACCAATATTTGAGCAGCCACATAATGTAATTAAAATTTCATAAAATAGCTATAATCATCCTAGCTTGGTAATAAGCAATCTTATTTATCACACAAATGATTTCTTTGGATTTTCAACAAGCACTTTGTTTAGCTAACTAAATAATCTTTTTTCTGCAGGAGGCTTGTGTTTTAAAGCAGACAACTGAAGTCACAGTCAGCATGTCTTGCCATACAGAGCCAATATTTCATCACAGAAGTTTTCAGCTCTGAGTGTACTAAAGTTAGCCTGATTTATCCAGGAAAGTGTGCTTGACTGAGTTCCATTTTAAACCTGTCTGCCCAAACTGCCTTTTTTTATCTTGAAGTGATGCTAAGTGCACAATGAGCCATTTTAAAGGTAGAATGTTAGGTGAATAGGATTTTTCTTTGAGTAATTTACAGTACTGTGTTGGTATCTTTAATGCCATATGGGCCTTTGCTGTCAATAACAATAAATGTGAGATCTGCTAGTTGCTAGAGAACATTAAAGCTGGAAAGAAAGGCATATTATTTTTTTCCACGGCTTTTTACATAATCTCAATCTCCATACTCTCTCTACAGCCCAAAACTATTTGAGACTGAATTATTTAAAGTGCAGTCCTACTTTAAAAGTCCCTTTGTAAAAAATGGTAGCATAGACTTCCACATCTGTTATACCCCAATGCTTTCCAGATCAAATTTGCTTAGCTTACAGTCTGAAAGGTCATTTTTATCTATGTGCCTGTTCTATAAACCTTCCCGGACTCTGAAAACTAAACTATGCTGCTTCT
Organism: Apteryx rowi; assembly: GCF_003343035.1. NCBI lineage: Eukaryota > Metazoa > Chordata > Aves > Apterygiformes > Apterygidae > Apteryx > Apteryx rowi. The sequence goes on along the minus strand of NW_020448408.1, from coordinate 403,993 downwards.
TCCATGCACAACATCATCTGAAAACCTTTCCACTGGGCAAATGCTTCCTTCAGGCACAACTGGGAAGGACAAAACATTGCTTTTAAATTCTGCCCTCATTTATCTCCCTCCAAGTAGCCCACATTAGGGTTGGGAAAGTGCATTTCGGTACTTCATTTGAAGGTATAACAGAGAGGGCTCTGCATATTTAACTCTGTTCATAGTTATGCTGACAATATAAAGAGTAGAAAACAATCCAGTTTTCTAATCCTGAACTGACTTAGTTCTGTAGGGATGATGGGATTAGAAAGGAAAGGGGGGAAAAAAACCACCTTTCCTTTTCCAGAAATGTAAGCAAAAAAACCTGTTTGCTGAAAAACAAAGTATCCATTAGTATATCCATAGTATCCATTTTCAGGGAAGAAGCAGAGTTAAATATTATTCCAAGGGTTAGTACTACCACCAGGAAGCCTTTCCTCTGTGAAAATACCAGTCACAGCAGCTGATGATTTGTGACATTGCATTGTAATCCAGGAGGAACTTGGAATATGACCAAAGGGTGTTACTAATATTCTGCATGACTAATTATTGAGCCTTCCTCTGGGTTCAAACATCCCAGTGTTTGCACAGATGATGCTTTTGTTCATCCATCATTTAAAATGTCTTGTAGCTGGAAAGCTAACAACATTCATAACAGTCCATTCATAAAGCCCTGTGGTAGTGGGGGTGACAGTTTGCATTTTTCTGGTCTTTTAACTTCCTTGCTGCTGATCATGATTACAAACACCATATAGCCATAGCCACTGGGAAGGTAATTTACCATATTTGTTAGACAGAAAAACTGAACAGATAGTACATTAAGGCAACAGTCACCTGTTGATCCGATTCTACTAAACAAACCTTTTAATTCTGTTCTCCTGACAAGCTGGAACTTGTTGGATCATGCTACTGCTTTCACCAGGTCTTTGCAAATAGAAACTGGGAGGAAATGGAGGAAGGAGTGAAGTATGTCCAGAATTTATTGATCCGGAGCCAGGAGGCAGACCAGGTGCGCTACTGGATCAAAGAACTTGGAAGCTGTTGTGTTCTGTGCTCTACATTTCTTTTCACTGATTATCATTGTATCAAAGAAAAAATTAGTTTGGAAGGGATCTCTGGAAGTCATCYGGCACTCAAAGCAGGGCCAGCTTCAAGTTAGGTCAGCTAGATTAGGACCTYGTCCCATCACAATACATGCGTTCTAGAGTGGCTCAAATCCATGTCCAACCTCCTGATCATAGCAGCCCCTTCTTGTTCTGAACTCTGTGAATTCCCTAAATCTTCATCCTGTATAAAGCTATAATATCCAGTATCTTCCAGGTCTTATGCATGCCAAGCTCCTGGAAAAATCTTGCCCTTAAATCTAATAAAAATATTTGTAAGCTTCAACAATTATAGTAGTCACTACAGTGTGAACTATGTCTACACCAAAAAAAACTAGATAGCTAGAAAATTGTCAAAAATGTTAACATTTATTTGCACAGACTTTATTAAAAAGACAACAGGTTCTTGGACATCAGGATCTAGGTTAAAGTTCCTAAAAGCATATCCTCTTCAGAAAAAGATGAGACACTGAATATCCAATCTTTGTTCACATAGCCTCTCTTCTACACTCAATTTCCTTTTCCTTGTCGGGGGCATTCTGATTAGACTTTCTTTGCAGAAAGTCAATACTTATTTAATAAGAATGAAGCTGACTTTGAATTTGAAATGGAAATTGAACCTGTCAAAACACTCGTTCCTGAAATATGAATTTGTTAAATGGATCCCCAGAAAGACTGTTTTTCCCCTGTTTTAAAGACAGGGTGTGCACAAAAACACAGAAGAAATTATTGGAGAACTCACACTTGTAAAGTAGATGACAATTATTCATAAGCAAGCAATGGCAAAGCCTGATGCTGTGTTCAATAATAGCTAATTATTGAGAGACATCCCCACTGGTGTTCTTTCCTGTTCCAAATTTTAACTGACAAAATTATATGCTGCGTGTGCAGTCTGTAAGTGCGCGTGTGTGTGCATGTGTAAGTGCACAGGTGTCTGTACCTGTCAAATGGAGTGTTTTTATGACTTCTGTGTTGAAATTCTATTTCTAAAAGGCGAAAAGAACAGCCTGCTAAAAATAAAATACCACCAAATGAAGGGCAAACATTAGATATACAAGTTGTTTCTGCCTCTGTAGCTCTCAAAATGTTTGCTAATTTTGAAAATGCAAGGGCTGACTACAAGATTGCCACTAGTTCCAGAAAAAGAGAGCTACCTGAAGTTTGCTACCTGAAGGTTGCTCACATTCAACAGCGCACAATCCTTACTCTGGCAGACAGCCTTCGGCAATAGCAAAAGGTTACTTACAAGTCAAGGGTAAAAAACCCCAAATCCCTTGTTTCTAACAATTTTTGTGACAGGATACAGTGAAACAGAAATTGCAAGTGAGTGGAGTGCTTCATTAAAACAAGAAAAGCAACATGGGCCCTCTCTGTATTGACTATATGATTACAAAATTTTACATTAAGCCTTTTCTTTCATTGCTTTTTTCCCTTGGCGATCCATTCTGTGAATCCAAGTGGGTTCTGGTCTCCTGATACATGATGTATTAGTCTGCAGCATAGTACAGAAGAATATCTTCATCTCATATGAAAAAATCATAGATGGATGGAACAAGGTGMTAAGCTTAATGAGAAGTATCTAGTATAGGTGATGATTCAAGCTCCAAGAAAGCTGGCTTTCCCACTGAAGAGAGGCAGGATAGTCACTGATGAAGCTGAGGTTAYGGTTCCATGCACATTAACATCAAGTCTGTGCATTGCTGAATCACTAGGGCAGTATAAAATTGATCTGGACCAGGCAGAAACCACCCAAATACATTTTTGTCTAATTAGTCTACAATACATGACAGAGCATTTCTGCACTGTAAACATGTTGCTGGCTTCTCATATCACATTTTGTCTCACTCTCAGATTATCCAGCYGGACTGTTTAAGTGACATGTTTGGGGGATGGGGTGGCTTCACAATAGTGATCTCCTGCTTTTGTGGGTAGCCATAGCCATAAAATAATTTTCTCAGTTCTTGTCACTAYCAAGACGATGTTCACATACCAGTATTGTTAAGGGATTTTCACTTTCCTATTTCTTCTGCAAGATACAGGAGGAAGGACAGAGTGGGAATGGAGCTTGGATTCCTCCAAGCTGGAATCATGCTATCAACTACATATGGTGAGATAGGCTATGGGCAGAGTTGGAAGTACAATGCATTGCTAACTATTCTCTCCAATGCAAAAGTAGAGAAATTTGTTGTTCTTTCTGCACAGTAGCTTTGCCTGTGAGATGAGTTGCTGGTGGCAGGAAGGAACTGCATCAGCAAAAGAGGTGATGTTTAAAATGGGGATGTTTAAATGATGTTTAAAATGTTTAAAATGGGGATTCAAAGACTATTTGTGGTGAAAGAAGACCAACATGCAAATGCCATTTAGCATGAGAAGAGGCTGTTTGTACTATTCATCTGAYTAAAAGCCAAAATAAAAACAAAGACCTGTTGAGGGTTACTGTAAGAAGCAACATAGYGAAAATGGACCTGCATGACGACCTGGATACTCTTATGCCCATCAAAGGAGAATGATTAGACCACTCTCCCAGGTGCACACCCCACAAAGATGAGTCAAGGAAAGAAAACGTCTCTCCAGAATGCCATGCAAATCAAAGGGGGCTGTTGCCCAAAACGGTACAGGATGCCATGGGATACCACTATGGGATGCCATGGGAGAGACAATTTTGGGACATAAGAAAGAGGATTTGGGGATTGTGTAAAGCTTATTATCAGTTATTCTAAGAGAATTGTGGGAATGTGTGAAATTTATTGTGGGGATTTTAAGGGAAGGACCAAAAGTGGGGAAAGGGAGGAACAAGTAGAGAAAATTAAGAGAAAGGGGTCAGTTCCACTGCGAGCATGGACTTGTCAGTATGCTTGTCTGACTGATCCCTGCACTTCATCACCGCAGTACATCCTTTATTCTTTTAAGTTCCTATTTCTAACTATGTTTTGTGTGAGTGCACTGTCTATTCTAAGCCTGCATGTGTGTATGAATGCTAGTGACTTTCAAGCTGAACTAGCTGGTGAGTATCTCTCATCTCTCATACAAGGAGAGGCTGAGGGACCTGGGGTTGTTCAGCCTGGAGAAGAGAAAGTTCAGGGAGGGATCTTATCAACATGTAAAAATACCTGAAGGGAGGAAGTAAAGAAGATGGAGCCAGCCTCTTCTCAGTGGTGCCCAGCAGCAAGACAAGAGTCAATGGGCACAAATTGAAATACAGGAAATTCCACTAAAGCATAAGAAAAAGTTTTTCCAGYGAGAGTGTTCAAACACTGGAACATGTTGCAGAGAGACTGTGATGTCTCTGTCCTTGGGGATATTCAAAACCCAGCTGGACACAGCTCTGAACAACCTGTAGGTGACCTTGCTTTGAGCAATGGCATTGGACTAGTCAATCTCCAGAGGTGCCTTCCTACCCCAATGGTCTGTGTTTCTGTGAACAGTGTCAGTGCTTTACTTTTACAACCATAAAATTTGATGGAAAGAAAAAAAAAAAGAGTCAAGCTGAAGGAAGTAAATTCTTGAGAACTACACTTTCCCTCTCAAATTTGAGGACAAAACAGGTTAATTCTGTGCCTTCCTCTTAACYGGTCTTTCTATCTGATTGCAATATTATGCATTTCCATTATTTCTATCACATTTGCTAAACAAGCATAATGCAGGCTATAATATTAAATGAATTAGGTTCTCCACCTTCCTCACCTCTTTTATCTGATGCTTGAACACCACTCCCAGACTGCCCATTTTGATTCTGATAAACCTGCCTACTTCTGTGCTGAATGTACAGTTGGCAGTGCATAAAAAGTAAGCAAACAAAAAAACCTAGCAGATGACCATATGGTCATCTTATGCAAATGAACAAATCATGAACCCTGCTATGTCACTAGAAATAGGATCACAGGTCTTTTGTTAATTCAGATACAGAAATCTATATGTTCACTTTGCCCAGGTAGTGAACACGTACCATGATTTTAGCAATTTGACCTGCAGTCTGAACTGCAGATGCAAAGCCTGTGTGTGAGCCAATAAATTTGGCTATTAAAAAGCAAAAAAGATGAAGTGAAGCTGAGATTTTATCATTTCAGTGAATCAGATCATTAAAGTTGAGTTATAGCCCATAACAATCCAAAAGGATGAAATTATGAAATGCTGGTTCTTTGCCAAAAAATTAAAGCACTATAGGTTTATTTTTATCTCAGAAAGTCAACGTTCTTTCACTTAGCAGCTTTCCCAGGTGCAATGAAAATGTAAATGGAAAGCTCTAGGCAGTATTATTAAATGATTTCCACACTCTTTGACAGAAAAACATGTGGAATACACATTTCCTAATACAGAATATGTATAGATAATGGACTCGCATAACCTTTGTGGGATAGGAATGGACTGAAGYGAGGAGAAAGACACAGTTGGCTGCTACAAGAAACCTAGTTTCTTTCTGCCATTCTGGTTTTTGAAAGAAAACGGAGAAAACTATGTATGCCATTCTTGCTTTTAGTTAGTTTCTGTTTCTTGAACACAGACTAAAATTTGTGACTTATACTTCATGTTCTCAGTGGAGCTTCTCAGGTTGGACTTTTATCTTTAAATTCTTCATATGTGAAAGTATCTTCAAACATATATGTGAAAACACACATGATCAGCCATGGAAAGGAATACTTCTTGCTTCATCAAGACAAATGCTACACTCTCCTGGCAGATAGAGTTCAGGTGCACTGGTTGCTCATGGGACACTCCATAGAAAGGAGAGMAAATGGGAAAGTAGGGAAAACGTGACCTTTCAGTAGCTGTTTTTAGTATTCCCCAGGCTTTACTTTGAGAGAAAAGAAATTGCTTTCCCATGTGCTTTGTGACTTTAGTGTTGTCTAGCAAGAAGGTGAATTAGAAGAAGTCCTTTCAGGTATGTTCTGCTTTAGATATGGGAAGCAGCAATGACCTTGGGATAGAAAAATCCTCTTCGCTCTAGAGGGAACCAGTAAACCAGTCAATCTTGTGGGACTTAGCAGCATAAAGACATATCTACATAGATCATATTCAAATGTGCTCAAAATCAGGAAGGAGGCTGTATTCCAACCCCAATCATTATGTGCATGAGCTTAGGGCTTTTCTATAAAATTTTCATATAATAATGAACTGTGAACTACTTGTGGGACTGGGTCATCTACAGAGATATGAATAAAAAAGGTACACTAACAATATCTGTGTTTTTGTTTGTTTTTACCAAAAATAGTTTCTAATGAGTTATAAATTAGTGACACAGAAAATGGGAAAGAATGTCAAAGAAAGGAGTATTTTTCACCTTCTATATAACTTTTTTTTTTTTTACAATTCATGTGCGGATTGTAGGTTAGTATGGTGCATATGCTAATAAGATAGACAATAGATAGATGTTGACTCAATGCACATTTTTTAAAACACTTACTTGCACATCAAAGATCCAAAGCAGCTCACAGAGCACATGTACCTTACTAGTTAATGCATTGRGCAACAAAATTTAGAAGCAAAACACCACCACTGAGAGGACTGAAAAAATATTTTAACAAATCTCACATGCTCATGCTGAACAGAAATCCTAGTCCCTTGTTCAAAACAGAGGATTTCATTTCCACATGTAAGCTTTTCCTTTGTGGCATTCCAATGTCTGAAATTCTGAAAAAAAAATCTCTATTGGAGAAACTAAAATAAATCTGTCAAAACAAGGACAGAAAAAGGGAAGCASATTTTTTTTTCTTTAATTGACAGGTCTCTAACACAGCCATTTTCTGCTTCATTTATCTGTGGTTGAAATATAACAAAACATCTCAAAGGGTTTTCAGTGACCTGTAAGAAGGAGATTGTGGAATTTAATAGTCAAAGCATTTCAGGATCACCTAATATTCTGTCACTCAGCAGGGCAATGTCAGAAAGGGACAGCTGCCCTTATTCTTATGGAATGTATAGCGACTGTGATAATTCTTCCTTAAAAAGGTTTCACCTCCCATGATTGCTTGACCCCTGTGCAAGATAGCTTGTACAAACATTACAGTAGGCTCCTTCTATTTATACCTAGCTCAAAAAATAGAAAGCTACTTTTCCATTATATAGTAAGTCTGTGAATAATTTTCAGATACATTTGCAATTTCCATGCAAGCAATTAAATAAATAATAATAAAAGTCCAAGTACAGTGTGGTAAGATAAGATTTTAGGTGATTCTAACTTCTAGGGTTCTCTTCTGCATCTTATCATAGTTTTGTTTTGTTTTAGCTAATCAGTTTAAAGTAGCTGAAGAAAACAGACATATTTTGCATTAAAAGTTTTCCTTATAAAGAAGAAAAAATATAACTCTAAGAGGGATTCATAAGAACAACATAGTTTGGATTAAAACTGGATTTTTGTTCTTTGGGTTTAGTTATCCTTTTCTTTCTTATAACATCTGTTCTATAAAATATGTGCAACCTAAACTTAAGACTACTCGACCTATCCACAAAGCATAGGAATGCCCCTTGAATATTAGGTACTATTAACAGTTGTTATGGCAAGAACTGCAGAAGACAAGTCTGGACAGTTCAATTTAAAACACCTTTCTCATTGGGAAAGGAAAAGACAGAGCACATACTTTCTTTAGAGTTTATTTTTCACTGCTTTTACTGGTCTGTGGTTTAACACTTCCATACATCTTTAAAAAACCCAGGCATAAGCCTCAGGCAAACTTAACACGCAAAACACACCAAAGTCAATGTTTTGTGATTTGTGTTTTGTGATTTCCTGTCTTCTATCAAGGTATTGGAAATAATTAAATCTGAAGCTTCTTTAAAGCAAACATCCTGCATCAAAAGCTAGGTCTCTATTTTTATATTTGCTTGGAATATTCCTCTCAACACATTTGCTTGTTAATATTCATAATAGGTTAATGTATCACTGAAGGTCCCCTTCAATATGACAGATCATATTACTGTTGTTTCACAGGCCCACAGCAGCAGAAAAACACAGAGTGTCTGAAGCCTCTTAAATCCTTTATGCACCAAGGGGGCAAAACTGCTGTCCCTGCAATTCACAATTCACAATCTGCTCTCCCCATTTCCTCCTTATGCCATGATGCACTTACTTAAAGCTTTCCCCGTCCCTGCAGAGCTGATGGGCTGTTAAGGGAGCAGAAAGGTGGTCCTCTCAGCTCTCTGGTTTGCAAAAGAAAAGAGGGCTAGGGACTGATCTTCCAGAAGGCAGGTGAGGCGGCTCGAGCCATCTTCCCAATTCCCTGACAGGGACTGCTCTCAGCTGCAGCGTCTCTTCTGGACTAGCTTGCAGCTGGGGAGACTGGAGACATGGAATTGGGAAGGCAAAGGAGGAAATGGGTGCACTAGACTAGGGTGTTTGTGAAAAACATAGTCTTTATGATACATATGCTGTTTTTCCCTGCATTTTGTTGCTGCTTATTATGAAAACTTAGACGGATGAGTAACTGCAATTGCTATAAAGTGCTTGTAATGATTAAATACCTTCAAAAATTGCAGTATAGAATCATACGAAAGATATATATTACCAATGCAGAACTTTAGTTTTTAGTATATGAGTTTTAAACTGATCATTTCTTCCCAGAGAACACAACTGCACGCTTTTTGGAAAGAAACCTCAATTATCAGAGAGGGGTAAGTGCAAAGAAATCGTCAAATGGGCAAACAAAACGATTGTGGCAGAGAATTCAGCTGTAGTTACTAACCAGTGCAGTAAGGAGCTGACAAGAGTTATTTCATTGACATCTGGTTTTCTAATATATTGAATTAGACACCACAACATTCTGACTATGAGATATGACTTACTGTAAACAAGGTTATAGCATAAATATAGCATATAAAAAGAGGCTTATTAACATAAATGCTTAAAATAATTTGTAAGATTTTTATTTAGAGCATGACTAAATCAGTTACTTTTTTTTAGATTTGGAGAACTGCCTGCCTTCATAGCCTGTTAGATTTTGCTGTCTGCTTCTACCAGAGTTACTGTTCATAGCCAGTTTGTAAAATATAATAATCAGATTATTTTGCCTTCCTTTAAAGCCATCTGAACTTTGTCCTTTGACAATTTTACTCCAATGCAAAGTGGCTTTTCATGCATATTCATAATTTATGTGAAAAAGGAGCAGTGGGAAAGAAGGAATTCTAATCAATAGCTGATATAGCAAGGAGATGTCCTCTGCAGGAATCTACTTAACTCAAACTCGAAAAACATTTAAAAGTTGAATTATGGTTTTAAATTAGATGCAGAGAGAAATAGTTTGTCAATTCAAAGAATTGTTCAAACTATGATCTGGGTGCCTAAGTCCCACTGGCTTATGTGCCAAGACTTCAAATTAGTTTGGCATTTTCTTGTCCAAAATTTGAGGTGTGAAAAGAAAATATTGTGATGGACAAATCCATCCCTGTAAAGCAGCTTCAGTTACACATCTCTTCCTTGTGGGGTAGATAATATAAGTTTCTTAAGTTTATATGTTCATTGTCTATAAATGATTCTAAATTAGCCAGTACTCTTACCCTGGAGAAATGAAACATGCAATTTGTCAGATCACATTGTTATGAAAATCCCTTCATAAGCGCAATATAAGAGTGATTGTACAGCTTGCACTGATTTTCACATTTGAACAATTCAAATTTTGAGAAACATATTTCTCATCTATATGGCCTATTGGTTTTATGCTTTCTTTTCTAAAGTTTTGATTTAATAAGCATGGTTGCTGGGTTCTGTTATTGGAGAATGGTGATTCAGAAATAACACTTTTCTTGACTGAAGGAGTTTTTTGTGCTGCAGTACATATTAGTGCACACAGAAACCTCCTATAAGTTTAAAGTTGCTAATAATATAAAACAGTAAGTTGACCCTTGTAAAATAAAACTGTGAAYCTATTGTCAGCCAGCCTGAGTGGACAGTGCCCATTCAGAAACCATGAAGCATATGAAAAACTGTGATGTTCATGGAAATCCCATGTTCACAAGGAAAAGATGATCGTTTCTAACCTTGAATGTTCAATATCAAGATTATGGATCTGTATGCAGTCGATTTTGCATTAATTTTATCGGTAGTAAAACTTTTCACCAGATCCACTAGTTGAGAAAAATTAAACTGCAATATTGCAATGTTGCTTAAATATATTTCAGTCATCAAAAAGTATATCACTGTAACCTGGTATGTAAAAATAAATAAAAAATAGTTTCTAGTATTTCCTGAGAAAAGCCCCACTTTGTTGACAGTGCCTCTATTTATATTTCATCAAAGCCAGCAGTTGTCTCTTATTTTTATTTCTCTTAATTAGTATTACCACCATGAGCTCTAGATATAACTCGAGACCCTATTGTAAAAGACTGTGAGAAAACAAACAGAAACAAAAAAAAAAATAATAGGCTGAGCATAATACAAGAGAGAATGGAGAGAAGCAGTTGTCCACAAGGAGTGAGCCAAAACTGAAAAGCATAATAGAAAATAGACATATGTAGCACATCAACAGCACAGATGATGTCAACTTTGCTGTTATTTTGTGGGCAACATTTCAGCAGGGATATGAATGAGGTTTACTACAAGACGCTCTTAATAAGAAGCAGGGGCACGAAAACTTTGGAGGCTGGTTATAAGGCAGCTGGATGTTAGAAGTGACCTGATGAGAGGAGGGGATAAGCTGTGAAGGTAGCAGCAATCTTATGTTTATTTTGATAAAAAATGGGATCCAGTGGAGGACTGCAAAGAGAAGTTTAAAAACAGGTTAGAAGAACAATCTTTACAGGATTCCAGAAACAGTGAAGCAAGATTGCATTTGTTAAGGCCCGAAAAGTATAGGATAGTAATTGAGACACGTGATGCTGGGAGCCTGGCTAAAAGTGTGTGAATGCAGAAAAAGGTAGTATATATGATATATTTTATGGAATGAACCTACAACACTTAGGTGTAATCTGRAAGAAGTTCCAAATGGAGACTAATATCTGCAATTCATGTAAGACCTAGTAAGAGGAAAGATGGTGCTGCTGTTCAAAATGATGCAGAAAAAGATAATGCAGAATTATTTTACAGGTAAATTTGAGAGCTGGCAGCATGCACGCATCAGAGAAACAAGGTTTTAGTTTGAGCAGAGGGAAACAGAGCTGGTATTGATAATAAGTTACATATCCTTCCAGTAAAAAAAAAAAAAGTAAATTAGATTGTTTTTAGATGAGATTACCCCAGAGTACAGCATAGTGGAAGGGACCAGGACAGACCGTAGAGGGGCTTCAGTTAGAGTGAGTGTATTGGAACGGTAATAAAGAAGCAGAGAATCAGAAAAGAGTAGAGCCCTAGAAGCAAGGAATGCAAGATTTCAAGAAGGAGAAGATGGAGGTGTTGAAAGTGACTGAAAGACAGAAGAGGGTAAAATTAAGTTCCTTGTAGTGTAATTCAGCTCAGAAAAATCATTCTCACGAGGGCTGTTTCATTAGAGTGGGATTAGAGGTTACAAGAAAGAATTGGCAAATAGCTCAACACAGCAATTGCAAAGCATGTATGCTATGATCTAGCTTCACTAGCAGCATAAGGTGTGGTTCATCTGCTCTAAAATTAGACATCTAAGTCTGAGAGTGTTACCTTAGGCTCTCTTTCTAGTTAATTTATTTGATCTACCTTGAGAGAAGATGAAACAAACCCTGGAAAGAGCTTCAATTGGCTTAGAGGGGTACATGGGTACAGAACAATTATATGCACAAATTAAGGTTGGAATCCTATCACAAAGATCTGTGAAAATCCAGCTTCAAGACATTGTTCTCTTCTCTTTTATGCTCTTCCATGAGGTTGGCTCTGACTGTACTSTCTGTGGGAATAAGGATCAAGGAATCTTTTAATTCTCCTTTTCATTATTAGAATTATTATTTTGTTTCACCAGATTAAGCATAGGTCTTAATAGTTACACTAGCTGTTTCTGTATCCTTGGCTCACCTCTCCACTCACCTTTCCCAATATTTTTTACCTGCCTCTCCCCCACCATATAAGGATATTACATCTAAGACTATGGGGCAGAAAACTCTCTCATGTCAGGCACATGAAAAATGCTTCAACTCTAAAATGTTTAAAAAAATTAGGAGAATTCATCACAACAATTGTCTTATGCTAATATTACTCACTTTTTTTTTTTTTTTTTTTTTAAGTCTGATGAGCTGGTTGCTACAAAATTCACCCAAGCCTGCTTTTCTGATTTCTCTGTCTATGCAGTACCCCTTGCAGTGCCTGCAAATTTCATATGCACTTAGAATCTGTTTCATAAGTTATTTTTCCTTATATACCATTTTGSTACAAGACTGCAATGATTTTGCCAGCACAGCACAAGTCTGACACCTGATTACCACTATAGCAGCACCAGTCCATTGCACAAAACATCAACTTTTGTGCTTTACTGAAACTGCCATATCCGTCCTGCTTTTATCCCTGCCTGATACAGATTCTGCATCTGTAAAAAAACCCCAGACCATTGCCCAGGCCATCCGTAAAAAAAATCCAGACCATTGTAAGTGAAGGGCTATGCTTCTGTGTTCCCATTACTGGTTCTGCTGAAGGGTCAGTCTGCGTGGATGGGAAGCTGTTCAAAGATTCACTGCTTTTTACAAAGTAATATTTTTCTAAGGTCACAAATTCTTTTTACTTGTTATGRCAAAATATGCTTCTCCTATTTTGTTCATAGCACTAGACTATCAAGGCTATCAAAATGTAGCTGGGACATACCAGCAGACCTCTGACTGAACAATATAATCTTTAATGTTAAGAGTTCTCATTATGACTGTATCTTTTGGTAAAGATCCAGAGAATCTTCATTTTTGGATTTTAAACTCCATAAAAGATTTCTTTTTTCCAGTGTTCTCTTCAGGATAAATTCTTTCTCCTTTAATTGTAGGACTGTTTCAGTAATGTTTATTGTAGTCACTGTATGTAATGTGTATTGTAGTCACCCTGAGGTTCAGTTCGATATATACCAACCACCCCTGAAGAGGCTAAGAGACTGGGGTGGTTGGTRTATATCGAACCGAACCTCAGGGATAACAACAATGAACTCTCTAAGCTGGATTTGGTTGTAGTTAAAGAGTACCAGGYGAAAGTAGTGGATGTAACTGTTCGCTACAAAAGTGGGTTGTCATCTTTAGGTGACGCTGCGGCGGAGAAAGTCTGGAAGTACCAACATCTGGAAGAACAAGTGAAGGAGATGACTAATGCTGGAGAGGTGGAGTTCTTGGGATTCCCGATCGGCGCTAGAGGGAAGTGGTATAAAGGCAATGAGAGTTTCCTTGCCGACCTTGCACTCTTTACTAGCTGCTTGAAGAGGACAGCGAGACTCTTTTCACAAAGGGTGCTCCTGTCCTTGGTGGATATACTCCACATCTTTACAAGTAAAGGTAAGGATGTTTAATTTTTTGATTGGCTTATATATTGTGACTTTGTATATACAAAGTCCTTCTTCGGAAGGCAACAGTAAAATTCTTCACACAGACGACATGGGGCTTGCTCTGTCTTCTGTACCRYTGAATTTTGCTCTTGCCCGGCTCCCTTGTGGTTGAGCCTGGATAGTTGGGACATGGGATCTGGTCCCCAGATGAYGCGCACCAAATTTGACTTGGGCGGACGGGCTGCCTACCAAGCCCAACTCGGAAAAGGTGCCATGGAATGTTCCATGGTTCAATAATAGTCACTGTTGAGATTCTTTCCATATCCCATATTTCTCTGATACAGCAAATAATTAACAGCACTATTTCAGCACCTTTTGGAAAACTTTTAAAACATTGTTTGTTTTTTCACTGTTTCTTACTTCTTCGAATCCAAAGGTCTAAATCTATTTCTGGACATTTTAARCTCAATTCAGTTTTTTTTGCTTGCAGCAATATAATCCAAGTTTAAGATTTTTTCTTCTGTGTCTCCAAATCTCCTTTCTACGTGTTCCAGTCCTGGTTACTTTTTATTAACAATAAACTAATTGACTGACATTTATTATCCTTTAATGCTTTCTAAATAGACAAAGCAAARGTTGTAAAAATATCTGGGTACACTAAAAACACAATGCCATTTGAAGCATGTTTTCAAAATTAAATAGGTGGACTCTAAGTTTGTTTCTTTATTCGTATTCGGTGTACTCCTGTCACTTGTGGCAGTGTGTACTATTTYACCCATTAGCAGAATAAGAGCAACAGAAGCTTCACCCAAACAAATGCACCATGTGGTTATGTAACTATGGTTTTCTACTTGGGCAACAAGTTTGGGTAAAAATATCTTACAAAAAAAATCATACAAAAAAACCCTCCAGGACTATGTCTGAAGACGGGCACAGCTGGAGGGATCACTGCTAAGAACTACAGTGGACTGCATCAACAGATTGGCGCACTGTCATTTTCGTCATGCAAGAGTAACAGAATAACTGTGGATTTCAGATAGTTTWATACTGTATTTGCAAGGTTGGGGTGTTTCATTGTGAATAAAGAACTGTCAAATGTTCTGTAGCTGATATGTAAATGAAAACAGGAGTACTTTCTAATGGCCCAGATCTTACTGAGACAGGGAAATGAAACCAAGCATACGAACTGAATGATAGTGGAAAGAAAATATTTTCATTCTATTCTTCTGATCTCTACAGCACTTTGCTAAACTATCCTGGGACTGATCTCAGTCTTACTGTACCGTACGTACAGCGTGTATGTACRCACTCACACAAGCCTTTCTGGCTAAAGAGCATTTGAGAGTGGTTTCAGCAATTTGTTCTTTTTCAGAGAGACTGAGAGCACATCAAACATCAAGATCAACTTTATAACAGAAAACTTAACCATACAGTTCCTACTAATGTTTCCAAAAGACTGAATATCATATGATATACAATACAAAAATGCTGACCACACCCAATGCCTATTTGTTTACATTGGTATCAAGAGTGACTAATGGTTTGCAACATTAAGTAGTAAGAACATACTAGATTATTTTAAAACAGTCTTAAGATGAACACTTTTTGTCCAAATATGAGCGGCCATTCTTAATGTGAAATGATTAGAGGCACTGGCTCACAAGTACCTCCTCTACTTTCTAAAAATCCTGTAAGCTTTAACCAGGACACTCGACTGAAGAGAGGGAGGTTTCTATCACAGTAATCTCAATGGAGTCAAAGTCTCAATTCTCCTAACAAGGGACCTCAGGTATCAGCTAATATTTACTAGGGCTTTCACTACACCAAAACATGGGACTGTCATGGGAACGCTGGTGGTAATCCACCCAGGTGGAAGGAAGACAATGTTGACTGAAATGTTGATGCCTCTCTAGTAATCTCTCTACAATCACATGATCACATGAACAGAAAGACAAAAAAGCCTCTCAAGGAAGGATTCATAAAGATGGCTCATCTTTTGGGGAAGCTAAAAAATGTGAGTTTGACCCCTGAAATCCTATTGACTCACATAAATGAACACAGCACCACAGCAAAGCAACCTTGCAAGTGCCCATTTGCATCTACACTGAGGGCCAATCAACTCCTCAGTGAACATATTACCTAAGTATAAGGACCTTTATTTAGGGAATACTAAGCCATCTGTTCTCATGAATTATAAAGAAAGAAGTGACAACAAAAATGTAGTGGTTGATTTCCCCTGATAAGATTTGCAAAGACCAGCAATTCTTTGACTTGCCTTGGCCTGTTTGTCGCTTCTTTCACTACTGAATGGCACATTTGCCATGAAATGTTCTTTCTTCTCAGGTTTCATTCTGTGATGAACCATTTCCCTCTGACTTTCTTCTTTCTCTCACATTGTGTAGAGAATAGTCCTCTTCTTACCTGTTGTTTTACACTTTCAAGATATCCCATTGTACTGTGATTCAGTTTGCTGACTTTATTTTATTTATGCAGTGTTTTTCCATTAAAATATTGCCCTCAATTATATAGAAGATACCCATATTTCACCTGTCAGGTGCCAGCTTCCCAGCAGATGCCATCTTGCCCCATCACTAATGATGATTATCCCAGAGATCATTGGCAGAGGCTTACTGCACATTTCTCTGGCACAATAGAAAATTCTAATAAAAGCTCTTCATTTATGCATTGTGAATTTCCTTCTAATCTTACCAGTAATTTCACTGTACATTTGTAAAAGGAAACCAGTGATAAATTTGTTGACTACAAAGCTAATTTCTCAACATCAGCAGGGATTTCAGTCTGTGTATGCTCTAGTGACAGTGCATTTTTGCAGAATGTGATATTTCACCCCTGTGATTCAGCAGGTGGCCTCATTTTTGTTCTAATCATATAGTATCAGTATCTATTCAATTTTTATCCTGAATCATATCCATTCAGGCTCTTGTCCTTATCTGACCTTGATAAACTGATTGCATTTGTGAAGCTTACAATTTGCTCTTTACACTCTTTTTCAGATGAGTTATTGGTTGAGCAGTTGRATCTACTTGGTTAATCTTCCTGTGCCTTTGGGCAAGAAATCATCTTTGCTGAAAGCTACTGTGATGAAACTTATAAAGTGTTCTGGTTTACAGGGGGAGGGAAAAAAGCCTTGTTGGGGGGGAGGGGGACAGAATCTTTCAGTGTCCTACTATTCATTTTTATTTTGTGGCATTGTTATATCTTCCAAAGAATTTAGAGTGTATTGTTCCCTTCTGAATAACAGCTTGTAGGGATACATATGGTAGGTTCTTTACAAGATTTTTCTGTCCCCACAGGAAAGAAAGTGTAACCTATTGCTCTTAATATTTATTCAAGTTACTGCTGAAAAAAAATTCTCYCAGTTGYAATGTTTGGTGATAAACAATATATTCAAGTATGCTAACACCTAACTTYCACACTGGACATAATAAATTATTGTTTCCTTTCTCTGTTTGAATTTAGATTTCCTCGTTAAGTCTACAGAAACTTTTGGCACTGAATTTTCATTGAAGAGCCCTACAAACATTTTTTATAAGTCTGGGAAGAGCAAGAAGAGGGATGAAGATGCCAAACCTTGTGGCAGCTTGCCTCCAAAATGATAATAGATGTCAATGATAAATGGGTACAGGACAAAACCCAAACATCCTGGGAAATCATATTGTGACCAGACCATACCTCCAGGTAGACACT
This sequence comes from Apteryx rowi, assembly GCF_003343035.1. Classification (NCBI taxonomy): domain Eukaryota; kingdom Metazoa; phylum Chordata; class Aves; order Apterygiformes; family Apterygidae; genus Apteryx; species Apteryx rowi. The sequence continues at coordinate 386,823 of NW_020448408.1, read as the reverse complement.
GGAGTGGTTCGATCTCTTCTACATTTTGGCAGCACTTGTTTAGCTTGCCATACCAATACAAGTATTGTCAGATGGTAAGTGAATTAAATTCTTTTATGTGTTTTTTCACTCAGGAGCTAAGAATCATGGATGAGGCTTTGAATGCCCCTGTAGAAACCTTCAACTGGAATTTAAGAATTATGGACATCTTTGAACATCGCCAAGGACATGGACAGTTCTCACTGTGGTGCTACAAAGGTAGGCCTGTAAATTCCTAGTTGACTAGACAAAGTGAGTTTGTTACTGTGGATTCACTGGGCATGTGGGAAAAAGAACACAAATAATTTGTATTCACATCTTAGAGCACTGCGGAAAGAAAGCCTGCATCCCCACCAAATAAAACAACAATGAAAAAGGATAGCTGTTTAACAAGCAGTTCTTTCAGCAGTCCCCTTCTCCAGAACAAATGTGAAAATAGGATTTGTAATAGCAGAACAGATGAGATCCTGCTAACCTGCAATCCCTTCTTCAGCAGAAGGAGCTATCCTCACAGGATGCTTTCTGTTGCTAGTTTGGAAAAAAAGTGTTTTAGATCTGAAGAGCTATGGTATAGGGGGTATTCTTATTTGCTAGCAGAGAGACAAAGTTGACCAATGATCCAAGGAAGGCATGACTACCTTCAAAACAGTCTCATTTAGATACTGACAAATATAAACAAAGCTATTCGTGTAATTTTAAAATCCAGCTTTYCCAGTTTTCAGTAGGAGGTACTGAAACATTGACTTCCATTTTCAGATGAAAAAAATGATAATGTATCAAATAAAACTCTTCTTAGTGTCTTAAACCGTATTTTCCTCCAAAATTAAAATTTATGCATGGTATAAATTGGTTCAGAAAAGTAAAAATCTTAATATTTGTTTCTATGCAAATGGATCATTCTGTTCAGATATACAGTCACATCTGAATTCTGTTGTCATTAATAAGTACATCTGAAAAATGAAAAAAATTAAAAGCTTTCTATAAAAATAATTTTCCTGTATAGAAATATGCCACTTTTCAGAAATCATAAAATGAAAAGTAGCAGTCATGAAACTTCCAGACAGAAACAAAAAGAGAAAGAAAYAGACATTCAAAAACACAAAGAGATGGTAGCAGCATACCTTTGCCAGGCTGCTGAGCTTGGTCTGCTGTGCTGGGCAAAAATGTAAAAAGAAGGTGGTTACCTTCTTATTGTTACTTTGAGAAGAAAAAGTGATTCCAGCCTGTCACAAGGGAAAATGCTTCAGGGAAGAAACTCTGTCTCTGCCATTGGCATCACCAGGGTCTTATTATGACTATTTTCTATAAATATTATATAATCATAGTTTTACTTATATATACATGTGCATAATAATTTTTTGCTTAAAAAAAACTATATTGCAATTCAAAAAATGCAAGAATCTCAACTGCTTGATCTGTAATATGTATCTGCTTGATGCCTTCGTCACATAGGAGATCTTTTCATTTCAGTCACTGTGGTTTCTATTATCATTATTTTAGAAGCACGGCACTACTGTTTACAACCAACTACAGATCTTGGCCTTCATTATGCTAAGTGTTGTATTACCAGAATAAAGAATGCTAAGATCTTTGGGATCACCAGAAAATTGAAGAAGATGCAGAATATAAGCARAGCAGTAACTGAAGATGAAAGAAGAGTCAAGTTTCAAGAAGAAAACATCATTACAGGGCTTAGCTGTATGGAAACTGGGCAGTTACATTAGTTAGTTTCTCAAGTATTTCTGATTTTTGGCAAATCAAGTCATTTTACATGTTAATATTCATTATCCACTTCYCTGAATTGTTAAATTACACTGACTCCTTCTCCGAATATGCTAATGCCTTTTAGAAAGGAAATATTGTCTCAGTTGTCAATGACAACAACAACAAAAAAAACTTTCATTTTTTTTTAATTAATAGAATGCACATGCATTGTTTTCTGAACTTCCAGACATGTCACCACATCCAACCATAGCTAATTTTCCTGAAATTATTTTAAAGGAAGTTTTTCAAGAAAGGTGAATGATAATCAGATGATGATTCATCTAATTCATGTAGATGAATGAAATTATAACTGAGAATATTTTAAGTCAATAAACTTGAAGACTGCTTTATGATTATTGACTATCTGTTCATATGCAAGTGGCAGCACTTCTCTTCTTTGGGCATAACTATGACCTTGTTAACAAATGTATTTGATAAACTGGTGACTAGTGGGGAGAAACAGCAAGGCAACAGTGAGATAAATTATGATTTTTGTCATTAGTCAAAATATAATAAAGATTTTCCAACCTTCCATTAAATAATAAAAAAAMCTCTTCACCTTTTGTTTCTAACTTTCCCAATAAAAGTTTTCCAAGAAAATACTAGAAAAATACCGAAAGGTACCTGGTTCAACCCTATAGCCAGCTTCTCCTTCATCAGTTTTGCTCTGCTACTCAACAATTTTACAGMCAAGCACAGCAAAGAAACATGAAGGAAAAGCGTGGAGATCTCAGTTAGCRTGAGAACAAGATGAAAAATGAAGCATTAGAACAGCCAAAATAGATAACAAGAAGGTCTGTTGAATGTCTGGCTTTCTGCTTGCCAAAAGAAGTAGAAGCCTTAATTATGATTCATGGAGTCATTAATTCTTTTTAGGCATGAAAGTTAATGGAATAATGATTTTTAATCACTGTGGGATGATTCCTGATGTGCCTAAACAAAAATAGTACTGACGATGTACAATGCATAGAGAACATTTCAGAAAAAGGAGTCTCACTGAAATGAAAGGATATTTAAGGACTAGGTGTTCGAGGAGTGTTTTTTGGTTTCAGTTCAGGGTATGGGCACTCAGAAGTGCACACTCCCAGCACCACAGCCAAAGTGCAATGGAAAGCAGAAGGTCACTTTTGCTTGTGTCTGCTTTACATGAAAATTATAATGATTTGCACCAATTCATTTGAAACTGTTTCTTCTCTGTGGCTGCCTGAAATGTGGTGATTGTTGCAGGGCTTTATGTGCTGAAGACCAAAAACATGTCATTTGGGGCAGCTGCTGCTCAGTTTCAGGCTGCATTTGGACTGAAGCACACCAGTGGCAACTTGCAGTGAAAGCTATGCTGGACTGATTCATTTCTGCAGTCATTTTGCTGTCTTCTTGTTCTCATTCAATTAAAGTCAGTGTAGCTAATTAAAAAAACATGTTTTTTTATTTGGATGTGAGACATAACGTTTTCCAAAACAAGATATGATTAAAACGTATGAGACAGTTAAGAAGATTTGTACCGAGCAGCTCTACAGTCTGCTTGTATTTCCTTGGATTGCAAGATATAAATCTAAGCTGGGTGTTCTKCTACTTTATTTTTTATTCCTGTCTATGTATGTGGCCTGTGGAGTCTGTGATATATATCACTTTTTACTGTTTACTTCCTTAGTTTTAATTCCACTCTCCCCCACCTCTGTCCTCTCCCTCCAACCCTTTTTTGATTTGCTTTATGAAGCAAAATAGGCTACTTGACATAGTAATATTTAACTGTTGTTTCTAGTGTTGATTAGTCATTTAGCTATTTATTTTCTTTGAGTGCCAGACCATTGCTCCTCATTTTTGATGTCTGCAGTGTACATGTCTATATGTGGACTTAGGTTCACTTATAGTCACTCTATAGTCATTTTAGGATCACTTTATAGTCAATGGAAAGGCCAAGGCAACTGTGTGGCACTGCTTTTCTATTTGAACCATCTATTTTAGGATGAGAAGAATGACACAGTGGGATGAGAGGAAGGATTTGCAAGTTTGGTTGCTGAGCCCGTTTGCTCAGTAAAGATGCAGAGCCAGTCCAACCTGTGTGGGGCCAAGCAYAACACACTGGGATCAGCTCCTGTCAAAGCTGGACCACTGCAAGTAGATTTTGAGTCTCAGAGAGAGATGTCAGCAAAGAGTTAAAGCAAAATACTTCTGACATTACAAGAATAAAACTCCTCAGCTACCTCAGACACAGTTTTAAAATAGGCAATACTCAGAGACACAAAAAATACCTAATGCCAGTTTTTAAGCTCCGTTCACTTTCACATGAAAGGCARAGTAGCTATCAGTATTCTCACTCTCCTGTGAATCATACGACAGGGACTACATAAAATTGCCATTACAGCTCTAGAGAAATCCAGCTAACAGTGTCTGCCATGTATTGCACCAGATCTTTTGTGACTGATTTGCAAAGGTACTGAGCATGCTCAGTGACTCCTGGTTTTGCTGGCAAGCTACCAACCCTCACTTTTTCTCTAAACTAAATACTTAAGTTAAAGTTTTAAAAGAGTTAGTACATAAACTGTACGATTTCATCATAATGTATTGAGTGGTTGTTTATTTACAGAAAGAATAAYTGCAGTGGTCTGAAGATTATCACAGACCAGCCATATGTGACCTATCCAGTTTACAAGAGCACCTCTAAATTAAACCCAAATTAGCATAGTTCCACATCCCCCTAACTAATATAGTGATATTTCTGAACTCCAACTACTTCGAGTATCTCATGTTGAACAAACTGTGCCAAAAATGTAGCTGATAGCTATAAAATATTGCCCAGAGAACTGAAAAGTTCTTGAAGATACAACCATAATGTCACAGACTGAGGGTATTATTACTCGATCGAGGTAACTTTTTTTATTYTGAGTGCATATTTTATCCAGCTATTGCTTGAAAAATTATAGCCATCTTTTGTTTTATTACTGTTGTTTTTCTTTTTTTTCTCAAAATCAGGATCTGTAAATCTGTCTCTGGTCACATAGGCCATTCTTCTACTGATTCAAAAGGGAGTACATACAAACTCCATATATAATACCTGTTTTCTAACTATCGCTTGAATTTCCAGGTCACAGCTTTCCAAGTCACAGTGCACATTTCTTCCRGGTAATATGATTATATTTCATCCAGCCACAGACCCATAAGATAATTTAGGTTGAAAAGAGTCTCCAGAGGTCACCTGGTCCAACTGCCTGCTCAGAGCAGGGCCAGCCATAGCAGGCTTCCCATCAAATTTTGAATGTTTACAAGGATGGAGATTGCAGAGCCTCCCTGCGCAATCTTCCAGTGTTTAACCTCCCTCACTGTACTTTTTTTCCCCTAACATCTAATTGGAATTTCCCACGCTGCAACTTGTGTTTGTTGGCTCTTGTCCTACTGTGCACCCTTGTGAAGAGCCCAGCTCCATCCCACCCTCTCCCATTAGGTAGCTAAGATCCCCGTGAAGCCCTCTCTTCTTAAGGCTGAACTGGCACAGTTCTCTCAGCCTCTTCTCGTACATCACATCAAGAAATGTAGCTGGGTGAAATAAGCAAATATAAGAATGAATTAAATGTTCATTTACTGTTATGCCCTCATGACTTAATAAAGTGATCAGCCTGAAAACACCTCTTCTTTATATGCCCAGTAGGCAGCATATATGACCACAAGGGTTTTCAGAATCAGATTTGTTTCCTAAGTGAAATACATTTCAGTTCTTAATTGTGAAGGAAATCTTCAGAAGTAAGTGCAAACTCTTTGCTGTCTACTAATTTTGTAGCTCCAACATGACAGTCACTCTTCTCCTACTCATAAATGTTGCYTTACTTTGGGTTAAATTGTGAAAGTGAGAAAAACGCTGATCTAAATTTTTTTGTCACTTTGAAGCATTTGTGGGTAGTTTTAAAGGCACTGAAATGATTTCATTTGTGTCTTACCAGTTTGTTCAGTGATCATATCAGTGCTGGCTTGGCAGGGAGGAAGAGAAAGGTTTTTCCTTTTTTGTCACAGCCAGAGGAACTTGTCAGATGGTACGTGACCTTTACTGGATGCATATAAGCCAGCACTGATATGATCAGTGGATCAATTGATGGATCAATGATCAGTTAGATGCTTCCAATATGATCATCAGATATATGCTAGGACTAATATTGGACAGAATGCTAGTATTCCCACACGTGAGGGAAAAAAAAAGGTCTGTGCTTCTCTAGGATTTGTGGTACAATTGGTTAGGAAGTTAAATGGTCTGAATACTACACCTCTATCAAAAGTAACATCTTCTCAGTAGATGTGTAATAGATATCTTCCTAAAAAAGTCAGTAGATGTGTGTAAGCAAGGGAAGGGAAATAACTGATCATTAAAATTGGAAGTAGAGTACAAAGATGGGATCATTTGCGGAAAACAATGAAGAAGAAGAAGAAAATTCAGGGAGATTATAGAAAACATTGTCAAGAAGGAAGTAAAAATGTCTGATGGACTAGAAAGTACATAGGAGGAGGTGAACACAGAAAAGAACATGAATCCAGAAAGGAAAGAAATGTCCTTTAGGAAATTTAAATGGAATATTCTAACTTAAAAATTGAAAATAATATTAGATATTGCACACTCTATTTCTTTATCCATGAGTTAAGGCTTATAAATGAAAGAAACCTCCAAATAATAGCAGCCTTTGAGGAATGCTCCTCCATCACCATTCATATAGCAGAATTATTGCTATTTATTCTTTGTATTGCTTTGCTGTTTAGGTATATCACTTATTCAGTACTATACAAACTTGCGTGAACTTTTATAAGAATAAAATGTTTCATAAACAGATTCTCATGAAAGTAATGTTATAGTTTACTGACAGCAGCTATGAGGGTGCTCTGCTGTATTTCTTTGAAATCTGCTTCTCACTTTGATTCACTGGATTTTGTTTACCACCTCCTCATATCCACTGAAAGATCAAAGGGATGACTTTTTGGTATGGGAATCCTACTGGTTTTGTGTTATACTTTTTTTCTTTTTCTTTTTTTTTTTTTTTGTGTGTGTGAGAGGGTGGTAGGGATATTTCTGTAATTCTAGCTTTTTTCCAAATCGAACTAGTATCTTCTGTGTTTTTTTTCACTGTACTCTGCTGTAATTAGATCTGCCAGATCACCAGGAAGAAGCTCATCTGTCCATAGGCATCTGTGAAGGAAATGATCAATGCCTTTAGGGCTGTCTTCTTTCTCTCTCTATTCTTATTGCTGCTTACTGAATGTCTGAGATGCAGTGAGAGTGAGGAAAAGATGTACTTTATTAACACCAAGAGAGACAAACGGAATAGAAAAACTCTCTCCAATCTTTCATCAGAGCTATGATAATAAGAATATTATGGAGAATCAACTTCACCCATTCTGGAACTGGATATAGAGGCGCCAACAAATTAATGACTAGCAAAGTAAAAAGAGATACCCTTTGTATATTTTATATATATGGAAAATGATATCTATCAGGCTCTGAAACAAACACAGACAGCAGTGTGTCCCTAATTTTCCTCCCAAATGAACTCTGCTTTCCGTAGGGCAATGCTTTCAGGTGGGGTTCTGGTACCTTGCGCTGCTCCTGGCTCTAGAGCTCACTTGGATGCAGCCAGCTTGTCAGTCTCTGCTCCACGCTTCACTGCACAATGCAGGCTTCCACTCGCTTTTACTTTACCCTACCCAAATAGCCCACACTGACAATTTACAGGGTAGCCACTATCCTAAGGTGTATTTACAATACATGAGAAAAGATATTTTGACTTTGACATATGGGAAGAATAATCACAATTCACTTATCTGAAAATGTGATGGACTATCCAAACATATAATAGAATAACTGAACTATTTAAGGCATATATTAGGTGACACTACCGCATCTGAGCTGGCAAAACGAGACAGCAACTAAAGTGATTCTGGATTCCCTGCTTTCTCATATTTCCMATGCTTGGTTTAATAAAGAGGGCATAGCCTCAGAATTTGGCAGCTCTATGCACAGTAGAGACTCTCTCCTGACTGATTTCTGCATTCAAGGCAAGAGAATGGAGAAAAGCAGCCTATGATGATATTTGATTCTCATTTGTGTTCTGTAGGCCTCTGTATCTCTCACCTTTTGACCTGGCTGATCCATGTCAGTTAAGAAAATCCTACAATCACTAATGAGGACAGTCAATTCCTTTTTCTGAAAGGTCAAGCTCAGAAACAAATCCAGACTCCTAGTTTGCTAAAGAACTAGGAAAAAAAAAATTTTTTTTCAATTTGCTCTGCTCTGACCCCGGAGAACATCTGATCTGAAAAGAATAACTATGAGTTATGACAGGTACAAGAGAATTTCAGCATTCTTGGTCCAAGGGGTCTACAAATAGCCCCAAACAGGGATCCTGATGGTTGGGCATTTACAATTATTGAGAAAATCACTGACAGAGTGACTATCACCAGCGCAGGGTTTAAATACCACAGTTTAAAGCTGAACTTAAGTCTGCATGCTTTCTTTTCTGAGGGACGATTCTTCCTCTATGGGTAGGATATGGTAACAGATATCTTCCCGAAAAAGTAAATAGAATATATGTTCTCCTGAAACAGATATAATTTTCCATGCCCTAGGGTATAAGGAGCTGCAGGAAGGAACACTGTGAATTAGCCTGCCCAAGGTCTGTGGTACATCCCTCTGGAGTAGGGGCAGGGAAAGAGAATCTGTGCGATGAGCAATGTTAATGGAGGGGCTAAAATCCCTAGATGCTCTCTCTATCCTCACTTCTCCTCTGGTACAGTTGGTGCCTATCATCTTATCCAGGGTAGCTTTTAGTCTCAAGTTAGATGATAGGTATTCTGCAATATAGCACTTTTTGCATTCTTGAAGATTTGGGGTCAGCTTTGTCTGCTTGCAGTCATGGCATGACTTTCTTTTTATTATCATGCAATAGTCTTAGGAAAAATATTTTCCAAAATATGGTGATAAGGGGGAAATGTCAGAAGGAGAAATTTGTTTCCCTTCATGAGCTGTGCAGTTGAGACAGAGAAGGAGAGAATACAGGCTTTGCTGTTTTGTTTCATAATAAACAACACATGATTTGATGATATCCATTATAAAAAACTGAGATTATTTTCCTCTTCAGAAAGTAATATAACCCTTGAACTTTTAGAGTCTGCATACAGACACCCTACTTAAAGTACTAGGTGAAACTGTTCTGATWTTGGCAAATATGCATGTTTTTTTCAGCAAGGCAGCAATACGTTGGGTTAAATCTTAAACCAGGCATCTGAGAAGACAGTTTTTAGTCTATGTCTGGAGGTCTGATCTTCTAGAGCACAACAAAGTCAAAATGCTTCAGTCTTTTTGGCTTTCCAGCTCTATATTGAGCTTTTAAATAAGGAGATACAAAAGTAGAGCAAATCCTTATTTAGACTGATAATTTAGACTGATAAGACTGTTAAAAAACATCCTTATAGAACTCAGGCCAAAATTTCATTGGCCCTAGGGCATAAGTCATATACCGCACGCATTCAGGTTCCCAGATATGTGTTTACTGAATATCATTTCCTCGAAGCTGAAGAAAACTGAACTGCAAGAAGGTAAATGTCAGCAGTTAACTCACTGAGTGTTGAAGAGTTTTCTGAATACATGGATCTGTTAGGAGGAAGAAGGTAGCACAGTGGCACCCACCTATCTGAACTGAATGCAATTCTGCGTACTGAAAACTACGGGTCTTATATCAATAGTCCTGTGTTTCTGTGGTCCCTTACCTCACTGAGGAATCAGAGCTCCTTTAGACTGAAAGATAAAATAAATGGATGGAACTTGAATAATTAATGACTTGAAACAGAAGGAGTCAGTGTTTTTACAAACCACCTGGCACTAATTTTAAATAAAAGGAATGCTAATACTTGGTGGGGGGGGGAAGCATTTCTGAGGTTCTCTAAGTGTTTCAAGTCAATGATTTGRACATCTGGCAAGGAAAGCTCATTTTTTAGCATGGGAGGATTAGGTTAAACAAGGCTGTCTCTGGAGTACRGAGGGCTATGAACAGAGTCAGCATACTGCACACCTGAGCCATAGCAAGCATCAGGAAAGAAATTCCTGGAGAAGTTCATGTGTTAGTATACACCTAAAACTGAAAGACAAATATAAAACAAAAGAAATCCACATTAAAGAGGAAAATGTGTCTATTGTGATCAGTGAGTAGCTGCCTGACTCTGAGCGAAATGACTGACTTCTTTCTGCATGCTGACTTCAGCAGCCTCTTCCAGACAGAAGCGCCTGGTCCGTGGGCAGCCAGGGAGGGAGACTGGGGACACCGAGGCGATTCAGTTAATGGTGCTCAGCCTTCTGAAAACAAATAGGAGTAAAACTCATGTGACAGCAAAACCACCAGGAAAACTTTAAAGCAGTAAGGAAAAAAAAAGCCCCCCAAATGATGGAAGGAATACCTTAGTACTTTTCTACCTCTGGGTTTTTACTTATGTTGCTTTCTGCCTCTCTCACACACTGCTCTTCTCTTTTTTCTTTAAAGGACAGTCAGTAATTGCAATCTATTAAATATCCTGTTAAAGTAAGGTTTGGCTCCTCACCTCTCTCCCCTTTGACCAAATGTCTGGAAATCTGTGGCTACAACTCAGGGGTGTGCGCCCAGAAAAGCTTATACATCTTTGGATATACTGATTATAGGTTTTGCAGGRATCATTCTGTTTTGTATTCGTGGGCAAACATTGTTTCTCTTCACTGTTGCAAGTCTTTCCTTATTGTCTTCTGTGTTCTGCCCAAAATTGAACTAAGAGATATTGAACAACAACAACAACAACAAAATCCAAGCAGAAGAGCAATTGCTCTGAATGGCTTTCATTAAAAAAATGAAATCCAAAAGCCAAATCAACAACAAGAAAACCTCTTTTCCTTCCCAAATCCATTTACAATTACTCTCTGTAGAGATACCAAGAGCATCCAAAGAAAGAGAGTTATGTGGCCCATCCAAGCTTTATATTGAATTATTGTGTAGGGCAAAAAAATCATAACCACAGCCTCATGCATTGAAAAGAATTCAAATCACTCCTGCAGAATAAGACCTTAAGGTTAAAGATGTAAATTGTTTGGGATAAATCTAATACATCTCTCCCAGCCTTTTTGTTATAGATATTGCTGATTGATTTGCTGTATTAAAGTGCAGCAGAGATTGTTGTGATATGAATTAATATTAACTAGCAAATAGCATGTGTCATAAGCCATCTAAATCAATGTTAACCCTTTCCCCTTAGTCAGAGCTGAAGATCTCCAAACATATTTTTTAAAATGAGAAAGTGATAAGCAATGCGCAACAGAATGAATATCCTAATTTATTTAATCTCACTTTAATGGATTCAAATTACTTTTTTTCTTAAACAAATGTCAAGTTTCGATGAAGATCACAAGTCTCGGCTATAATGCTATATATGCCTTTTGTGCTCAGAGTTACTAACAAAATGCTAATCAGGCTTATTTCCTGCCCAGTTCTATTAGCTACCACTTCAAAGCATAAGCTCCTAAGATTTAAAGACAGTATTTGAATAGTCAAGACCTCCCTGTGGCACTAGAAATTAAAYTCACTTTTTCTTCTCCCTTTTCACAGATTGCTTATTCCATCAGGAGTAATTTACCCTAATTAGGGGTTGTGTGTTCTGAAACTATAACTGTTTCTCCAGGACAAGTTAAACGATATTGCATAGCTAGTTGCTATGCYCCTATCAACTTCATAAGCAAACTTTAAACCTGAATAAATTAAACCCAGAAACACAGCATTTGTCAGACTGGATCAGACAACTGGTTTATCACAGTGCCCTGCCCGCTACTGGCAACAGTCACACACTTCACGCTCAGGAGCAAGGCAAAATATGCATAACGCACCCAAGGCAAGATTCTTTATGGGGGGGGGAAATTCCTTCCTGACCTGACGATGAAGGACTATCTCCCTGAAGCTTAAGATTTTACTACCTCTTTGCTTTGGCTTCTCTAACTGCAAATGCTAACAGACATCAAGTCATACATAAAAACAGAACATACTTTTTATTTAACTTGATTCTTCTTTCCCACCATGGAAACAAGTATCATGAGGTGTCTCATGCATAAGTGCTTGATCTCCCAGAAATCAAAACAGCTCAAACCAATGAGCACAGCATAAATCTGGTGCAAACTATCACTGTCTCCTTCTGTGGCCCTCAGCGTGTCCTATTCTTCCTAGCCAAGCTTACCAAAGGATGGTAGCGCAACTGCCCCCATCACCGAAATAACACAAATAAGATTGATTTTTTTAAATTTCATTCTCCATAGCTCTGACTGCCTTAATTATGGTTTTTTTTTCCGCTGTATACTARCTCTTCAATAGGCGAGATATTCCTGGATCATCCTACGTATTTTATACACGTCTTTGTAAGACAGCAGTTTCAATCCCAGCAACATTTACCTTAAAGCTAGAAGATCAAAGATGTAAGACAAGATTAAGCAAAGATTCATAATCATTAAGACAAGATTCATAATGTCATCACCATTACTTTATTGCTTTCTGGACTTTTTTTCTTATTTGAAAGGATCCTCTATGGGGCTTTTAGCTAAACTGTCACAAACTGCGCAAATAATGTTCAGTAACAAAACTCCCACAAGAAAACATTTCCTTGAGATRAGCCATTCTCTCCATCTTGCTCTCAGGACTTTTCATCTTTCAGATATAAAGTTTCAGTTATTTTTGCCCATGAGCATCATATTCAGTTTGACTGAATTTTATAGGCATCATGCTGCTCAGAGACAGAGGTGTCTAAATCTGCTTTGTTTTTTAATTGTCCAGCCATGTTAATTAACTAAAACAACCTACAGTGCTGTTATTAAYAAACATCTGACTCATTGGTCATTTCCTTATCCAGATCATTAGCCTGTGTGATACTCAGTACTGACCTCAGCCACATCATTGATTTTCCTCCAGTGTGAAGAGCTATGTTAAAAAATTGCCTTATTTTTCCCCCCCTCATTCAGTTAAATAGCCTTCTGTCTCAAACAGCATACTATTCTTTTTTTTTTCCATTAACACTGTTTCAGGACAGGCTTTCTGGTCCTATTTAAAAAAATGATCAAAAGTAATTATATTCTTGAGATCACCTTTTTTTTTTTTTTTTTTTTTACCATAAAGGACTGAGGAAACCGTTACCCCTTTAACCATTATAAAAGCTATTTTTTTGCTACATAAACTTAGCATAGTATTATACTCTAAAATTTCAGTCAGCATCCAACGACCTAAAGGGAAGTAATGTCTCTTATTCCTCAGGTTTTTCTTATTTCTTGAGCTTCTTAAATGCTGAGTTTGGTTTCAGGGTTTGTGTTTCTGCTGAAACACAATCTTTTCTGGATGTTTTCTAGTGAGGTTGATTAACCCAAAGTTTTGGAAAAGAACTCTGCTCTTAGAAGAAGAGTTGACACTTTCCTTATTTTTCTCGAATGTTGCATATAAAGGTAGGAGGTCTAAACATTTATCTAAGAAAATTAGAAACAGCTTTTGAAGATGAAAGCATCCCAATAATAGTTGCAATCAGTCCATAAAAAAAAGAGTGGAGTAATTATAGGTAGTCCAGAAAAGAGGACAGCAGTGGAAAGAACATCAATGGTGTACTTATAAAGAAAAAAATAATTTTCTAGAAGGAAAAAGTACTATTCTGAACTGTTGCAATGCTCCATAAAATCACTGGAATTCAGTAACACCTAACTTATTTCACAGGATAATGGCACCCCTTATGATACATCCTTGGTGTGTATTGTTCTGTCACCTTCCAAAGAACACAAATGYACTTTTAAATGTTGTGTAGTGGTCAGGGTCTTGATAACATGTTCTACAGAGTTGCTGTAATTCTGAGACGGGAGGGTAAATAATTCGTAGCCTCGSTGGATGAGGCTAGAATCATCTGAACACATGGAGGAGTTATATTACATATTAAGTAGCTTGAAATATATATGTTAGGGTGCTTCCCACATTTGCAAAGCATGAAATACCTTTAGGCTTTATCTTACGTGAATAACTTTGCTCATATACACCGGAATATATCACCTGAATGTACACCTGAATATGTACTTGTCCTGTGCATGAGCATTTGTTGGATCAAAGCCTAGGGAAAGGATCCCTGTGTTGGTATGACATTCAGCAGAGAATTTTCTCATGAGTTACACTACTGGGGATCAAGAATTCAGGAAAGCAACCCCAAAACAGACACTGTGTAAAACATAACAAAAAATGAAATGGAAAAAGAAAAAGAAACAGTCACGATCATGATTGTTGTCTAAAGACATATATACAGTACAAACTACAGCTTTCCAATTTAAAAAGCAGAACCTTCACAACTGTTAACCAGAGCAAAACCCCATCAGTTTTCAAGTACTGATATGACATTATTTGCTTTCTAGACATAGAAAGCTCAGACGATATGGGGCAAAAAATGACAGGGATGTTAGTTAATTAGATAATGTGCATCATCTGTTTCCCTTAAAAGAATATAAAGTCACTCTAGGAAATCTGTGTAGTGCACATCAAGACAAATATACAATAAATGCAACACACAGTATAATTAAAGTGTAAAAAATGTGGCAACATTCTTAAAAAATAAGGAAAGTACAGCATTATTCGTATTGCCCTGTCCCTAGTTAATATATTTTAATTCACTGTCAAAAAGTACAGTTTCTCTCTGTTTTCCAAATATAGCCTATTTTTACTATTTCCAGTTGACAACAGAAAAACATTTTACATGAAAAGATGCAGTTAACTGTGAGAAATGTGTTTCATCTCACCTAACTTAAGCCCTCTAAGAGACACATGGTCCCAGGGGGCAATTCTTTTCCACCTCTCTCTGTTAGACACCTATTTCAGGATTAATCGAATTGCCTTTGGAGGTGCCATAGCCTACTAAATGCATAACTTCCAGATTATTACAGCAAAATAAGACAAAGTCTGCTCTTAGTGATCAGAAGTTGGGTATTTTGAGTCATGATAAGGATAGTGTCTGTGATAGGTATATTTCTGAGCATGGGAAATTTGCTGAGCACAAAGCTTAGTATATTTTCCTTGATGCAGAAAAGTTTTTTTTTTTGTTCGAATATGAAAATCACTGTGTAGGAACACTCCATCAATATGTTGTACTGTAGCCACTATTTTTAAAAAAGTCACAAGGATCTTTAGACAAGATGCAGAGGGCAACAATTTGACAACACTGTGTCCTTGGTGACCACGGTGTCACGATATTAAATCTCTTCCTTGCCTAAAAAGAATGGTGATTTAATAAACTGTACGATGTAACATCCTCATTAATAAGGAGTGAACTTAGTAGTGTTTTAACACACAAAAARCAACAAAAATATAATTCACAAACCCAATTTTGCAAACTTTTAAAATGTTCACACTTTTTAAAAGAAAATACTCAGTGAAGGAAACATTCAGCATGTTTGAATGTAATTCAGCTCATCTGGCATCTCTGGCTATTCGTTTGGTGGAGAGCTGAGGTATGTTAGCATTTAAGCTAACATATGGTATGGTTGTTTATACTTAGCACTGAACCAGGGAGGACATTTATTCACATGGTGACTTTTGGAGCCAGACTATAATAACTCATAAATATTATATATTCTGYTATTTGCTTCTTAGAAGGTGGATTACTGTCTGAAAACCCAAATACTGGCTGCACATAGGAAAGAGGAATCAGAGAATGCAGAAGAAACCAATTTGTAAATTTGGGAGACCAGTGAAGAAGAASGCATAAAGGTGACATTTTATGATCTGCTAAAGACAATCCACACCCAAGCAAAAAACACCAGTCCTGCCTTGGTGGCAGATTCCCGTCATGCCCTTCATGCTTGCACCATTACTCGTGTGACTGCATGATCACAGAGCTACTCTGCCTGAGAAGTGATCCTGGAGAAAAGATACAAAAGCTCCATTTGCAGATGGATCTGCTCCCCGATCTGGCTGACTGTGCATCCTCACAAGTGCTTACTCTCGACAGAGTGGGAGAATGGTTGTTAGAAGTCYGCGGAAGGAGCGGTTCTCCCAAAGAAAGCATCCCAGTGTTTGTTGGGAGAAGGTGGAAGCATGCAGATAAAGGAAGGCAATGCATACATATAGGAGTTCTTTCTACAGTTTCCTGATTGATTTATGTATTATTTGCTTTTAAACGACTTTTATATCAGCTTAATATTTGCATATGCACACAGTATAATCATCCGTCTTTCTTTTCCCCTCTTTCAAAATCCATGCACCTCAATAAATAAATTGTCATTAAACAAGTAAGATGCTGTAAAAGCTGAATAAATCAAACTGCAAGCTATCTATAAATTCAGAAGCAAACTCAGTCTCTAGTAATATACTTCAAAATAACTACCAGAAAGCTGTATATGTGACTCTGTGTGTGTGTGTGTGTGTGTGTGTGTGTGTGTATAAAATATAAGAAACAAACAATAGAACATGATCTGTTTGAAAATAGAATACATCAGTCTCATTAACTGTTTTGTCTGGTGGCCAGTCATTCCACCAGTGATTTCCAGAATAATTCATTTTAGGAATTTCTTTTTGGTACATTTATTTTAAAGTATTTCTTTTCCTTACCATTTGAGGCATCATTGAGTTCTTTGGCTGCCCTTTCCTGAGCAGTATACAGTATCATTATCCTCTCCTTTGACAATTCCCTGCTTAGCTGCCTGTATCACCTTCAAAACTTTATTTTAGAACTTACCTAATTAGCCTTTGATCCACTAATTGGCTATTATCTACAGATCTCTTTGTTCTTTTTTGCATATAAGATTTTGTTCCTTTCATCATGGGAACACAGAAATTGTCATACTGGGACGAAACAATGGGTCACCTAGTCTCATATCCGCTCTCTTACTGGGGCTAATGATGAGACATTTCAAACAGGCGTTCAGCACCCTGGGCCTGCTCCTGTCATTCTCTCTCATGCAAAGCATCCACCGAAATAAAAGGCATATAACATTTTCCCTTTGGCTGCAGGTGTGCACTGAACAGATGTCTTCACTGAACTGTCCACAGTGACATTTAAATCTTTTTTTCCTGAGAGATTACAACTAATTCAGAACTTAATCGCATGTACAAATAGTATAGATGTCATTTCCAAACAGGCTTAATGTGCTAATCTGAGCACTGTGCCCCTTAAGGTTGCTAATCACAGAYTGGTTATCCAGGGATACAATCTACTTGGGAAAGAAGCAGATCTAAGTTCTAAACTTCTTCCCAGTTGAGAAGTTTTTAAGTTTCAATGCTAGATGTATTTGCATTTTTTTAGCCTTAGAGGAAAGAAAGTATAAATATGTTTTCATAACAGTCTGATTAATTTGGCTTAATTTAAAAAAAATCTATTTTTTCAAAGATGGACCTTAAGAAACAATGAATCATCCTCTTTGAAATATTTCGAAAGTCTGATTTTCAGTATTTCCAACCATATCCATTTAAACTTTGTAAACTAGGCTTCAGAGCATCAAGAGGCTTGTGAAAAAAATGCAAGACTCTTAACATGACTTTAACAGACTGTTGAAGTTGTGAGTGAATGGCCTTTCTTGTTATCCAGCTTCAGATTCCTTAAGAGTTCAAGTTTTCATGCTTGGTGAAAGAAAGGGGGCAAGAAGCACGCTAGAAGAAATAAATAAACAATGAGAACTGAGCAGAGCTCTTTAGTAAGGAAACGAAGGGGAAGGGGAGAGGGGAACGGGAAACGGTGAAAAACAAAGAGAAAGAAAGAGAGATAGAGATAGCGATAGCGATAGAGATAGAGAAGGAGAAAGAGAAGGAGAAGGAAAAGGAGAAGGAGAAGGAGAAAGAGGAAAAAAGAAAAGGGGAAAAAATGTATCAACTCTATTTTCCAGCACCGCAACGTGGAGCACTGCAGCAGGCACTGCTCAGACAAAGAAAGTTCTTTTCAATGCTTCCTCTAGGAGAAGGGATGAAATGACTTCTACTAGTGCTCAGGCTTAACTTGAACTCTAAATAAAACAAAATCTGAACACCTTATGGTTGCTAGGGCTGAATAATTACAGAGACCTTGCTGAAGCTTCTGTAGGTCATTACACTAATTTAAATTCACAATGCTTTCATCTCTCCTTTGAATGCAAAGTACCTCATACTCATCTATGCTGAATTTCCCTTTCTATGTTTTTAATACCTAGATTTTGTTATTTCTCTCTCAAGTGCCTTAGAATTCATTCTGACCTTGACTACCATTTTGTCCTCACAAGAAAGTTGCACTACTTCAGTTTACGATTTAAAAATAAAGAAGCTAGATGGATAAATTTAGTGACCAAAATACATAAATGGGTATCTTCTGGCTTAAACTAAACTTGTTTCCAGTTAAGACTAGAGGAAAGTTGAATATAATGCAAAATAAATGGCTCTTAAAACAAAGAATTATATCAGGTTGCTGCCTCACCTGAGTCACTGTCACTCTGTGTTTGTGTAATGTGTGTGTGTACACACTTCATCCCTAGCAAACACAAAGCTCTATGTCTTGTTCTGACTAAAGGTTAATTCAGCTAAGCTGAATTTCTGTGTGGCCAAGACGTATCGTAAACTGACAAAACTTTGGCCAAAATACAAAGCTTTATATGTGTGTTCTTCTTTCCTTGTCACCAAAGCACTTCAAATGCAGTTCCCATGCCCTGATTATGCTGTGTGCTGGTGGGGAAACTGTACTCATACCTGYGGGAGGAATACCAGTGATGAACTGAGGGCTTCCGATGGTGCTGGGGCTGGTCATACTGAGACCCAAAGAGCTGACCTACTCAACACTAGCCCCTGTTGCAGCATTGGGGTAGGATGACATAAGAATTTCTGGCTTTTGAAATGCTTCTGGAGCAATGTTTCCCCTATCTAACTGTGGTATGCAGGCTGTGTTCATGGTGCTTGACTATGCCCTTACCAGTGAACAGGTTTGAACTTTTTCAGTATGTGGCTCCTGGAGAAAGAAGGTTGGGGCTCTTATCCTAATTCCTCTTTAAAATTAGCAAGATGACTGGGAAGACTGGAAAGATCACAGCCTTAACCTAGCCTGAATAGAAAATGCAACGTTATTACTGGGAATGGTAGAAAATTAGACCCCAGAAAACACCCAGGATGAAAGTATGATGGAAATGTGGTAGAAAACTAGGCACTGAAACAATTTGATTTGAATATCAGAACTTCTAAGAAACCATTCTTTCATTAGCAGAATACTGAAAAACAAGTGAAGAAATACCCTTAGGGGCCACCTTTTTTCTTCAGAAAGGAGATGACAAATGTGAAGAAAAGGGAATAAAAAAAATGAAGAGACCCATCTCTGAAATATTTGAAGAGCCATGAAAGAGAACTGGCACAGAGAAAGTCCAGTGAAAAAGGATCAAAATCACATGAAGACTAGAAATGACCATTCTGGAAATGAAGAGTTAAGATTTTAGATGTCCTTCAGTAAAACTTCATGTTTTATTTTCCTCTTGCTTTACTTTCTTTATTTTCACCCTTGCGTGATTTTATAATTTCTTCTCACTCTTCTTTTTTACTTTTATTTTTCCTCCAAATTCCCTTCTCAGAAATGTGTATATCAGAATGGTATGTGTTAATTTCAGATGTGTATCACTTCTTTATACTACTCATTGGTTTCCATACTCCAGTGTTTTCTAAGGATACTTTTATCAAGACGAGGGAAAACTAAAACATAAAATGACACAACAATTTGCCTCTTACAGCCTCTTATGACACTGAATTTGAATAGATTAAGCCTTAGAACACCCCTTAAAAAAAAAAAAATCCTTGCCTACTTCTGACCCCTCTGAACTGGGTTTTTCTTTCTATAATACTATTTCAGGGTCCACATAACAGTCAGAAATATCCAGCAATTAAATCAGTTTTGAAAACAACCCTAGATACAATTTCCCGTAAAAGTTACTTGGATTGGCAAACCCCTCTCTATGAATTCTTCTTGCTTATTCCACTGCTGAGGACACACAACAGCTTTCATCAGTTTTAAGTAGGCAGATATAAGATGTCCACTTTCTCCTGTCACCAAAAACATTACTCAGTCATTCAGATCTCCTTACTTTGTGGAATTCTGTAAATAAGTAGATCCATGCTTTCTATTACTTTGTTCTTTTAAATATTGCAATTGCACAAATTCCTGTAAAGGTTTTCATAACCATTTGTTCAATTCCTGAAAGAAAGCTGTAATTTTATACCTTTTTTCTCAAGTGATCTCCATAGTAACATGCACTACAATAATTCTCATCCTGGATAAACTTATTTACAATTTGCTAAACTGCAGTCCTTAAAGGCTTTTTTGGTTAAAATATAGAAGTTAACACAAATGGAATATTTAAACTCAGCTGAACTTCAGCACTTTTTAACCCTCTCATATGGAAACAAGATTAATCTTACATTTTTCTGTTTTGCATTGTGTGTTTTTCTGCAAGTACTCTGATTCTSTTATAATTACATCTGCAGAGTTGTGAGCAGACTTGTTTCCAAATGTTCTGTAATTTTTTGAGATAATGTAAAAGGTTTTAATATGACTTCCAGCTGTTTCATACCAAATATATAACCAAACTTGGAAGTTCCATTTTTTAAAACCACAAAATAATACTGCAACACTTTATATAGGTTTATATGTTTCTGGCAACTAACACTCCTCACAGTTTCTGATACTAGAATACAAGAAGACAATTTTGTTTAGAAAAAYATGAATTAATTCAATTCCAGAGAGCATTTCTTCTAACCTTCAGCAGAACGTATTTCTACCTACAGTTTTGCTGTAGTCTTGAACAAAAGTATTCCCACAATCCAAAGAATAATCTTTTTTCAATTTTTTTCTATGACCTGAAAAAATTACAGCTTTTACTCTACGGAAAGGATTGAGGAAAAAGGTGTGTGTTAAGTCCTACAAGTGCTGTGCCCAAAGGTGGAAKGGTAAGTTGCTGGAAATGTTCAGACATGTCCATGCAACTCTCCTTTTATTTCTAAAATGCAGTTCCTTATTTCAGAAATAAAAGAACTGTAACAAAACCAAAGATGTCTGCAATGGACATTGAAATGTGCTCTAATTGTACTCCATTCACATGAGCACTGAACTATCTGAATGAACGCTTCAGAACCAATCAAAGGACTGAATACATGAAGCACTGCTACCATGGTTAAGACACATCCATTCCTGCCCAGTACAGGAAAACATTTCCGACACAGTTTTAAGGGGCTGTCCACTCCCATCTACTATTTGGGATCCTCCATTCTGCCTTCAAAACTGGTATTCACTGAACATGAAAGCAAATAGGTTTGCCTGAAGAAACCCAGGAGACTGTTGTATTTTTCATACACTAGTTACTGAAAATAGCAGCCCTTTCCCTCACCCACCCCCACCTGTCTCTATTGTTCTGAAGTTATTTACAAATAAGGTGAAAAGCACTGCACCAAAGCATTTCATGGTGGAACTTATTTGTATGCAGAACACGTGGAACTGAATAAGCTGCAGAAAACATTGCTCAACATAAAAATATGTTATGGGAATTATGGTGTCATCTTTAGAATCTGACAAATTGCCCAGTATATGAAATGTTTAGACACTGGTGGCTTACTTGGGATGCACATGAGTGGCAATAAAATCACAGGGCCTCCCAGACAAAGTCTGAATTCCGATTTGATTGCAAAGCAATTCTGGCAGGACCCTTTTCAAGCTGCAGTTGATTTCTTTAGCTAGAATTTGGCATTTGAACAAAGATAAGCTTTTGCCATTTATTTCATTCCATATTTTTGGAGTACTGTGCCATTGCTCTGATGATAACTTCTCCTTCTTTCTTCACCCACAAACTGCTTGTTTCTGCAGTGGCACCTGGGAAGGATGGCAAACTAACAACAGAAATGCAAGTGCTAGAAGGAAAACAAACCCACAAGCCTTGCTGCAATGTAAGGGTGCACAATGTTCCTTGTATCTTGGCATCTTTCAAGAGAACCCACCCTTTCAGCTGTCATTTATACTCTAAGATGATTCATCTCACTTCTTCTTTGGAGTAGAGACTGCAAATAAACCAATCAGTTGTTGTGGTTTTATCAGGTCAACATTCTTCCTAATACAGTTTTAGAGTAAATCGAATTTGAAGCTGATCAGTATGAAAGCATGGAGCTTCCATGCAAGACACTCAATCAACACTCAGACTTAGGACTCCTACTTTTCCAAGAATGTCCCTTAAGAATCTTAGAGACACCTTTTGATGAACATACATGGGAGGCAAGAGGGCTGCAAATATTTCTTTCCTATTATGTGTTCAAGAGTTCTTCAGACATCTTCCATGTTGACTTAAACCAATAAATTACTTAATGCTGTATTAAGCCTCTCAACTTAAAGGACCTGTTTAATCTGCCTGAGGGCAACAAGACTATGCACAAAATATTCTCTGGACTGAGGCTGAATTGGACACTCTGGAAGAATCCAGCCCTCTGTCCCGAGTGATGCTGAAAGATGACTTTCTGTGTCTTTAACTAAGAACGAATTCTCAGGAGRTGCAGTCTCAGTTTCACTGGTGTAAATAGAGAAAAATTCTGCCTAATTATTGGTATTCTTTCTCTTCAGGYTTATGGCAGCTGAACAGAACTAAGAAACTGCTTTTCAGATTATCTACCTCCCTTCTCCCTTCTTAAATAGTTTTCCTCACATTTCATGGATTTAATCACCTACCTCACATGAACAGAGATGGCAGGTTTTAGTAGCATAGAGAAAGGCTGCAGTCTCAGCTTTTACTTTAGGGGAAGAAACAGCAAAATCACTTCTTTGCACACTTTGAACAAAAAACACAAATCCAATTTGGGGGGTGGCATTTGTGATCTTTTTTCGATTCTTATAAAATATTCTATGCAAGCAAAATGTCTATTAATACCAGTATAATATGTTCTCACTGAGATTCATGCAGACAGTGTTTGCACAGGCATGTAGAATTGCTGTTCATTTTCCACAAACACATTCAACAAAGGTAATCCTTATTCTGAAAATTAATGTAAATATGGAGAATGTATCTCAGTCCAATGGATAATGTCATAGTAGTAATCCACTCTAGTCCCAAATCAGAAAACATTAAATCATTTGCATTATCTTATTGAAATCAGTAAGTCTACATTGGCTCTTAACATTAGTTTCTTATTAACATCTTATTGGATCAGGGCCATTAAGACTTTCTTTAAAATACATGTTTAAATCAACCAGTCTCAAAAACTTGCCAGTGTCATTGCAAACAACGCAATGTGCACTGAGTAGTGAGTTCATTTGGTTCRTTTAAACTGAAGTGCATTCATAAAATACTCACTGAAAGCAACAAATATAACTGCAAAAATCTGAAATCTTAACAGACAAGCAGAAAATCAAATGGGGTAATAAAAAACAGCAATATTTTTCTACATCCACCTACAAAACAAGCTCTGTTTATCTCAGGTACCTAAAGAAGCCTTCTTTTCAGTAAGACATTGGCAAAATATGGTCAGGAATGTTCTGCTACCTTCCTTATGCATGTAAGGAAAAGAAGTGTTTTTTCTTCACCCACAAACTTRGTGGTTCGGAGCATGAGATAAAAGCCTGAGTAGGTGCAGGCACCTACACTTTTATCACAAGCTCCCTCTGGGGAGCTCAGGTGCCCCAGTGCCTTTGGGATTAATGTTAGTGTAGTTTTCTAAGAGAAACAGTGGGCTGTCCTATTCTTTCCCTTCTTTCCTCCCCCATTTTACTGGGGGAACACAGTGCTGGGAAGAGGGAATGTAGTTACTGGGATTTTATACCTCCATTCCTGTTGAGTGACTGGGAATTTTTGCCTTAATGTGCTTTCAAATTAATATTATTTGGGAAGCAACGGCAAGAAAGGCAGTCTCTTTCAGGATTAAGTCTAGATATTAAAGACAAAATGAAAAAGAGGGGAACATGGATGTAGACTGGGAATATGCTAACAATCATTGTCCTAATTTTCAGATTCTTCTTTTAGAAAGGTTACCAACAGGGCAACGTGAAAAATATTGGATCTGCTGAAGGAGACTGATAGAGAATACTGCAACTTTTACCTTCACAGTGTTCTCTTTCTCCTCATGTCATTTCTGAACAAAGCTTGTTCGGGGGCATACATAAAATGAGTTGATGGTCTCAGTTCAATGAATCAGTCTCATTTGTTTCAGAAGGAAAAATACAGGTGCAGACTGGTGCAGATTGCAGTTGAATGACCAGCAGTTTATGGGTCATGAGGCTGAAAAACTCTGCTCACTTTAAACAACTTGCCTTCCAAGTTAAAAAAAAAATAAATACTGGATATATATGTTAGCAAAAGCATTGTGACACTGATTTCACAGAACCTGTTTTGTGGATAAACAAATGACTTCAGCTTCTACTGCTGTCAGTCTAACACCCTTTCAAAAGCAGTACATTTCACTTAAGGAATGTTAAAAGAAAGCTGACTCAATCTGTAACCCTAAATGAGGCCATTCAGTTCCACTGAATGAGAAAAAAATATCCTTGAATAACTACACAAGCGATTTTGAAAACACATTCAATCCAGACTTCAGCCCTTCCTAACATTAACACTGTCCCCAAGATCTGATGTACACAGGTATTCATCACAATTCTAATGTGTCAATGCAGCAAGTTATCAATCAGCACAGGAAAATATAAGTTTTTCACAGTGGCTGACAGAGAATAAAAAGAAATGTTTTTTGTTTTTTTTCAATTCTCATCTTTCCAGATTTTCTAAATTATAGCAATGTTGGACATGTTTTAGTTTTCAAGAATGCAAGAGTCCCACCTGGCTTATGTGAGTTCTTTCACAGACCACTAAGCACATATTTTTTTGGCACCTATTCCATGTGGCATTGTCAAACAGGGGCCTTGTTATTTTATCTACAGCATGGAACTATGTCACAAAGTACATTGTAACACCTGCATTGTACTTTGTTTCCAGAAGAATGTAAGACTGCTCATAGTTTTAAAACTTCCTCGCAAGAGACTATATTTCATCCAGAATATCATGTCCTAAACATGTTATTTAAAACAAAAATGCTCCATGGCTGACRAATGTACGGGTATTAACCTTAATAAGGATTAATTGCATGGTTAATTATCAGTTGCCACTGTGTTATGCCATGCATTATAATAACAGCAATGCCAGCCATATTTTGTTATGATTCTCTTCCCAAACTGCTAATGCCATAAGTTAATGATTTGATAAAGTTCAGATTGCTGATATAATCAGATCACAGCTGCTCTGGTAATGAGTGCTATAGAGATGCCTATAAGTAGGTTAGTTAATTAAGTATTAACATATCCACCACAATATCCATCATTATGCTCTAATGCTGTTCTTCCCAAATACCCATTCTGGGAATCCTTATTAGTATAATTTGCTCTGGGACTCACCTGCAAAATGAAATACATTGACACTTACCTAGCAGGAATCCCCAAGGAGCATTTGCAGGATGCGTCGCTACTAGCACTTGGGGAAAAGCTGGCAGGATGCTAACTCCACAGAAGGCATTCATGCCACTGCAGGTGCTTCCACTGCTGCCTTGCCAAGTAAGAGCATTCAGAAATCATGAGTCGATCCTCCAAAATCAGGCTCATTTTTATTCAAGAGCTTTTAAAATTTCATATTTGGGCAATGCATTGATGGGTTTTGTGCATTCGTCTTGTTTTTGGAACTTCTGGGGCTTAGGTGGGCCACGCTTTGTGTCTTTTTTTCTATGAGGCTAAAAATACATGAACAAGAACAAATAAGGGACAACAAATAAGGCTGAGGCAGCAAGAAAGTGGATAACTAATAGCAGTCTATCCTGGGCTTTTCTTAAGACAAAGGAACATGACATCTTCAGGCGGAAGATGAGGAAAGAGTTTTAGGTTTTATTGTGACTTCATAAGAAACAACTTGGAGGCCTTCCCTGAATAAAAAATGCCATACCAGCACCCAGGACAAGAGCTACTGTGGGCTGTTCAATGTGTCATGAAGCTTTAGAAGACTGAAGTCCTTAAAGAAGTGTTACACCCTAACTGAAATGGAAAGATAGGTTATTACTGGCTTAAGTGAGCATAGCCCAAATGCAGTCAATGGCTCAGGATCTAGAGGAAAACCCAAGTTTCTATAAAAGGAAAAACTGGGCAGTGTCATCACTGGAGACACTGGGGCAGGAGGTGAGGTATGAAGCCTGGGTTCTCTCATATGAAAATGGTCTGAAACAYAGAAAGCACTAAGTTCTCCTTTTTAACATAAGCTTCACTGAATTAGAGAACACTACTATCCTTTTTCATCACTCTTTTTCCTTTTCTATAGTGTTCCTGCCTTCCACAGTTTCACCAGGTTGGTTTCCACCAAGGATTTAAAAAACAGTGCACATAGCCTAAAAAGCAATATCTGTCAATGACGTATACTGGGTGGCATTATGACACACAGCAAGATGGTAACAGTCACTGTCATATATGGGTGATATATCAGCAGAGAGTAAAAGAGCTCTAGGAAGGTATTTAGTATCTTGGAAATGCAAAGAAAGGAAGATTTGAAAATGGAGACATGGTCTCTGAGCCTAAAGATGGAACAGAACCATGGCTACCTTCCAAATGAGGAAGAAGATAAATAGGTGAGAATACAACATATTCATTTTATGTTAAAGAAAGCTGGTCTGCAAGGTATCTTCAGAAAAGAGAGAACACTGTGAAGTGTTTCTGAAAATTTAGTGGTAAAGCACATAAAGATTTGATATAAAAAGAAATTCCATAGGTAATCCATATTCTCTGCCTTCGGATCTACCACCCAAATGACCTGCTTCATTTGAATTTTTGTTGAATGTTAAATAATGAATATAGGAAGAGTTTGGCAATACAAAACAGCATTGAATCCTAGAGGTTGGTGAAGAATACAATAAGGAATGTTATTTCATTAACAGAATGTTTCCTTTTTATTATATAACAATCTCAAAAGCTGGAGGAAGAATAGAAGATGTAAGATTTTTGCTTCCTCATTAATAAATTCAGTAGAATGAAGGACAATCTTAGAGTAAAATAAATTACTGTTTCTGCAATACAGCAACATATCTTGCATCTAAAGAATCTCTTAACAGTGAATGTGCCCRCTGGTAGCCATCCCCAGAAAGCAACTCAGAACTACCAAGTTCAACAAAATGTGACCTCTGTATCATTTGTAAGAAATCATTGAAACAACTATATCAGGAGAATTTTAAAAAGGATCCTACATTTATGCAAACAGCAGTAATGTCTAAAGCCATTATACCTATGTCAAAAAGCTACAAAAAATGAATTCAGCAGCATCAGGTCATACATGGATTGCATAGACTGTCTGAGGAAGACTTTTTTCATATCAGAAAAAAAAAATCCACAATTTGTCATGTGCATTCGGTAATATTTTGTTTGGAAGCATTAGAGGTAAACCCCAGTGTGAAGCAAAATATCAGTTTAGAAGCATCACTTGTTTGTACAGGCAACAAGTCAATTTGTCACATTCCAAACACCCTCTTAGAACATTTTCATGTCTCAAAAGGCATAATACATGTCAATAAGAACTCCAGAAGTAACTTTTTTTCATGATCCCATGTCCAATATTCTCAAATTCATCTACCTCAAGGTTTTGTTTAGCATCTGCCATTGTAGTATCTTAGAGCTATTCTGGCCTAACGTGTACAACGTACAACTATCTCAGTTGTTGACAAAGAATAGAAGACACTTTTCAGCTGAAAAAAAGAAATATATTTAAAACTACTTTTCTGAAGCATGAAAYAGAAAATTCAAATTTAAGTGATTTACTGTGCTGGCTTCCTTCATTTTTTAAAGAGGGGACACTTTTTAAGAATTCTCCTTTGCAGAAACGTTGCTCAAATTCATCTTATAAAGAGCCATATACAGTATTTAATTTTAAGATCCTGCATGTTTCATATATTGCATATCATCTGTTTTTATTGTTGCTGTTGGGTTTCTTTCCTTTCTCCAAGGAAATCATGGTCAGAGAAAACATTACGTAAAACACTTGTGACTCTAGCAGAAAACAATCTTTTCCCACCACGGTCAGGCAGCATCTACCAGAGTGCTCCCAAAAGCTAAGAGAGAGTTAGGATGACTGATGCAGTGCAGATGCTGTCATATTAGGAATGGTCTCTGAGTATGAGTGAACTACAAGAGTGGGATTCAGTTGTGGGTTCAGACCCTCGGCTTGAGGTGCCTGGCAGTGTGAGTGTCCRCAAGGGAGCCTAGTGCCTCAGTTCTCACCACAGCCAGGGGAGGATCTAGTCAATACAGCTCATGGAGGCTGTGGAGCTATTCAGCTCACACAAAAATAGATCCTGACATCTGACCAACTGAACTGCTTCCCATTTCCTTCGACCGTACTGCCTACAACGGGAGAGCTTGCCCGCATGCCGCCTACCTTCACTGTAGATWCCTAAAGTTAGGGAGTGCTAAATTCCCTCACACTAATGTTCAAAAGCTTTGAATTCATTTCCTGAACACAGTGATGTGGCTGCATTTGATGTGCCGTTGCTTGTCTCGACAGCTCTGGCATTGCAACACCCTTTCTCCGAGTTTTTCACTTACTGAGAAAATGGTACATTTAAGGCAGTTTTAATGTTTTCTTTTCCACTTATGCCAATCAGTATATTCACTGTATTTCTGTCCTGGACCTTTACATGACTCCCATCTGTACCTGTGTATTTACATCAGGACAATACTGTCTCACTGTACAAATCTGCTAACATAAACAATGCTATCTTCATCAGACATAAAAGTTTTAAAAGGGTTAAAGACACAAAGGATGAAAACTACTACGCAAATAACGTTTACTGAGAGGAAAACCAGGGACAAATATTCTACCATCCAATAACTGTCACCACATACAACATGCAGATGTTTCCATCTGCTTTGTTACTTCTAGCTAAATTTGTATTATTTAGGCTATTACAAGTCCAGCATGGATATGATTTCTAATAACAAGACACAGGTGTTCCCTTTAATTCCCTCTTTCACTATTTGCTTGACAACACATTTTACTTCAGCTGTTAGGTGTTATTGCTCTAGGCAGCCTAATGCAATAAAATGAACATAACTTGTAAATTATATTTTGGACCCACTGAAGCAAACAGCCTTTTAAGAAGTGGCATTTAAATAACAAATTAATAAAATATGTATTTCCTATTTTCCCTTTGTTTTATTATATAAGTCGATCACACAACACTAAGTTCTTATTTTGTCTGACAGTACTTTAACTGCTATGTAGCTAATGAAGCATCACATTTTTTTATTATTTTGTAGCCAAACTGAAACCAAGCAGCAATTCAACCCCCTTCCTAACTATCCTGAACTCTTGAGACTTGTCAATTATTTAAATAATGGAGATAAAAATAGAGACATTAACTAAAGCCAAGAGGTCAAACAGTCCCTGAGATCTGAACTACATCTCAAAAAAAAGCAAATAAACCATTTAGGAAACAGCTTTTGCAAACAGACTGCTTTGCTCTTTTCTCTGCACGGATTAACAGAAGCCTTTTTGTTCACGATGAAGTAATTCATAGGCCGTTCTCATTACAGCCACTGTTTCTTCCACCCAACTCATTCACTTCATGGTCATTCCTCCCACAGTCTTACTGAACAAATTGCTTGCAACTAATTGGTTGACAAACTGCAGTTGTTCCACTTGCAAGTAACAGAGTAATATTCCATCATGCAAGAAAGATTTTGCTTGAACTGGGCCAAAAATTCAATAGGACAGAGAGAATTAGGAATAAAAAAAAATCTATTTTCTTGACCTGCCAATTTTAAACATGGCTAGAAAGTGTTGGCAGTCTTCCGTTAAAGGGGCAATTAAAAATAAAAAAGGCAGATGGAAACTAATGAGAAATGTTGCTGAAGAATAGAGCGTGGGAAGTTGACAGTAAAACCGCCACTCCTGAGAGTATAATAAAGGTTCTCTTGGAAGGGTACAGAGTGGAGCCAGATCTCAGTGTTTCAAGAAAAAATAAACCTCAGTCCATTTTCTTCTCAGAATCATTTGCCTCCTTTACTCTGTATTTTTAATCTTTACAGTGTTCAAAACAGGTCTCAAACACAGCTGTATGGAGACAGATCCATTTATAAAAGACAGTCCATCCTTGGAGGACCAAAGCTTCAGTTTCTTTCTAGCATAGACCAAAGGTCATCTCTTGCAAAGGCAAGTATTTCCTGAAGCTTACTTTTAGTTCTTCATGATAGTAAAATGTAAATATCCCCTTCCACCCCTTAATAAGGATCAGAAGATATAATTGCAGAACCATGCTCATTTTCAGCTGTAAAAATGGAGGAAATGTAAACTGCATTGTTAAATCTGTAATGATAGCCCTGTTTTCATCTGTGATATCTTCATATATTTGAAAAATAATATAACATTTCTTTAAATTTCGAAGATATTATTCAAGGTAGTATTGCATATATGAAGGTAATAATAAATTCTCAGCTATCCGTAATATCTGGCATGAGGTCTGAAATATCCATTAAATACCTTACATGAAACCGCTTCCTGGCAATGAAGTGAATATCCCTATTAACTAGCACTGACTGTACAATAAGCACCATTAAAGACAGATTATCAAATTAAAATTGAATCAGTTTCGCAAGATGAGTTAAAAGTAGTTTCAAGGACTACATCTGCCCGTGAATTGCCCTGGCGGTGGGCCTGATCTAGTGAAGTACTTTACAAAAATGCTATTTTTAAAGCATATGAATAACATAATTTTCCTCAGTTGCTTCACGCTTACATTTCGAGCCATGTTTAAAAATATTCCTGGATCCTGGACAGGTTGTAAAGAAAGAAAGCCAACAAAATTTTCCCTTTGAGAATGATCTTTCTCTTTGTTTTCAACAAGTTCTCTACAACTACAGATGATACTGACTGGATGGGGAAACTCACCACATGTGAAATGCTGTCAAACACATTAAATAAACAGAGCAACAGATCAAATAGTTCAATCTCTAATTCCTTGCAGAAACAGTAACTTTATATATGCCTTGAAACAACAAAYGTGCTTTCAGACGTAAGTGAGATTTTAAAGTTAATGAAGTTCTCCTATAAAAACAATATTTAAATCTATTATCATATCAAACAGCTATGACAGTAACACAGTACACAACACAGTTCTACTGTTGGTAACCATATAACTAATCTTATTAATGGACACACACGTGCATGTTTGTACACAAGGCATATTTATATACTTGCACACATATTCGCAAACACACATATATGTATAAGAAAATGCATGCAGCAGCATCCTTTAAGATTATTGATATGGTTACCAGCATACATATATGCAGGTGTATGTGTATACATTTAAACACACACACATATATATGTGCATGTGTATGTATGTGTGTATATATATACCCACGCACATATATACACATATATATACATATATATATACACACTCACATACACACATGCACACACAGAGCATTATGAGTATGCATAAATTCAAGGAGAGGAGTGACAGGGCAGGATCCTGAGCTGTAGACTCCAGATTGCCAATCTATTGCATTGCTAGCTCTCTCCCTAGGTCTGGTTTGGACTGCCCCAAGTAGCGTCTGCATGACAGATTTCCTCCCGATGGGGTTAGTTTGAGAACRCAGACACAAGCTAGGTACTACACTGTTCTGGGGGCCTGTTCTGGCCCACCTTTTCATTTAGCAATGTCAACATAGTTCGTGTAGCTCTGTTAACAGTACTAAAGATTTACCAAGCAGTGCTGTGATATCAGTTTATTTGCAACTCTAATAGCAYGAAGAAGGTTTTAATTTGGCCTAAATGAGCAGCTGGCAAGTCCTGTAAAGAAACCCAGGTAACACAGGAACGTAGCCAGATCTGGGCCTTGAGTGCTACAGAGAAAATTATCCTTTCAAGAAGGGAAGGGAGCCGCTGGAGAACACTGCTCTCTCTCACTGCACTTGAAGGCCATTATTGGTACCAGGCTTGAATCCCTTCTCAAATGCTGCGAGTGTAACCTGCCTTTAGCAGCTCATCAGAATAACATGGGCCTTCACAGTCACTAGCTGCAGTCATGCACCTCACCACCCCCTGGAAATTACACAGCTTATTTCTCAGAAAAATATCCCCTGAGGCCACGTTTCCCCGAGCTTGTGTTTTTAGCTATAGCCCCCCTCCTTTATTTCTGTCAGTCACTGACTCCATTGCGTAATCTTTGATACCCTAGTGTGGATTTTCTTTATTTACGTTATTCCRTGAAGGGTGAAGAATTCATTGTTTTCCAGGAGATGATGTTCTTTCCCAGCTGTGTTTTATTTTCATTAAAACTGAGGGAGATTCTCCAGCTGCAGGGGAAGCTCAAAAGTAGATCAAAAAATCACGCTCCAGCAGAAATGTATCTTGGATGTACTCTTCCACCTGTGCGGTGCCCACAGCAGYGTAACTTCAGGTACTGTGGCTGCTTTTTCTCATTATGTGGACATCTCAATCCCAATCTCTCTGCTAGAAATAATTTGCAGGCTGTTTTCATGGTTCTGCTGCTGCCTATACTTTATCCCAACTCTTTTGGTTTTAAAGTTCCATAGATTTGAAATTACTTTTGTTGTACAGAAGCTATTCAAGAGAAGATTCAGGACAGTTCTGTGAATTTGACACATCACCTTTCCTGGCTTCATGTGGTTCAGTGTAAACCCCTGCTAGATACAGCAGACCAGAATCTCAGCTGGTGTAAATCACATTACATCCTTCAAAATTAATGGAGCTGGGCTGATTTGCATCTGYAGTGGACCTGCACCCACATTTTCACTGATACAGGAAAATGGTGTTGTTATAAATATGCAAAATATGTAAATTAGTGAGCTTGTTTTGCTTAATTTTGATGCCACATGAACACTGGTTTCCAATACAGCTGGGGGCAGTATTCCAGATGTCATAACACAGAATCCAATCAACACATTATTTCAGCTAAAAACTGCACAAAATTCTTCAAAAGTTTGTGAGATTTCCCCCCTCCAGATTACAGAAGTTTCAAATGTTCAGTAAATGGAAATATGAGTGACAATAAACTTATCTTAAAAAGTAACTGTCTGGAGTGATGCTTATCACTTGTGGACATCACAGCTACCTGGGAATTTCCCATAGTCACAGAATCACAGAATCACACAGAATCGCTGAGGTTGGAAGGGACCTCTGGAGATCATCTAGTCCAACCCCCCTGCTCAAGCAGGGTCACCT